>NW_028324146.1:2167900-2477600 GCF_054372755.1 Phalangium opilio | reverse complement strand
CTTAGGAGGCGTGTATAAAATTTGTGTGAATAGCCCCTCGAAGCGCTACTTTTAACTGTGCGAAGTAATCCTTACTCCAATAAATTTATTTATGTTATGTTTGTAATAGTAATAGTGCGACACAGAGAAATTCTGAATTTCTGAGTGAGTAGCCCCTCGATCCGCTACCCTTAACATTGCTAAAGTTATTACCCGTAAGACCATTCTAAAAACAACAATGCTAAAATGATTACACACAAGTAACCCTTAATAGAAGAACAGAAAATTTTAGTGATTACACCCTCGATGATCGAGTTACTTTTAACAGTGCTAAAATGGTTACGTACTTAACGCTCGATTAATACACGTAAAGAAAGTTTTAGTTTACAACATAGACTTAGGCCGAAGCATAATTTTAGCATCTTATAAATTTCTAACATGAACTTATGGCCAGATGCGTTTGAAAGAGAAAGAATTCGGTAAAACACCCAATAACTGTAATATCCCGGCGCCTTAAGACCATTCTAAAAAGAACGTCAGTAAATACTTGCTTTTGCTTTCAAAATTTCCCTCGATTTCTTTGAATTTTGAAATAGGGGAGGCTATTGAAAGCGTGAAACTCTTATTGTCGAAGGGTGAGGGGAATTTTTAAGGGAGAGTATATGGCTTAACCTAACTATCATAATTCCCTTCCTTTTAAGCAGACGAACGAAAAATATCAACTTCACCACAATTCTCTGTTCTCTCCCTTTCACTTTCCCTTCAATGACGATCGAAAAATTTTATACTGACAAAGGTGCTACTGTGACACCCCTACTACTACAACAACAGGGCTGGTCAAACTAAGAGCCTCATCGTAGATGTACATTATACGATGTGGCTAAAAAATGGAAAATTATAGTACAGTAAAAATTTCTGGTGCTCGAAAAACTCTTAGTGAAAAGAGATTATTAAATTTAAGGAGTACGTCTATGTCTACCTTCCAACCAACTTAATACCCGATGAATTTATACTAATTTAAAACTTTCTGCCTTTTCAGAGGTTATTAAGTCGGTAAAAATTACCAACTTTTCATGCAGTTTCATGCTCGATTTAAGTCTTAAGTCGAACAAGTGGCCAACTTTTATGCAGTTTCACACTGCATGCGAGAACTAGCATTGCTTAAAGGGGTATAGTTCTGCATAAGAAATTTCCTCTTAATTTAACTCAAAGTGGAACCTTGCTGAGAATATAGCACTGATTGCTAATAAATCACACACTCTTTAAGGTGTTATGAGACACTCATAAAGGTGTTATGAGACACTCATAAAGGTGTTATGAGACACTCATAAAGGTGTTATGAGACACTCATAAAGGTGTTATGAGACACTCATAAAGGTGTTATGAGACACTCATAAAGGTGTTATGAGACACTCATAAAGGTGTTATGAGACACTCATAAAGGTGTTATGAGACACTCTGAAAGGTGTTATGCGAAAGTCTGAAAGGTGTTATGCGACAGTCTGAAAGGTTTTATGCGACAGTCTGAAAGGTGTTATGCGACAGTCTGAAAGGTGTTATGCGACAGTCTGAAAGGTGTTATGCGACAGTCTGAAAGGTGTTATGCGACAGTCTGAAAGGTGTTATGCGACAGTCTGAAAGGTGTTATGCGACAGTCTGAAAGGTGTTATGCGACAGTCTGAAAGGTGTTATGCGACAGTCTGAAAGGTGTTATGCGACAGTCTGAAAGGTGTTATGCGACAGTCTGAAAGGTGTTATGAGACACTCTGAAAGGTGCTATGCCGCACCCTTTAAGGAATTGCACAACACTCATGTGAGAGTAAAAATTAAGTTTTAGTTCGATATAAGAGTTAAAAAGGTGTTAAACTGCATCTCTGTTGCACCGTTTTATTGCACCAATTGATCAATAAGTGTTATTGAAATGAATACCTGTAATGGTGTCAAATTTGGACCCATATAAAATACTTTTAAAGGAGTTAAAGCACACCCCATTTTCTTAGAGTGTATGCTTAACACTTAAAGGACGTTCAAAACCGAAACAAAAATCGTCATGAACACATAAGAAAGTGAACATATTTTTACTTGAACATGTGTTCATTTTTGAACACGTATAGGAGAGCGTCGCATGAAGGTGTTCAGGGATTGTGTTCAGCTCCTGAACACATTTTCTGCGTAATTAACATGTTCAGAGGCAGAACACTTAAATAAAAACACGTTCAAAATCGGAACATAAAGTGGCTTGAATACATTAGAAAAATGAACAGATTTCTGTTTGAACATGTTCTCATTTTTGAACATGTATAGGAGAGTGTTGCATGAAGGTGTTCAGAGATTGTGTTCAATTTCCTAACACATTTTTTTCTGTGCAGAATAGTCAATTTTCTTCAGAGGAATGCAAAAATTCGGGAGGGAAAAAATTTGAAAGGATTTCTATTGTTCATCTTCAGTTCGCTAGAACCACATTGCACGGCTTTCAGTTAGATAGAACCCTTCCATCTTTTTCCGCAGCGGGGATTCGAAAATCAGCACGGTCGCTTCATTGTTAGTCTCGATGCTCGGTTTTCAGTTCGCTAGAACCCTTTTCCTATTCACCCTCCCTTTAAACAGACTGTGAACAGATCATATGAGATTACCGACACACTTCAATTTTAGTTTTTCTTGATTAAGCTCCTGTTTTAATAGGTCAGAAATCGTCCCTCGAATTGTCCAGAGTGGAAATAGGTTTCACCATCAGTTTTATTCATGTTTTTAGCCTTTTGTGATTGTAATTTAACATCGTCCTTTACATTTAGCCTTGAAGCGATAATCGAGATACGAAGTTGTTTTAGTTTTGCTTTCAGAAGCATCAAAGTCTCGTATACATTAATTTGTTCATTTGGAATTTGACTCTCTACGCAAATAGTCGTGGAAAAATGAGTGCAAAGAAGTACGAGAGTGCTAAACAAAAGGATGATCGGTGTTGCTCTATAATCGAATCGCTTAGAAAAGACAGGGATGCCAATGAATCCTGCGATATTCAGCTGTTAGTCGAAAATAGTAAATTCAACGCTCACAGAAGTGTTCTCATTTCATGCAGCCAGTATTTCCGAGCGATGTTTACTGGTCGTTTTAAAGGTAAATCTTTGTATACTTATTAATGTTTTTTTAATTAGCCTATTTTGACATATGGTGGTGTTATTAGTTTTGTAGAGAAGTTAATCGAAAGAACTAAATGTTCGATTTAAGCTTTTAAATCCATCGATATCGATTGACACGGTATACAATTAACAAAATCCTTAATCTATCCAAAGACCATTAACAACCCCCGGAACCAGCAACGCTATGAGATCCTCGTATTGAAATTTCTGCCTCTAGGAGTTACGGCTGTTTTCGCGACAAGGGTGCCACCAAGCGGCAACGGATAGAAACTTATAGGGTGTACAGAACTTCCGGTTCCGGATATCGCTTAAAAAAGAAATAAGATCTCTTCTTCTAAATTCGGAGGCCGAGGCCGCAACAGTGTAACGTACAATTATGATAAAATAGCAAAATAATACATCGCTAAATTAGCTTGATATCTGCAATATGGTAGTTAAAAAATATGTGCACGTTAACATTTTCATTCTCATCTTCTTCGTCGTGATCCGCCATTTTTAAATAGCAAAGAGCAGCCTGTAAACCGGAAATTCGATGGACCCTGAAAGTTTCCTCAATATACAGCAAGGGTCGCTAGGATAGCGCGTAACAGAACGCCACGAAAAGTAGAAAGCTTGCGTTGCGAGTCCCGGGGGTTGTTAATGGTCTTAGATCTATCATGGAACTTATAAATCCTGTAAGGGCAGAAAAACCAAAAAAACCAGGCCATGTACAAGGGGATGTCGGGAGTCTGTCATATCAGGGTCATGATAAATTTCTCAACAGTGCTAAAGTTTTATCGTTCAAGGTCGACTTAAATATGTTTATGGCATATCAAGGTCATTACAAATTTCCCGCCAGTGTTGTAAGTTGGACACGCATAAAAGCTCACTGTGCTAGGGTCGCTAAAATTTCTTAAATTTTGACCGGCCTTCTTTTGAATTACAAAGTTTATGATTTTACTTTAATATTCATATAAATTACAAAACGTACAAGCTGAATTTTATACCCTAGATATTTATTTCCCTTTAATTTCGTGGAATTAAATTTAAGAAAAAATTGTACTTTCAACTTTAAAATCAAAAATTAATAGCATCTACCTGCGCCTTGTCTCATGCCGAAATTAGAATATCTTACGTATAGAGCGCCAAATGTCTTCGTAACATGTTTTACGGCCAATTTCTAGAACTCACTAATGGGTCATTCCACACCGATTCGAACGACCATGTTACCATGGGTCGGCCGATCTTAATGAAATTTTAACCACGTTAACTATCAACTATTTGATGGTGAAAGCCCAAATTTTAGACCAAAATATTAATTAGAACCAAAAGTAGAGGCTTTTGAACAAAAGTCACGTTTTTAGGTGTGCGCCATGACCATATTCGTACCCCTAAGCATAATGTTGAATAACGTTTTTGCATTTTGATCAAATTTTGTAATATTTTCAGATAAAGGGTAATATAACCAGTAGAGTTCAATAGTGCTAACGATATGTCTCTATCTTGAACGGTTCTCTCGCAAATAGGGGTCAATTTCAAAATTTCGAAGAGCGGGGGGTCAACTTTGAAGCAAAACCCTACAATGGCGTTAACTTCGATTTTTTAGTTTTTATGAAGTATCGATAGCCCTATTCCTAGGCGTTAACGTGATACCAGATTTGTTCGTGATATTTTGGTTCTAAGGCACAAATAACGTAAAAAACCAAATTTCAAGAAAAACACATTTTTAGGCGAAAATATTTTTTTTTATTCCCCGAGAAAAACCGTTATTTAGCTATAAATAATACTTGTGCATTGTCTAGTCATATTTTGGGAATTGTCAATTTCCCTAAATATGCCTAGAAAGTTCCGATTTAACTTTGTCGTTCCTCAAAAACCTGCTAAAGGAAGTCATTTTCTTCTTTGGTGGCTTCCAAAACATGAGGCCACATACACGTCTTTATCGTATTTTGCTGTTACGAACTCTACAACAGAAATATCATTAAATGTAATTGTATTCACGTTGGCATCAACAGAAATATCATCAAATGTAATTGTATTCACGTTGGCATCAACAGAAATATCATCAAATGTTATTGTATTCACGTTGGTATCAACAGAAATATCATAAAATGTAATTGTATTCACGTTGGTATCAACATCCTCATCTATTGCGACCATAACATTTGTGCTGAACGAATCTCGTGATTTTGACTAGCCGCAGAATGGAATTCCTTTGATTATTCGCATGGTGAAAGCCCCTGTGACGGTATTGTTATGTCGTGCTTCCTTGCAAAACATCGAAAATTATCAAATATTAAAGCCTTTACAATTCTATGAATGGCCAGCAAGAAGAATTCTTGTACTAATTTTTTTACACTTCGAAAGAGGATGTTAAACTTCATCAACTATATCTTGAAGAACATCTTTCCAAGGCTAATACTGTCATTGGCCCTCGAAGCAACCATAAATTCCTTCCACATCACACAAATGTGCAGACTTGCACGAGATTCGTTCAGCACAAATGTTATGGTCGCAATAGATGAGGATGTTGATACCAACGTGAATACAATTACATTTGATGATATTTCTGTAGATACCAACGTGAATACAATTACATTTGATGATATTTCTGTTGATACCAACGTGAATACAATTACATTTGATGATATTTCTGTTGATACCAACGTGAATACAATTACATTTGATGATATTTCTGTTGATGCCAACGTGAATACAATTACATTTAATGATATTTCTGTTGTAGAGTTCGTAACCGCAAAATACGATAAAAACGTGTATGTGGCCTCATGTTTTGGAAGCCACCAAAGAAGAAAATGACTTCCTTTAGCAGGTTTTTGAGGAACGACAAAGTTAAATCGGAACTTTCTAGGCATATTTAGGGAAATTGACAATTCCCAAAATATGACTAGACAATGCACAAGTATTATTTATAGCTAAATAATGGTTTTCCTCGCGCAATAAAAAAAAATATTTTCGCCCAAAAATGTGTTTTTCTTGAAATTTGGTTTTTTACGTTTTTTGTGCCTTAGAACCAAAATATCACGAACAAATCTGGTATCACGTTAACGCCTAGGAATAGGGCTATCGATACTTCATAAAAACTAAAAAATCGATGTTAACGCCTTTGTAGGGTTTTGCTTCAAAGTTGACCCCCCGCTCTTCGAAATTTTGAAATTGACCCCTATTTGCGAGAGAACCGTTCAAGATAGAGACATATCGTTAGCACTATTGAACTCTACTGGTTATATTACCCTTTATCTGAAAATATTACAAAATTTGATCAAAATGCAAAAAAGTTATTCAACATTATGCTTAGGGGTACGAATATGGTCATGGCGCACACCTAAAAACGTGACTTTTGTTCAAAAGCCTCTACTTTTGGTTCTAATTAATATTTTGGGCTAAAATTTGGGCTTTCACCATCAAATAGTTGATAGTTAACGTGGTTAAAATTTCATTAAGATCGGCCGACCCATGGTAACATGGTCGTTCGAATCGGTGTGGAATGACCCTAATATATTTATATTTAATGAAAGTTTCAACGAGAAATATTTAAGTCTTGAATATTTGATAAAAATGAACCCGTAGGACCCTCGAGAATGTCCAAAGTTCCGTTAACTTTATCTTAATCACGATATTTGCATTTCAAAAACGTTCAAAAACAAATGACGGATGTTTTAATTTTGGGATATTTATTAAATGCCACCATAATATCAAAAGGAGAAAAATTGTTTTTCGTTTTATGGCTTTCATACATTTTAACGTAAATCCTTACAAAACTAGTAAGGTAACGAGAAAGATTAAATATCCTTATTACTATCATAAGTTATGTTCCATAAGTTTGTCACTGGTTACCGAGAGCTTGTCATGAAGTGACGTAGGTGAAACGTCATATACTTTGGAAAAGCGACGCCTTGCGAGGCGCTGTTAAAGGCGTAGTACAGACTTAATAGGAAGATGGACTGCAGAACCGAGTGTAGTCAATTCTTGCTTGTCGTTCTCAAACTAGTTCTCAGTAAGACTCTAGCATTACGAAGTATAGGTAGTGTCATACTTATGGAATATTTCTTATTAACTTACGTTAATATGTACTAGCCTCCTGCTCTCCCACCAACCTTTGTTAAACAACGAACCCTGTATATTCGCCGGAAAAATATTTCAGACATAAACACACCGACGAAATAACGGACTACAAGTTTAGACACACCTAGCCTAAATATGTGTACATTACATAAACATTGTATAATAAGTGCCCCTGCTGCACGTCTACAAGCTTGTTTTTAGTTTAAGCTTGAACGAAATAGTGATCAATTCAGGACATGAATTAAAGGGAAAAAACCCGTTCCCTATTCGTACTATTATTCCCCCCCCCGTTTGCGATAGCAGAACTACGCCATTTTAGAGGCAGAATTAAAGGTCACGTGAGAGTAAGGTTATCTATGGCGGCATGCGCAAAATAGTAAATGCCGGTTAGAAAGTCACGTGGTTGGCGTCGTATTTAAATTTAAAAAAGACCTTGACCATTAAAAAATTCATCATTCAAGTGTTTGGTTTACTAAAACGTCAATTTAAAGCCAGTTTAAACTGGGGGCAATTCTGTATTCTTTTAAGCGACCACCACCACCACGTACAATTTTAATTTGACCACGTTGTTTTGCATTAGCACGATGGGAATCGCGAGACATCGGCCGCTTTTCTTTCAAGGTTTGAAGACGCCTATAAATAATAGCCCAATTAGATATCGTGCTCTCATAGAACGCACGAGGTTGACCCCAACCCATTAGACGACAAATCGAGCACAAAAATACGGGGCAAATGAGTTTAATCGCGCGGACCAAATTTTCTACATTCCCATTTTTCAACATGGCCGTGTATTGGAAAAATATATGCGAACTACAGAAGAGTAACGTCACCGCAAATGTTCAGCATATTATATTTTCAGTCGGTTATAAGATGAACCGTTATAATTCTAGAAGAGGATTTCCAATTATATTGTAACCACGCTTGCCAGATTTCTGAACTCCCACGTGGCCATAAGAGCCTTGGCTAATACTAAAATTAGACTCCTCCCGTTACTTACGTTCATTCATACTTTTTTTAAACTAACTAAATAAATACCGACTTGTATTTATTACAAATTAAAGAAATTAAATAATAATTACCATTGAAGATAAAGTCCAATAAAAGGGTCAAAGCCCTAGCTCGAGCGAACTACTGCATCTTAGTAGTGGAGTGTGACTGACTTATTATCGTAAGCAGTCGATCCTTATATAGTTAGGGAAAGGTCAAAGGTAACACAGGGTGTTAATCATCTTTATAACCTTACACCCCTGGAGTAGAAACTAGGGAGGTCCCTAAACTAGTACGGAAGGATACACCATACAAATTTAATTTGGTTTAGCTACAAACTAATAAATGAGGAATTATTATTATTATTTATTTATTTTTTATCTTTTGAAGAATCCGAAAATGGATACGTCGAACTGAGCGACATTTCAAAAAGGGATTTCTCACTGTTGTTGGACTTCATGTATGGCGTCGAGATGGATTTTCAATCCAAATCCCTGGACGAACTATTGAGCGCTTTACATCTGGCCGATATGTTCTGCCTAGATATGTTTACCGCAGAATGCAAGGAATTCGTTGCCAGTTGGAGAGAATACAAAAATTACAAAGTTGCACTTTCATTGGCGAGAAAGTTGGATTTAAAGGACGTAGAAACTGAATTGAAATCATTTGTCTTTAGGCAACTACTTCCAATAAATGTCGCGAAAACTTTCGAAAAACTGGATATGGAAACGGTAAGTTCCGTGTCATATGGAATGCCTAAACCTCAATGATATATCATTTTAAAAATAGTCTCTTTTCAAAGCGGGAGTGCAGTATCTTTTGCTTGATATATTTCAGACTGAACATCCGATATCTGGATCCAAAGACGTTAAACTGGGCTTCAACGTTACTAGTCCACTAAAGTTCTCTTGTTTAAAGCCCAGTCTAACGTCTTTGATGGTCAAATAACAGTCTCTGTTTTACCTTCGACCTTTTGAAAATGGTCCGTTGCATGCTATGTGAAATTTGTGTGGTGTTGTCATTTAGTGAAACGATCCGAGTTAGAATGTTTTCTTTTTTTTTTTTGAAAAGCATATTAATGAAGTATAATTTCAAACAGAAATCATTAATCCATATATATGGTTAGAAAAGATACGAGCAATTACTTTTTCTTTCTGGACCAAGAGGGCTATGGGTATGAGAATGTACTGGAAAACTAGTTCAAAGGGATTGTTTAAAAAATTTATAGTCCCGTTTCGTCATCTCAGTAAGATAATTTAACTCCTCCTGCGTTTTTAATGATTTTATATGGATACATGGTTGCAATTTGAAATATTCACTATTTTATGTTTTTTGAATAAAAATTTAAAAATCGAAGAAAAACCAAAAATATCTAGCCTGGTAATTTCCATTTAGCAATCTCCAGTTTTTAGTTAGGTGTGGTTATACCTGTATAACCAGACCGAGTTCTTGCGATGGTGTTTCGTCTGATTTGTGTGTGTTTGTTTGTAGCCAGCTGTTCTCGAAAAACAAGCATGGATAGAAACTTATTAAGGAAAGATCCACTATCACCTTGCAGCTCGTAAGGTGGTAGAATTGCGAAAGGAAGTACGTTAGCGCTATGATATGAGTTTAAAGCAGTTTTCCTGACTTCGGATGGACGTACACCAAGTTTGTTTAAAAAGGTTACTCATAGCTATTGTTTTCACGGTCTTTAAGATATAAAAGAATTAAACACTTTTGTTTACGGAGATATCCAACGTGATTTTATTAAAACATTAAAATTTTCCTTGAGACGTTTCGGGCCGCGGCTCGTCATTCAGTCTGTTGAACTCAAGTGGGTTCATGTTAATATACTACTCTAGGTTATTTTTTAGAAATTTTAACAAGTTTGTAGTTAAGAAAAAAATCCGTTTTTGGACCTTAGAAGTATGAAATAAACAAAATTGACATAGGCAAAGAATTCACCCGGTTAGATTGCGGCAACTCTCAAGTTTAGGTTTAATTTGATGGACGGCTGTATCAAAACTATCTACTCCGGTTTTGGGGTTAGCGAAGGGGGAATACTGGCAGGGTAGCTAGAATGAGAGATTCAGTTTCAGCATGAGTTAATAATATGTTAGCTCCCTATAAGTTACTCAGGCAATTCATTTTTATACTCCAGCGTTTTCTCCCGCGCCGCCGGCTTCCCAATTATATGCGACGCTCTGCGCCCGCCACGGGAACGAAAATCTTATTTACTCTTCTTTCCGGTTTTTCCCCGGAAGCGCGTGTAGTGGAAGCTAGCCAATGATATCGGAGCTATTTAAGCAGGCGAATATTTCGCTCAGTAGCCTCGGTTAAGAAAACAGTTAAGAGATCAGTGGATTGGATTTAGCTCAGTTGTATAATTTTCTCGTTTCAAGTCACAATAACAACTCTTACCTTTAGCATTCTTTATCAATATCGGCAAATTGCATTGATTGATTTTTTTTTTCAACAAGAGAGAGCGCATCATTTGGATTTTTTCCCGCGCGGGCGAAATGAAAAGAAATCGCTAGATACATTACACCTATGGAGCCTGAGTAACTTATAGGGATCTATCATATTATTAACTCATGGTTTCAGGCAGAAAGAGCACTATTTGTAAAGGCCGGGTTGCTATTTTTTTATTATAGTTGTCGTTGAAAAGTACTCCTGACCCTTTAATATATACAGTTGCAATCTGATTTAGCTACGAGTCTGAAAAACCTTTTCGTTTATGATGTGTGAGTGTGTATGTTTTCGGATTGTATGTGGATGCTGGACTCTTTTAGCTAGGCGTGGTAATAACTAAATTTATCCCAACTGTTTGACCATCTCGAATATTACCTTCGAGAAAACATGAATACTGTTACTAGCCATACGAAATAACACGCCCTCACCACCCCAGCCACACCTAGCTAATAGGTAAATATTTTCAAGTGACTTGTTATTGAAACCGCTGATATTTTTGTAAAGTTGCTGGATTTTGAGAATTGCGGTTGTTATAAGGTCTATGTCAACTAGTATTTACACTAATATAGTTCTGAAATACATCTTTCATTTTAACCCAGATTCCTTACGACCTTCTTATGGACGCTCTTAAAATGTTTCAATCCTCTGATAACGATTGTCTGGATATAAAACCTGGACAGCAAGATCAACTGAATTCAGTTTCTGTTCTCAAAACTAAACTAGAGGGAATAATAGCGTGGATTGCTTTGCATCCAGGCTTCGATATGAACCAGTACATGGAATTGCTTGACATGTCCGGAATGGAGGGATTACCAAGCAGCTATGTTGGTCAAGTTTTTGTCAAGGTTTTGTCCTTATACCCCGAATCTTCCTTTGACGAAGCCGCTACAGCCATTAATATTAAAACAACAAAAGTAAGATGTTAATTATACGTATCGGCAAATGTGGGTGAGAGGGAAAGTATGACAAAGGCCAGAGAGCCTGTGTTAAAAAACGCGGACATCAAAGTTTCGCCAATAACTATTTAGTTTACTAGTGACTGATGGACTTGCAAACTTGCGACTGAAAGTAGTTCAGACATTTATGCTCCTTGGTTTAACCATAGCCCACTCGATCACGCGCATCACGACGCAAGCTGCTCGCGCTATAGCTAAATTACCGAGATTTGTTTTTAAACGTATCTAGTTTTATGCACTCTTCTATTGCTTCGATAACCTTACTCAAATCCATATTATACCTTCAAATAGCTTTTAAAACATTACCAGCTACTCTGTCCTGACTACAAACACAAATCGAGGAAGTTCTAGCATACACAATAGCAGACGACGGTAACCGCGTATCCGCGAATTAACACAAGACCTATTTTAAGGGAGTGAACAGACCCAGTATCAGGCTTGGAAATAAGGTTTATTTCTGAACTAGTCCTCCGGACCAGTGACCCCTGATGTCTTAAATATGAAACTGGTCCCGGGACCAGTGACCCTTCCCCAATTTATTTTTCTACTGGTCCCAGGACTTGTGGTTGTTCTGTCTTCTAAAAAAATCTATCTCGGCTTAGGGTTGTATACACAACTGGACTCCTGGAGTCGAAATTTATGTTAAAATTAAAATAATTAAAGAGGTCCCCATATCAACTTTTAATAAAAGTAGGAATTAGTCATTGGGACCAGTGACCCTCGCGTTTTGAATAAAAAAAGTGGTCCAATCTATTAATAAACTGGTTTTTGACCTGTAAACCTGTCTTATTTCCTAGCCTGCCCAGTATAGCTACGCCAATAAAACGGTCAACTACGGCGAAACTCTGATGACTCGCGACTTTTGGCCATTTTCATACTTTTCCTCTCATCCACTTTTGGTATCGGTATGTAGAGTTTAGTACTGCAATGCCTAGTGTTTCTCGGTGTTTCCCAAACGCTGCGCTGCCAAGCATTATTGTGTCGCGAGATTTTTGATGAAATCTTAAATTTGAGATAAAAATCGTAAATAGGTTTCACAGATCAAATTGGTATAATATATTTCTGAACAAAGTATGTCACGAGGGTGATTTAAGTCATTAGTGGTCTGCAAATAATATGACAGTCTTTGGGAGTCTATAGTTGAATTTTCTAGGTGGGCAAAATGCATTAGGGCTGCTGTGACTCTTTTAAGAACCAAGGATGTAGGATAGTGACTAAACACGATTAAATCGAAATATAAATATCAAAATCGATAACAATACCCAATTCCATTTATCGGAAGAAAACCCTAGATCTAATAAAACTAACGTAACATATTCCGACACAACCCAACGCAGCGTAACCCTATTATCAGAAAAATCTATTAGTTCGGCCTCTTTCTCATTCCTGAATGCGTCGCATTTCTGTTGAAATGTTGGAGTGATAATTTAATCCTTATTTTTAATCGTGAGTCAACTGGTGACAGTAATTTCTTGCTTTAAAAATGAGAACTTACTTCCACGTCCTTGGGATCTACAAGGTTAAAAAGCTTAGATTTCAATCTCAAATCGATTTCTTCATGTTAACTTGTACAGATTACGGATTCTATCTCGGCTTTAAAGTTGAGACTAACGTTGGTCAGAGTCATAGGGTTCAGTGTAAACCTGGTCGACTATCATTACGATGATCAAAGATGGAAAGATTTTACGTTTCACGTGGGTTTCGTCGTGGATTTCTGCGCGGCGGATGAGAACACCGTTTTCCTAGTTGGCAAGAATGAACTGTGCATTTTCAATGTCAAAGATAAAACATTATCCAAGAAAAGAGAACTGCCGCTCACAAAGGAGCAATTTCAATGCTTTAAAGTATGCGCGGAAAATGACATTTTGTACATTTACGGCAGAAATACCGAAAGTAACAACGTAATTCTTGGTTTCTACAATAAAACCATGGACGACTTTAGTAGACGCGAGCTGAAACAGGCTTTTAATAATGATGCTCCTTCGTTGACTATCAAAAGTGGCTGCGTTTACTTTAAAAATGGCTACCAATTTTACATGTACAATCCCAAAACTAACGTACTGACCCAAAATTGCGCCATTAACTCGGGGTACAGCCACCATTTAAGTTTTAACCCGAAAATGGCTGTGTTAGGGGAAGATCTATTGTTGGTAGTTAAAAGTGGATCGTTTATCAGAAATCCCTCCACTTACAATTACAACTTAAAGCAATTGACGGGGTCTGCTGAACATTATAATTTATCGGCTGATGTTTGTACGACCGATAAAGAATATATAATTGCTCTTCAACAACAAGAGTTCAACAGTGAAATTAAAATGCTTAGAGGTGACGGTAACCAGTTCTGCAGTTTGGCTTTTTTGCCATGCCCGAAAGGTTTTCTGGAAGATGGTGCGCATATTATAATGCGACAAGAAATTTTGTAAGAAATGTTTACGTACTGCATTTTTCTCTCTCTAATGACTTTTGCATATTCTTTTCGTAATATTTTTACGCAATCTTAAAAGTTTTAAGAGGTTTTGAATATGTCAACTTTGCTCGCATTTTTTGGACCTTCTTTACTACTTTGCCTTTCAATTTAAATTTTTTTTTAAGTATGTTATGTAAAAATTCTACCTTGTACGAGTTTTCAGAATATGTATACCTTTCATTTTTTTGTTACGTAACCATAGTTTTAATACAATGGGAATATATAAACCTTGCTTACTTTAAGTTTATCGCAGATTTTTCACAATTTCTCATTAAAATTTGAAACTAAATTCATTATGTTTTGAAAAAATAAAAATTCAGTTTGTAATATTTTTCGGAATATGTATAAAATAAAATTCTTTTCAATACTTTGGAACTGTGATGAATACACTAGGCCTAAATCTCTATGTTAATGATTTTAGTTCTTTTTACGTATTCTTCGAGTATCAAATCTTTATCTTTTCCTCTGTGTTCTGAATCATATCCGAGTTGCAGAGAGGAGACGATATAAATTTGTTTTTACTGAAAAAACATGACAGATAAACAAACATTTTATGCGGGAAAAAAACCGCCACAATGTGATAAAAGTCGAGTACGGAAGATATTTGCTTCTTCTCTGCATCCATAACCATAATGATAGATTCCCTAAAATGCCACTCTGGACTCCCTTAATACCGTGTGTGTGAGATAGGACCGTGCAGACTATTCGTTACTATTTGGTCGGACCAAATAATTTGGTCAAAATTGATGTTTACTATTCGCACCGACGAATCGAATAATGGTTTTCAAAATTCTAGAATACCAAATAATGAGCTTCGAAAAACCGACTATTCTATAGCGAATCAAACCACTAAAAAATGAATGTTTTTAACAGTCTATTGACCAAATTATTTGGTATTCGCAACCAGTTTTTGAATTTTTCTGTTGATTTTGTGAATTTGAGGGCGCTGTCATAGATATAGGAACATAAATGTTATGCCCCTATCCCCATGGGCGCTGTGATTGTGTCCGCTGGATCGTGGCCTCATAGATGACGCGACTCGGCAGACACAGCCTTAAAATTCTGACGTGGCTACTGTTAAGTATTACCCGCGTTCACCGAGTCGCGTGATCTAGGAGGCTATAGCTGGAATCAGCCACTCAGTCTTTAGAAGTTCATAGACAAGGACATAAACCATTAAAAGTTTTAAAGGATAATGGTTATTATCAACTACAGTATACCTATTAAAAATAAAGTATCATGGAAGAGGTCATACATGGCAAAACGAGTAGGGATATATTGACAACTAACCTAATTTTAATTAAAATAAAGCCTTTGATTCGTTCAAAAATAAGTTTTCAGCTGTTCAATAGTACCTTTCCGTGTCCCATTATTTATAAATTTGAAATTTGGTAGAATAGATTTATAGAAATTTAAATTTGGTCGAATTTTTGAACTTCACACTATTTGGTCAAATTATTTGGTCATTTTCCTATTCCGAGCCGAGAGATGGCTCCCAAAAACACTGCTATTTGGTATTCGACGAATACCTTAAAAAGAACTATTCGCACAGCCCTAGACTGTGAGATTAGTTGTCATGAAGTTGAAAAAGCACAATCTTAAAATGTTAGGAAAACTAGGGATTAAAAAAAAATATTTTTGGGGAATAAATAAAAAAAAGCGTTTTGGAGATTAAATAAAAACAAGTGCTTTGGAGATTAAACAAAAACAAGCGCTTTGGAGATTAAATAAAAACAAGTTGGGAAACCAAAATAAACCTCTCCACAATTAATAGGTTTTACCCAAATAATTAAATAAAATTGATTTTAATTATTTAAATTTTCAGTAATTTACCTTAATTCTAGCACTGCCTCTTTAAGAATTTTTGGAAATTTAGGGTATATAAAGCGATTGATGCATATTAAATGATAAGAAAACCCGCAATCGCGTGAACCGTTTGTAGAAGCCCTGCCATTGGGAGGCTAGACGTTTCTCGCAACCCTAGATGATCGCAGCGTACATCTTAACCCTAACAATGGTTATGGAGTAGATGCCAATATTGTTTTCTGAGAACTGCGAACGCGATCTGAAAATTGCATATACGTTTGCTCCGATTTGTCAAATGCGAACGCGGTGAAAAGACAGACAGACACACACGTCCAGTAATAACTCTCCATCACGTCATCGTCACTCGGAGTGGTAAAAATTCGCGCAATAACACTAACCTTTTAATAACGAAGTTTCTGGTTGCCTTGGGTCGCGTGTTTTGTGAGTTTGTTTGTGGATATCGGATACACGAAGAACAAGTTTGGCGAGGAGCTGGTTCAGAAATTATACGCTATTGACGACGTATCAGGAAAGAAAGAACTAGTACAATTGTCCCTTTCGGGTTTTAACGTCGCCCATAAACTATGCCTATTCCTTTACCGACTTGAATAGCAAAACAGGGGTGCATTTATACTGTTTCATCCGTAATTTTCGACAACGTTCCCTGATACTTAAAAAGAAGAATGGCACTTGATATATCCATAATACATGACTTTTACCATAAGTTCGCAAGATACGTTCCGTAAGTTTGTCAGTGCATGGTTACTGAGAGCTTGTCATGAAATATCGTAGGTGAAACGTCATAGATTCTCGTGAGGTTACGCTTGGTGAGGGACTGTCAAAGGCTTATCTTATTACAGACTAAGTAAGACTAGATGTACTGCAAAATTAAACCGAGAGTAGTCAATTCTCGCTTGTCTTTCTCGAAATGGTTCTCATCAAGTCTAGCATTACGAAGTATAGGCCGTGTCGTACTTATGGAACATATCTTATAAACTTATGCTTTTACCAACCTCAAATTGCCTTCCTTTCCTTGTTTTACTAAAGAGTTGTTGTCCATTTACCGTTTAATGTCGTGAGAGGGTGGATGGAGAACCAAATAGTAGTTGGGAGGTTGTTATCTGTATTCTTTTAATGAAATTTACGGAATATATTGTCGTGAAATTCTCGCTGTAGCAGGCAACGCCAGGGAAAGTTAAAACAACGTAAGCAAGGGACAATGTTTGTGTAAGCTGTACAATCTCCTTGGTGTAAGTTGGTTTTACGCCTTATAGTATTTTAAGGTTGGTCGGAGTCACATTACAATCCTGTGCCCATATGGCTCCCTTGATAGGCTTTGATTTGAAGCTGCATTGAAGGCATAAATAGTCGAAATACAGTTATAAATTACGAGTTCTTAATGTTGGCTATATTCTACAGGGCCGGTAGGCCCTTGTAGATATGACTTGACACCTTTCCGCAATGCTAAAGGAAAATTTATATTAGATCCGAAACTAGATCAAAATCTGATAGCTTTAACAATATTCGCAAAGTAGATTTACGCAAAACACGTAGCTATAGAAATTACCTAATGAATTTTTACCTCTCCGAGTGACGTATGTCACGGAGAGGGTCACGGAGAGGTTCTAAAATCGACAGGCATGTCTGTGTGTGTGTCAGGCTGTTGTTATTGACTTACACCCCAGGGGCCCGCGTTCGCAGTTTCCGAATCGAAGCAAATGTGTTCGCTATTTCCGGACCGCATTCACAGTTCCCGGAAAATTCAAAACTTGAGACTATCCACAATTCAACTGGCCACTATTCCTTCATCTGACTAGTCAATTGTCCATTCCACATAGACACAAGTCTGTACTCCCTGGCTTCTAACACTACCATCTTCTGGTCATTGTCCATCCCACATAGACACCAGTCTGTAAACACTGGCTTCTAACAGCACCATCTTTTGGTCATTGTCCATCCCACTTGGACACCAGTTTGTACACACTGGCTTCTAACACCACCATCTTCTGGTCTTTGTTTTTGTCCATCCCACATGGACACCAGTCTGTACACCTGGCTTCTAATACCACCATCTTCTGGTCTTTGTTTTGTCCAGACCACATGGACACCAGTCTGTAAACCTGGCTTCTAACAGCACCATCTTCTGGTCTTTGATTTTGTCCATCCCTTATGGACACCAGTCTGTACACCTGGCTCCTAACATCACCATCTTCTGGTCTTTGATTTTGTCCATTCCACATGGACACCAGTCTGTACACCTGGGTTCTACTCCATCATCATCCTTAAGGTTAAGACATACGCGGCGATCGGCCAGGTTTACGAGGAACGTCTGGCCTCCCAATGGCAGGGCTTCCACCATAGGTTCACGCAATTGCGCTGTTCTTATCCATACCTGCGATTCGAAACCCTTATATACTACCTATTTGAGCAAGGCGAAACAACAGCCGTATCCTTCAATTCAAACGTCAATATTAGTCAAGTCTCTCAAGAATGTTTAATTGTTCTTTTTAAAAAGGATGTAACGCTGAATAAGGTGAATAACTAACGAATTTATTATAATAATTATATTTATTTTAGTATTTAAGATAATCATGTCTCTCAACACAAAATTAATACGGAAAGGGTAAAACGGCATTCTATGTGTTTGTCTGTGTTTGTCCGTCCGTTTTTACACTAGTGTGCTGCGTTAGAAGTTCGTTTTGTTTTGATGTGTCAAGAAATCCTACAGAACCTTAATACTCCCCTTTTCCATAATATAAAATGAATATGTGGAAATGTTTTTCGTAATTATGATGCATTTAGTACTTTTGTAGCTATAAAGCTCCGTTTAATTTTGATATTCCAAAGATTTTTTTTAATATTGTTATTTGAAATGGCTGTTTACATATTACCTTAGCTATACTACATGTGTATATAGAATAATCCCTTATTTAGTGATTTCATAAAGAAAGCTAAGACCTAGACTCCGGTGGGTATATTAAGTATTATCCGCAATTGGCTTAGTGAAACAAAGAGTAAATAATTGAGGCCTGAGGTGAAGTAAACTTAGGGTTTTGATTTTATTGTCTGGAATGAAGAGACATCAACGGTTCAGAGTGAGCCGAATGTTAAATACACTCTTAAAGAGTCAGGTTAAGATTTTAAAATAGAAGGAAAGGTCATGGTGGCAATTAGAATAGTAAAAGGGCTAGTGGTAAGCGGGTAGTAACTACAGAGTTTTTATTCTCTGTATGGTACGCATTGACTATCAGTGCGTCTAGCTACAATTGAGGTTTAGTGTTATTTAACGTTAACACTCGTGTTGGCAAACTAAGAATATTGTTGGTGAGACGAGACGATAGTGTTTACACTGAAAACCAGTTGTGAATGTAGCTATCAGAATTTAGGGTAAACAGCTGAAGCGTTGACTTCAATTCCTGTTCTTTTCCCCATCGACTGATTTCCATTGGATGTAAAATGTCGTCTGCTTTACTGTATATTCGCTATGCTTGGAATACTGCTTCAATATTTCGTAAATTTTTACTTCAAAAAAGAGAAATAATTCCATATCTAGGTAAATAAGTTTGTAGTAGTACACCTCTTGACTCGGAGAGGTAATATTTTGGTTTTCCCAACTTGTCGTTTCTGTACTGCAGAGACATTAAAGCCTGGTTCCCACTTGGCGAAAATAGGGCGAAACTTCAACGCGAAATGATCAGCGCGATAAAATTGAGCGAATTTTTGATATTCGCCGGCAAAAAATCGTATTCGCGGAACTGAGCGACTTGTTCTATTTTTTTAGTCGAGGAAAAAAGGGGAAACAAATTCGCCCTAAAAGCAACCAATCAAAACCCAGATTCAGAATTCTGTAATGCCTCCTCTCTTTTGCTTAGAATTATCTGTCGATCACTTAAGTTTTATTTTAAGCCTACTACTGTTTTATGTTTTAGCACAACACAAATACACAATGGGGGAACATCGGTTACAATATATAAGTGAAAACTACATTGATAGAATCTAAATTAAAGTTCTGATAATTCAATATTTCTTTACCTGAAGAAACTCGTGGTCACCTCTCATTTCCCGAAAGACATTTTTGAAACGTTAAATTTAAACAAAGGCCATTTTCATTATTTATTTTGTTTAGGTTTTCCATTTTTAATTCGCAAGAAAATAATTAGGCTTAACGTGAAAGAAAATCTCGCGCGCGATCTCTTCAAATTTCGCGCTAAGTGGGAACGCCGGCTCTGGCGAATAAATAATCGTCAAGAAGTTTCAGCCGGCGAATACACATTTCGCGTGCTTTTTTTCGCCAAGTGGGAACCAGGCTTAACGGTTCAGAGTGAGCCGAAAGTTAAATACACTTTTAAATAATTAGGCTTAGATTTTATAATCATGGTGGAAATCTTGGCCGCGTACAGCAGAGCTCAGCGCTGTTAGCAATACCCTACAGAACGGGATTTTGTGGTTGAATTTTAACGTCACGGTGCTCAGCGCTGAGCCAGCGCGGTCTTGAAAGAAAATAGTCGGGTTTTTGGATAACGCGACGTAAAACGCGTAGTTCTCAGCTTGGCGAAAAAAACAAGGAGGAATTAATACAAATAGCTCTTGCTGATTCTGATGGGACTATGGCTATTTAATTGGCGTGAAACCAGTTGATCACGCGGGAATTTTAAGAGACATGTTAGTTTCTAATTTTAATTATAAAAGTTGTTCTTATCTATCTCTTTAAATATGTTATCATACAATTTTTGTTAAGCCTTGGTACCTTGCACGCTTTATTGCTTTAGCGTCGTTTTTAAAACACCGATGACCGGAGAAAAGCTATGACGACAGATCTCACCGGTAAACGTTTTCCAAAATCCGCTGTCATTTTGGGGAGCTCTGCTGGACGCAGCCCAGACCAGTGAAAGGTCTGATCGTAATCCGATTATAGCTCCGTGTTTTCATGCTTTTTATGGTGCGCATTTACCTTCAGTGTGTGTAGCCACAAATTAGCTTTGGTGTTATGTAACGTTAACAGTCATGTTGACAAACTAAGAAAATCGTTGAGGTGAAACGAGAGGATAGTGTTTACATGGCAACCCTGTTGTGAATATGGCTTTGAACTTAGAGGGTATACAGTTGAGGAGTAGAAAATTGGGCCTTTTCAAACACCTAAAGTTAATATCCCTCCAAAGTTTTATCTCAGCATTTCCCGTTTTTCCCCCATTGGATGATTTTAATGTGTACAAGTATATCCTTATTGGATGTAAAATGTCGTCTTATTTACAGTATATTTGCTATGCTTTGTATACTGCTTTAATATTTCATAAATTTTAACTTCAGTATTTGTTCATAAAAGAGAAACATTTCCATATCTGGGTAAATAAGTTTGTAAGTAGTCCTCCTCTTGACTCGGAGAGGTAACTTTTGGTTTTCCCAACTTGTTTTCTTGTTAAAGCTATTGAGATAAGCAGTACCAGAAGTCCATTAAATTAGCCTAGGAAGTAACCAAAAGCGGGGTTTGGGACTCCCTCTCTTGTGTAGCAATACTGAAGAAGGGCGACACATTCGCCACCGCGCGCTAATTATTCTCAGATCTCCGGTTTAGGTGCGATTCGTACGCCAAAATTTGCCCTATTGAGAGAGAAAAAACTATTGGCTGAAAATGAACACTGTATATCTAAAGGGACCGAAAAACGCCCCCTTCCACTGTAAAACCGAGCCCTCTTTAGCAAAGAATCAGGAGAAGGGGTGGGGATGTGAATTTTGGAACAGTCAAGGTCTTTCAGTTTTATATGACTCTTCATAAATCTATTGAAAAAAAAAACTATTTAACGACCGTGGCCGTTCCTTTTTTTATTTTTTATGAAGCAAACAATATCTACCCTTTAGAGATCCAGCGTTCATGGGCTGAAGAAGTCACGCCCAGTTCACGTCAAGAAAGACTTCCTAGAGAGGAGCTCGAGAATTCTAACAGCGTTAGGAAAGGGGGAAAAATTTAACCCCCCATCCATGGAGTCAAAAGGAGTTCTTTCCCCATCAGAGACGTACGCTATACCAGCTATTGTAATTGTTTACTTCCTTGGCTAATTTAATGGACTTCTGGCAGTACTCATATATGTACCCTATTCTTATCATTTCTTTGTGTGCTTAGAGAGCCTTGAAATGATTTTGACCTTCGATATTCTGAAATAAAATAAAGAACACTCGCTTTGAAATATATTTTATTTTCGTTTGAACGCGGAAGAAACATGGAAACACTAAATCTAGAGAGGCTGAAATCTATTACCACCTACGAAAAAGTGATTTTAGTGGCCTCATTCGTAATATGTTACCTTTTTATTGTCCTTTTTAAACGACGGAAAAACCCTCTACCACCCGGACCTTGGGGTAGGCCTATAGTCGGTTACAAATATCATTTTGGTAATGAACCGCATAAACATTTTATAGAATTGGGAAAAAGATATGAATCATCAGTTATTGGGTAAGTCTTAATGAAAGGGACTAATTTGCTATGTTAAAATTAAAGGCATTGTCAAATCTGAGAGCATTAAACACAGATGGACAGGAATGATAAGCAGCATCGCCTGTCGTCGCCCCTAGTGGAAACGTTTCGATTCATAGATCATGTTATGGTTAAGGTTTGAGTCGAGAAAGTTTCTATGTTCTCGACGTGGCGCGAGAGATGCGCTTCCTTAAATGAACCACGCACCGTATCTCCATTCCAGTCCATTTGAGTTTAATGGTCATAGGTCAAAGGTGGATTTGCATTGTGTATCAGTTCCTCTCAAGCGCAGAATATTTGCCTATGTTGTTCATAGTACAGAATTTTTTAGAGTTAATATTGGATCTCAATATCTTGTAATGTTTAACGATTATGAGACAATGATTGAAGCGTATCGTAAAGAGGAATCTCTCGGCAAAGTTGACGAATCCTTTTACAACTACAGCGATTATACACGTAAGTTTATATCGAATTAAGAATAAAACTTAAAATAAGATTGTGTTTTTTTTCACGATAAAATACTGTAGTGGTTACATAGTGAAAATAAGCGCTTTTAAGAGTTTTTCCATTTTCACAACACCGTATTTAACATAATAAAAGAAAGTTATTTTAACATTAACATAATGATTCATTCCAATGACCTTAGATTTCTCAACAATAAACGGACCGGAATGGAAAGAGTACAGAAAATTCTTTACCGGGTTTTTCAAAAACCTTTTCCGAACGGTTGACGACGGATTTATCAACTTACATACCATTATTTCAGTAAGTAATGTAATTAATGAATTATCAGAAGTTAGTTGCTTACCGTCCTAGGAAGTATAAGACTCTAAGGAGGAAATTCTCGTTGACGTTCGTAAACTTCATAGAGATTTCGAATGTTGAAAATTATGAAACCTTATATTAAAATATGGCTATTTGCCTGAGGTTTCAAACGTAAGCCTTGGTTGTTCTGGCACTTTAGGAAAGTAATAGTGGCCTTTCCTTGTTATAATAATCGAATAACTATTGTCTATTTTACTATTTACTATTCGGTCTATATTTATATCGTCATAACCAGCTCTATCAACTGTTGCTCTAGTAAACATTTCTACTAATTCTGGAGTCAGCCTCCCTCACATCGAGATCGAGAACGACAAATTCGACAATTTCGAGAAATAATGAATGGATTGTATTGTATTGTTGAAGGGGGTGACGCGTCGCCGCGTCGCATCCGCATAGCCAAAGCAGTGACACCCCTCTCCCCGAGTCGACCCAGCAGCTCATCCACCACCAGGCACCAAAGAAGAGGGGAAAGAACCCCTCCCTGAGGACAGCCACGGTCGGTGGAGATTTCCAAGGATTCCCCGAGAAGAGACGCCGTCACCCTACGATACGTGAGCATTGAGTTTATCCAACGACACAAAGTGTCGTCAATACCAAACCGCTCCACAGCGCGAAGGATAACTTCACTAGAGATCCTATCAAAGGCTCCCTCGATATCAAGGAAGATGGCCAAAGACATTTCCTTGAACTCGAAGGCCCTGTCAAGGCAGTTCAAAATGCCATGGAGGGCCGTCTCCGTAGATTTGCCTTTCTGATAGGCAAACTGAAAAGTGGACAGGGGTGTGTGGGAAAGAACACCATCCCGCAAATACCTGTCCACCAATTTCTCTAAACTCTTTAGGAAGAAAGAGGTAAGACAGATAGGTCTAAATGCCTTGGCCTCAAGATAGCCCGCCTTCCCAGGTTTGGGAATAAAGATAACCTTCGAGCGCTTCGAGATATCTGGAATATGCGTCAGAGCAATGCAGGCTCTAAATATCCTGCACAAATAAGGGCCAATGGCGTCTATGCCTTCCTGGAGGAGGGCAGGAAAGACGCCATCTGGGCCAGGGGACTTATAGGGCTGAAACGAGTTTACAGCCCACTTAACTCTAGAGTATGTAACTATCTTATTGGCGATGCCCCAGTCCGCCCTGTGTGCTCTCCGAAAGTGCACAGGGGGAGCGTCGGTGCTTGTGGGGTCAAAATCCTTGGAGTCCGGAAAGTGTACCTTAAGCATATGCTTTAGGGTATCAGTCCCTGACTTGGTAAACTCACCTTCTGCCACCTTGATGGTGCTGAGCTGGTGAGTGTTATCATGAGCCAGAATCTTCATGATCTTGGCAGTAGCGGCGGTATCAGAGATGCTACCGCAAAAGTCCCTCCAGGAGTTCCTCTTGGCCTCCCGGATGGCTTTATTATACTTGTTGAGGGTCTGTCTATAAATAGTCCAGTCCCCAGTCCTCTTGACCCTATTAAAGAGTTTACGAGTGAGCTTGCGAAGCTTGCCAAGTTCCGTATTCCACCAAGGAACAAGCCTTGGCTGGTTGGCAAGCTTCGCCGGACAGTTGTGGTGGAGGAATTGATAATGGCTTGTTGCATGAGATCAACTGCCAAATCAAATTCCAGCACCGAGGAGAGCTTTGGAGCATTACCTCTGAGTAGGAGGCAAAGTTCCTCCCTGTAGCCGGACCAGTCGGTCCGACGGGGGTTACGCAGTTCCGTCTTAACCGAAGTTGACTTGACCGCGACCGAGAAGCAGATGTGCCTATGGTCCGAGAGAGACGGTTCATTAGACACATGCCATTTGGATATCGACAGACTGATATTGTCTGTGGCAAGGGTGACATCAATGACCTCCTTTCTGTTAGAAGTAACGAAGGTTGGTTCATTGTGTCTGTTGAGAGTATGCAGGTTCGTACCGACCAGATATTCAAGCACTTCATCACCACGTCTGTTGCAGTCACTACTGCCCCACGTAACATGATGGGCATTGGCATCACAGCCCAGAATGAGCCTGTCCCCCTGCCTCTCACAGCGGTCGACAAGAGCGACAACCTCCTGTGGTGGAGGGGAACCCGTGGCATCATGGGGAAAGTAAGCAAACGCCATGATAAGGCCATTTTCCTCTCCAAAAGAGGAGGGCATTACCTTAATCACAGCAGTATCCCTAGTGAGGTAGTTCGGAAGCGGAAGGATGTCAAGACCCTTACTGGTCAGAACACACGCCCTGGGGTTGGGTGAGGTAAAGTCATAAGAGATATTACCTGCATTCTTTAAACCAAGGATTTTACCATTATGAATCCAAGTTTCCTGAATGAGGGCCACATCTAGGCCCTCTAAGGCAAACCTCCGACATAGAACTGCCGAGGCTGCTTTGCAATGATGCAGGTTGATCTGGATCACCTTGATGCTCATGTCTTAGGAAGAGAGACGGCCCCGGCTACTGCTTGGCGGCAGCGTGGAGTCCCGATCCAGGACCGGTATCTCCTTCGCCTCCGCCAGCAGCACCCTCGGCCTCCATTTCCATTCCAGTAACAGGAGCGTAGGTCCTCTCGGTATCAGAGTCCTTCAAAAAGTCGGACTCTGTCCCGAGGTCTATGTCTGAGCTATCTGGAAAGGATGGCTCTAAATTAATTCCAGCAATATTTGCTGCCAGCTCCCCACTCACGCTGGTAGCAGTATTGCCTTCTTCAGAAGCCTCAGAGACATTCTGGAGAGGGTCCTTTGGCGCATTCAGGACTTTAAATGTCCCGACATCTACACCAGTAAGACCCTCCATGGAGGAGCCATCAATTAGGAAGATCCAGCGTCTGGTGCTCTTCTCATCGAACGACTTCAGGCACCGCCAACAGTCGGTCAGAAACCTACCGTTGTAGGCCTTTAATCGCCGGAGAAGAGCCGCCGGATCAGTGGTGCGACGGTTGTTGGTCCGGAAGGACACCTTGAACGGCTTCGGGAGTTCACTGGTCTTCATCACTGAAAGCCGTGTTCCCCCTACGGCACGCTCATTATGGGTAGCACCTTCACGAGCCATTCGCTGGTCGCAACATCCCCACATGAATAGATCATGGCCCCAGCCATGATGTGGAAATTTAGAGGACGCGAAAGCGAGCTTCCCGATGAAAGCTCAGCGTCCAGTGCGTCAAGTATAGCGGCCTGGATGGGAACGACGTCCTCATCCGTGACCGCATTAGTCGGATAGCCATTTTTAACGATGGCCATTTTGACAATACTGGCGACGTCGCAGTAAGACTTGGTCTTCTTTGACGCCGCCGCTTGTAAGCTAGGCGAGGGATCAGGGTCCTCCGTCCTAGCTCTCTTTCCAGAAAGGGTGGTAGCTTCTCTTACACCAGGCGTAGAGTCCGTACCCGGGACACTGCCTTCTCTAATACTAGGCCTGGAAATGTACAACAGAAGTGTTTTTTATTTGAAATTTTGAATTTGCGCATAGTAACCGTTAGATGGCTCTTTTCTGGGGAGAATTTTCGCGATGACGAAAGTAAATTCGTACTGCGCAGTCTCGCATGACGTCACGTCCTTCGCTTTATGGCGGACCAGGGTGGGAAATAAGGATTTTTTTAAACTGAACTAAATAACCTGGTCCATTGCACAAGGGCACGCCGTCTGCTAAACTAGAGAAGTGGATAATTAAACTATTAGAGTTAATGTTTGGACTCTAGTTACCCTTGAATTATCTCCCGAGGACCATTGACCCCCTCCGATTTAATTTTTAAACTGGACCAGGCAATTTTTAAACTGGTCATTTGCCCTGTGCCACCGCCTTATTTTCCACGCTGTGGCGGACTATGGGTGCAATTCGTCGCTAAAATGATACTTAGGTATGTATGATTGTATTTTTCGTCAAATTCAGTTAAATCTGAAGCCCAACTACAATGAATAGACCAATGTGTTTGGATCGTGTCTCTCAACTTAGAACCAACGCAAAAACTTTTCAGTTTAATACATTTGCTAGATAAATAGAGACATAGGTATTCCAGCAATTATTTGACGAACATTTTAATTGATGTTGCAGATTTTTTGAAGGAAGCAATGCACTTCATTGATGATACTTGTATATTTCATTCAATCATATTTTGCGAAGGCTTTAAAATATGATTGTGATACATATTTGGAATTAATGAAACTACTGTTAACAAAGTTTTTAAGACCATTGTTAGACAATTACGCAAAAGATTAAACAGATCGCAAAGAATCGTACAAAAAGTTCAAGAACAAACTTCTCACATGAAAAACTCTAAAGATGTAAATACATTTTACCCACACTGTGATACATGCCTTTTTTATTGTCGTTTGAATTTTAATGTGTCTTATTATTTAAGTCAGCTGCTATATTATCCTCAATACCTTTACTTTAACCGTTGTCTTGCAAGCTTTTAAAAATTTCCCCTAGTTTTGAATTTTCCGCCAGTTTAAAACCCCAGAAGAGCGACATCTAGCGCCATTTGTGAAATACTAACTGCCACACCCCTTTTTTTCGTATTGCATGGCCTAGTATTTGAGATGGCAGTGCCCGGGACGTTACTCCCAGCACCCGAAGGTACGGGAGTCCCATCTCGGCCCGTATCTCTTGCACCCAGAGCAGAGTTCTGGCCACCTTTTTGGGCTTGTTTTCTTCGGCGGTTGGCTTTTCGCCTCCTATTAGCCTCATTCAACCTGGTAGAACCCGGTTGAGGAGCAGGGGGTGACTTTTGGCCTTCCGCCGATTGCGGGTGGGTGCTGCCGTAGGCAGCATCACGCCCAGAAGCAGGTTGGGAGTTGCCTCCTTCCCTGAGAGAAGGCTGGGTACCGGTAGAACTGCCTCCACGCCCAGGTTTGTTTTTGGTTTTTGTTTTGAAAGAATCCATATAGATCCCACGAGTAATGAGGCAAGTAAAAGGTCACCACCCGGTAGTCCTCATCCCGGGTCACTGCCATCTCAAATACTAGGCCATGCAATACGAAAAAAAAGGGGTGTGGCAGTTAGTATTTCACAAATGGCGCTAGATGTCGCTTTTCTGGGGTTTTAAACTGGCGGAAAATTCAAAACTAGGGGAAATTTTTAAAAGCTTGCAAGACAACGGTTAAATTAAAGGTATTGAGGATAATATAGCAGCTGACTTAAATAAAAAGACACATTAAAATTCAAACGACAATAAAAAAGGCATGTATCACAGTGTGGGTAAAATCAGAAGTAATATCAGAAACCTCCCTACGGGAGGGAAGTATACAAGACGCCATAGGCATAACGTTAAAACACGCGAGACATCCTCGAACCGCCAAATACCATGTTCAGACACTATTGCTCACGGACAAGGTACGGTAGATCTTAGTCCTTTGATATGGTCGTTGGAAAGGGAAAGAGGAAAAAGCGCTTCAAACTAGTGTAGTCTGCTTAGCCGTCTGTCGTAAAGAAATATAAGATTCCTGATTTTGCTAATAAATATTCACATACAGTTATTTCGAAACGAAAATCTAGTTTGTTGTGAAGCCAAGAAGTTGAAAATTATGAATACAAGACAAAATTTCGAGATAGATAATAACACCATTTTAAAATCTATCTATGTATAGTGTTAGTCATATACCTTGGCAAGGTAAGGGTTTAATTCAAATTTTATGCAAAGACCTATGAAAATCCTATAATCGAGACACTGCCTGTTTATTAATGATTGATTATCATCAAAATCTAAAAATGCTGCATGAATTATTTCACTGGAAAAGTTTAAAATTACAATGAGTCTGTGAAATTGACTTAACTTAAGCAGCCGACGCAATCGCGAGATCAGAGAATGTATTCCTACGCTCTACGCGGCGCGGCCCTATTTTTGAAACTTTGTTTACGGCCGTATAAGTGCGCGGGGACATTCGCGATACGAGGATGTATCGGGAAAAATTCGCCTTTGTATACTTTCCTCCCGAAGGGAGGTTTCTTATATTACTTTTGGTAAAATGTATTTACATCTTTAGAGTTTTTCATGTGAGAAGTTTGTTCTTGAACTTTTTGTACGATTCTTTGCGATCTGTTTAATCTTTTGCGTAATTGTCTAACAATGGTCTTAAAAACTTTGTTAACAGTAGTTTCATTAATTCCAAATATGTATCACAATCATATTTTAAAGTCTTCGCAAAATATGATTGAATGAAATATACAAGTATCATCAATGAAGTGCATTGCTTCCTTCAAAAAATCTGCAACATCAATTAAAATGTTCGTCAAATAATTGCTGGAATACCTATATCTCTATTTATCTAGCAAATGTATTAAACTGAAAAGTTTTTGCGTTGGTTCTAAGTTGAGAGACACGATCCAAACACATTGATCTATTCATTGTAGTTGGGCTTCAGATTTAACTGAATTTGACGAAAAATACAATCATACATACCTAAGTATCATTTTAGCGACGAATTGCACCCATAGTCCGCCACAGCGTGGAAAATAAGGCGGTGGCACAGGGCAAATGACCAGTTTAAAAATTGCCTGGTCCAGTTTAAAAATTAAATCGGAGGGGGTCAATGGTCCTCGGGACCACTTAGATAATTCAAGGGTAACTAGAGTCCAAACATTAACTCTAATAGTTTAATTATCCACTTCTCTAGTTTAGCAGACGGCGTGCCCTTGTGAAATGGACCAGGTTATTTAGTCCAGTTTAAAAAAATCCTTATTTCCCACCCTGGTCCGCCATAAAGCGAAGGACGTGACGTCATGCGAGACTGCGCAGTACGAATTTACTTTCGTCATCGCGAAAATTCTCCCCAGAAAAGAGCCATCTAACGGTTACTATGCGCAAATTCAAAATGTCAAATAAAAAATACTTCTGTTGTACATTTCCAGGCCTAGTATTAGAGAAGGCAGTGCCCCGGGTGGAAGGCTAATTACAACGGGGTTTCGCCTGGTGCCCCGAGGGGATCGTTCGAGATACCGTAGATTAACTTCCCCTGTACCACACAGCCCTCAGCACGATACCTGCACACCTTGGCTTGGGAAGGGCGCGTATCAACTCAGCCCACATAACGCAATGGTTGACCGAGGAGGTGTGATACAACGCACTGTTGAGGACCCAAGCTGGCGGTCGCGCAAGCGAAAAGAAAAGCAAAGCACCAAAGCAAGGGGGGGGGAATTAAGAGCGCCATCCAGCTTGCGTCTCCAACTTCGAGAGCCATAATGAATGGATAGTCCACCAGGCGGTGTTAGTGTATCGATAAAATGGCGGGAATTTTTTTTTTAGGGAGGGGCGGGCCTAGGTAGTACTTGATGGTAGCGAAGATGAAGGTAAACTCGAACGTTCTCTCTTTACGTGAATGAGATCTTGATATAACACATAGCTAATTGAGCGTACGGAATCGTTCCCAGTTGAGTCCCTACACTGTTGAATAAAAAAGAAAGGGAAGGTTTCGATAAAGTTCCGAGTCTTATACTTCCTTAAATAGAAGTCATTTAATTGTGGCCTTGTGAAGTCTTAAATTTACCTCATTTTAGGATGAAATTGATCATCTTCTAGAAGTTTTAAAAAAGATCAAAAAGGAGGATTCAGTCAACATACGGGAGTTGTTTCGAGAAGGAACCAATAACACACTGTTAAAATATATTTTCAACAAAACTTTGCCCCCTGACCATCCGTTTATTTTGGCAATGGCCGAACAACAGAAGTTAATACTCGAGGCAGCGTTGATCACCGATTGGACAGTATGTTTGCCTAAATTACGATGGTTCACGCGTAGTGTTTTACCTAAACAGAAGAAGCTGAAGAAAATGTGCAAAATAGTCGAGAAATTTGTTGAGTTCGTAATTTTTCCCATTATTTTCATTCCACTTATTATAAAACTAAAATTTATTTGTAACCACCAGTGATGAAATTGAGGATCATAAGAAAACACTCGATGCCGACAATCCAAGGGATTTTATTGATCATGCTCTTTTGAAAGAACGAGAATGTGGAACAAGCTCAACGTTTTCGGGTCTGTTTATATTTAACACAACTTGTGATCGGATAATAACGCAAAAGACAATTGGAGAGCTTAATTATAAGGAGAGCGTAGTCGACATGTGATGCACTATAGGAGGATGATGATAAGGGAGAATATGATTGAGGAAACGTTTTGGCAATACTAGCTCCTTTTTCCCCCTAGTTCAATAAAAATCACTTGATTTTTCATTTCACCCTCCCTTTAATGCGATATTACTTTGGCCCCTATCTTCGTAAGGATTAAAATCCGTTTAAATTTTAATCGTCGGGTCATGTGATGTGCGTAACATAGGTAGCTTACTGCACATGAGAGGCTCTCCTAGACTGTAAAGCAGAAACTTCAGATCTTCCTTTATCCACATTCACAGCCAAGGGAAATATTATTTACTGCCTTATATTTGCACTACGAAACTAGACCTCTGAGAATCAAAAATATTTTATCGCCACTAGTGCATCTAAATTAGAATTACTTTATGCAATAATAAAGCAGAGCGCTGACTGGTTTTGTATTACAGATGGCACGCTGAACAGCAATGTTCAAATAATTTTAGCGGGTGGTAGTGACACGACTCGTACCTCGCTGGAATGGGAGTTCATGTTAATGGCCAAGTTTCCCCAAGTTCAAGAGAACATTTTTAAAGAAATAAAGGAAGTTTTTGGAGTGGATCAAAAACCTAAATGGGAACAGCGATATTTATTGCCCTACACAATGGCCACCGTTATCGAGTGCCAACGTTGGAAAACTATAATTCCCATAATTACAACTAAAATGTAAACGACTGAAACTAACTTACTTATTCATGTCACAGGGTTGTCACGTAATTTCTAATTTTGTATTTTCCGTACTCATGAAGCTTTTACCCACTATTTTTTCAATATTTCTGACTTTTCCCAGTTTCTGTGCTTGATAGGAATTTTCGCGGCTTAGATTCCTTTTTGACGTTTTGGGTTACAGGATCCTTAAAATAAGTGCACATTGTATGGCATTAAAATTTTACTGCCCTATTTGGTTTGCTCTTTTTAGGGGTTTTAAACCAAAAAAGCAAACCAAAAAAGGATCGAATCTGGAACTAGTATTGACACAATTGTGAGTCTATGCTTTCTATTAAATTTTTAGTCTTAGTATGTTGACGTTGTTGGCTGAGTTCAGCGTGAAATACCAGTAATTTATTATATATATAACATGTCATTTTCGTACTGACGCATATTCGTGACGTAGACTAAAACATACTGTAAAACAAGCTGGTTGTTTGGTTTTCTGATAATTTAATATTTTTAAATAACCTTTCTATTTTTTTTTGCAAAAAAAGGGGGGCGGGTAATTTGGTCTGAAAAATCAGTATTCATAATATTTTATCCTATTACTTTTTCACGTTTTAGGGCGTTGCGAGACTTTACCGTTAAAGGATATAGGATCCCCAAAGGATCGAGTATTGCCGCTAATATTTGGGCCATTCATCACGACGAGAACCATTGGGACCAACCGGCTGAGTTTAATCCTCAGCACTATCTAACGAAGGATGGGAAGCTCAACATAAACGAAAGATTTTTTGCATATTCCTACGGTAATTTGAAAAAAGAAAAAAAGCCCAAAGTTAATAATACAATTGCAAGGGACTAGCTTCTTTTTCTCGTCATAGACTGTAGTTGTGGAGATTTGTGATATGTAGGTCATGCGACGTAATCGAGGTATTTAGAGAAAAGACAAAAATTTCGTAAAACTCAGCCATGACCGTTACACAGCATTTTAGATACAGCTTCTCGCCTCATATTCAGAATAATAACAAAAACATATCATAGACGACAAGTAAAAGTGGAGGGGAATCAGTAAAAACGTGGACTTAGGTGAAACCGAGGTCTAAAAACAACGATAATGAACATTGTGTTGTAGATACAAAAATAGAGCCCAGATATAAAAGGCTGAGGCTCGTTGATTTAGACACAAAAGATGCAGTGAAAAAGGTTCGAGATCTTAAAGTGGTGGTTATTCTCCATTCGGGCACACTCGGGGCTGTTTAAATTTTATAAACGACATAGATGAGACATTCGTTCCACTTAGAGAACATAACACAAAATACCCTCAGCCATAACACTAACAGAAAGTTGGTCCCTTGGAATGGTACATCATCTTGTGAAGACAAAAATAACACGCAAATTAAATGCATGTGTTGTTGATTCTTGTAGGTAAACGTGACTGTCCCGGAAAGAATCAAGCTATGATGGAACTGTTTCTTTTTCTCGTGGCTGTAATTCAGAAGCATAAAATACTTCCACCGGTTGAAGGTGTATCTCTAGAAGAAAACTATTCCCTGGTGACGGGACCAAAAAAGCCTTTCCTTAGATTAGAGCCACGACACTGTTAATAAATAGTTAGTTATGTTGGTTTTAATCAAATCTACAACACTTCTTAAAATGCTTTGATTATTATACTGTGACCCTTCATTTTGCAAATTCACCCCAAAGCGGAATGTTCCTGTATGGTTATTTAGATCATGGAGATTTCTCCATGTTCTTAAATCCATGCTCATTCTTAAAACTGAAACGGATTCGTAGTAATGCAAGTTTGAACACACAAAGTTTAACCGAGAATTTACTTACAAAACAATAATTGTATATAATTCACGAACGAACCAGAATGGGGTTTGAACTTATGACTAATTATTTTTATAGCGATCACTGGGTATCTAATATTACAGAACCCAACCTCCTAAAAACTGGTTATAGACTAATTCATGTAAAATTAACCCTCACCACAAAAAACGTGCGAAACTAAACACCAATAACCCTCAAAAAGTTCAACACGCCAATCGAATTTGATACGCGTATTCTTTTCACTATTAGTTTTGTAGTTTGTGACATTTCTTTTGTACTTGATTTTATTCTTCATTTCCATTTTATTTGTCAAAAAACAGCCTTTGGTATGAGCAGACTACAGAACAGACCATATATGAACTACAGCACCCGCGTATGATTACACTGTAACAATTCGGGGTCAATTTCTTAATCGTAGAAAATCTGTGTCACTGCACTCGACGACTGCACTACGGACGGAGAAAGCAAGACGTTTCTTGTGTTTAGCTTCTTTCCCGAGAGCAGTTTATTATAGACTTCTACAAATTATGAAAGACGATAAGTGCTTAGAAAGTATTAAAAAAACATAGGTTCTTTGTCTGTCATTTGAACATTTCAAAATACATATTCCACTGTTACCCATTCATATTGAGCAATTTTCATTGATAATGTATTCTTGATAATTCAATATTTTCACATCATTATAAGTAACAAATAGTAATGATTTTCAAAAGCGCATTTCAAAATATCAAACTTCTTTAAAGTTTCGCAAAGGATCAATATTCAAGTGATGGTGAATCCCCTTATAAGTCCTATTTTGTGTTTGTGTGTGGTGTTAACTTAAGTAAGAGCCGACATTGACAAACATAATGGTTGTAATTTAAAATCAATTTATTAATGATCACATTAAAGGTTAAACTTTATACATTGTAAATGAACTAATCATCGTCACGGCGCGCGTAGGAATGCTGCCTCGTTCTAGCTTCTCTTATCACATATATACAAATTTTGGCCTATTCTTTATCTTGCGTTGTTACATAAAAAACTATGTCAACTACTTTTTTATGTGCACAACAATATCCCCTTTTATAAAGACCTAATCTATCGGGTGGTTTAATTCGTCGGTCGGAAGTTCGTCTGACTTGAGCGGAGTGAATGTCGTTATTGTTGGTAAGGATAGGTCCGGCAGGTGCTGAGGGTGCTGAGGTCGATGATTTAGATTTGGCTTTGGACGTTGCTTCAACAGGAATTGGAATGACGCTGGAGGGTGAAGGTTCTGGCTGCAAGGTTTGATCAGTCGACTCGAGGATGACTTGTTCAGCAGTTTGCCTTTGGGTCGTGTCTCCTGATTCGTTGATTGTAGGTTCCGGAAAATCTAAAGGATAGCTGTATGGTTCAGGCTCAGGATCAGTTTCCGGTTTATCGCTGTTCGATGAACGTACTCGTAGCTGGTTTGAGTGCTTTCGCAATGTCCCGTTTTCAGAGTTGACCTCGTACATCGTATTGCCCAGTCGTTTAGTAACTAGTGCTGGAGTCTGGAAGCCATGTGGTTTTTCTTGATTGATTGTGAACGTTGGCATAGACTGCATCTCCTATATCGAACGATCGATGGTGCGGTTGCTTTTCATGTGACGTCTGAACTTCTTGTGTAGATAAATTTTTCGGATGAAGTAGGTCTAGTCTTGTGATATTCCTTCCGAAAAGTAGTTCAGACGGTGATTTTCCAGAATTCAGTGGAGTGCGTCTATAGTTGATTAGGATTCGTGCCAAACGTTGTGTATCAACGTAAGTATCAAAGCCATGATTTAAGACCTGGATTTCTTCGGTAGTTGGTCCGGGGTTCTTTTCAGTGACGTTTTGATTATTCTGACGCTCCTCTCCGCTTGTCCATTTGAAGCTGGATGGTATGGTCTGATCGTGAGATGTTTTATTCCATTTTGAGACGTGAATAATTTGAACTGTTCGCTTGTAAAAGACGTGGCGTTGTCGCTGACCAATGTCTTCATTATCCCGTATCTAGCAACGTGGTCTCTTAGTGCTGTGATTGAAGATTCAGACGATGTGTTGTCCCTTTTGTAGACTTCGATCCATTTGGTGTGTGCGTCGACTATGATGAATAAGTATTTTCCGTCAAGAGGACCGGCATAGTCTTTCCCAAGGTTCATTGGTGATTGGCCAAGGATTGTAGTTTCGTGGTGGTATGGCTGCGTTTTCGTTTCACGTTTTGCAATTCGTCGCCATTTTTCAATTTTCTGGTCAATTTTTGGCCACCACACGGTTGTGCGGGCTTTTATTTTCATACGAACGATGCCGTCATGTGTCGTGTGAAGTTCTTGCAATATTGCAGGCTGCAAACTTTTTGGTACAACGGCTATTGATCCAGTTATGACTATATCGTGCGCAATGGATAGTTCGTCTCTTTTCTTGAAAAAGGGCGTTAATTCGGGCTCAATTTCTGATTTCGACGGCCATCCATGGAGTAAATATCCCATGACTGTCTGCAGAGTTGGGTCTTGTGATGTTGCTTTCATCATCGTGGTAGTGGTAATTGGTTGGTTGTTCAAATCTTCAAGTAGTAGCACATATTCTTGAGGTTGAGATGTAGTGAAATCGTCGGTTATCAATGGTAGACGACTGATGGCGTCGGCGTTCGAGTTCAATATCCCTTTTTTGTATACGATCTTGTAATTGTGTGATGATAGGAGTAGTGCCCATCGTTGTAGTCTGGAGGCGGCCATCGGTGATATAGGTTTTTTCTCTGATAAGATATTGATACTAATGGTTGATGATCCGTGAGAAGAGTAAATGTCCGTCCGAGTAGATAATCTCTGAATTTGGACCCTCCATAGACTAGTGCGAGAGCTTCTTTTTCTATCTGGGGATATTTCTTTTCCGCCGTGGTGAGAGTCCTTGATGAAAAAGCAATCGGTCTCTCTACACCGTCGATTATGTGCAATATAACTGCTCCGATTCCGACAGGGGACGCGTCGCAGGCGAGTAGAACGTCCTTTGTTGGGTCGAAATGCGTTAGTACATTGGAGTTTTTAAGAGCGAGCTTGGCTGTTTTCATCACTCTTTCTTGATCGTCTCCCCAAGTCCATGCTACGGATTTCTTCAGAAGGTTGTATAATGGTGAAAGCAGCGTCGACTTATTCGGTGTGAACTTCGAGTAATAATTGAATAATCCCAGGAACGAGCGTAGTTCGTCGGCGTTCTTTGGGGACGGCGCTTCCATTATGGCCTTCAATTTTTCCTCTTGTAGGTGAAGTCCGTGTTGATCGAGTCTGTAGCCCAGAAAGTCCAATTCGGGTACCATGAATAAACACTTGTATTGAAGGCATAAATAGTCGAAACACAGTTTTAAATGAACAGTTCTTAATGTTGGTTATATTTATATTAGAACCGATTCATACGAAACTAGATCAAAATCTGATAGATTTAACAATAATACGCAAAGTAGATTTACTCAAAACACGTAGCTATAGAAATTACCTAATGAATTTTTTTCTTGTTAAAGCTATTGAGATAAGCCGTACTCATACATGTACCCTATTCTTATCATTTCTTGTGTGCTTAGAGAGCCTTGAAATGATTTTGACCTTCGATATTCTGAAATAAAATAAAGAACACTCGCTTTGAAATATATTTTATTTTCGTTTGAAGTTTTGAACGCGGAAGAAACATGGAAACACTAATTCTAGAGAGGCTGAAATCAATTACCACCTACGAAATAGTGATTTTAGTGGCCTCATTCGTAATATGTTACTTTTTTATTGTCCTTTTTAAACGACGGAAAAACCCTCTACCACCCGGACCTTGGGGTTGGCCTATAGTCGGTTACAAATATCATTTTGGTAATGAACCGCATAAACATTTTATAGAATTGGGAAAAAGATATGAATCATCAGTTATTGGGTAAGTCTTAATGAAAGGAACTAATTTGCTATGTTAAAATTAAAGGCAATGTCAAATCTGAGAGCATTAAACACAGATGGACAGGAATGATAAGCAAAACCCCCGTTAGTCTAATGGCATCGCCTGTCGTCGCCCCTAGCGTGAGAGTCGATTCATAGATCATGTTATGGTTAAGGTTTGAGTCGAGAAAGTTTCAATATTGGTCGCGGTGTGGCGCTAGAGATGCGCTTCCCTAAATGAACCACGCACCGTGTCTCCATTCCACTCCATCTGTATTTAATGGTCATAGGTGGATTTGCATTGTGTATCAGTTTCTCTCAAGCGCAGAATATTTGCCTATGTTGTTCATACTACAGAATTTTTAGAGTTAATATTGGATCTCAATATCTTGTAATGTTCAACGATTATGAGACCATGATTGAAGCGTATCGTAAAGAGGAATCTCTCGGTAAAGTTGACGAATCTTTGTACAACTACAGCGAATACACACGTAAGTTTATATCGTATTACTAATAAAATTTCAAATAACATAGTGTTGTTATTCACGATAAAATACTGTAGTAATTCCATTTTCACGATAAAATACTGTAGTAATTCCATTTTCACGATAAAATACTATAGTAATTCCATTATTACAACACCGTATTTAACATAATAAAAGAAAGTTATTTTAACATTAACATAATGATTCATTCCAATGACCTTAGATTTCTCAACAATAAACGGACCGGTATGGAAAGAGTACAGAAAATTCTTTACCGGGTTTTTCAAAAACCTTTTCCGAACGGTTGACGACGGATTTATCAACCTTCATACCATTATTTCAGTAAGTAATTGTAATTAATGAATTATCAGAAGTTAGTTGATTACCGTCCTAGGAAGTATAAGACTCTAAGGAGGCAATTCTCGTTGACGTTCGTAAAGTTCATAGAGATTTCGAATGTTGAAAATTATGAAACCTTAATTTCGAAAACGATACTTCGATTACATTGAAGTCAATTCTCTAAGATTACCCGATCATGTTCGAGATGAACTCTATCGAAATATTTCAAAAACTTTAAATAACAAGATGGTCTAGCCCATAATTAAGCCACATATACGTATACTACGATGTGGCTAAAAAAGAAAGAGAAGGTTTCGATAATGTTCCTAGTCTTATACTTCCCTAAATAGAAGTCATTTAATTGTGGCCTTGTGAAGTCTTAAATAAACCTCATTTTAGGATGAAATCGATCATCTTCTAGAAGTTTTAAAAAATATCAAAAAGGAGGATTCAGTCAACATACGGGAGTTGTTTCGAGAAGGAACCAATAACACTCTGTTAAAATATATTTTCAACAAAACTTTGCCCCCTGACCATCCGTTTATTTTGGCAATGGCCGAACAACAGGAGTTATTACTCGAGACAGCCTTGATCACCGATTGGACAGTATGTTTGCCTAAATTACGATGGTTCACGCGTAGAGTTTTACCTAAACAGAAGAAGCTGAAGAAAATGTGCAAAATAGTCGAGAAATTTGTTGAGTTCGTAATTTTTCCCATTATTTTCGTTCCACTTATTATAAAACTAAAATTTATTTGTAACCACCAGTGATGAAATTGAGGATCATAAGAAAACACTCGATGCCGACAATCCAAGGGATTTTATTGATCATGCTCTTTTGAAAGAACGAGAATGTGGAACAAGCTCAACGTTTTCGGGTCTGTTTATATTTAACACAACTTGTGATCGGATAATAACACAAAAGACAATTGGAGAGCTTAATTATAAGGAGAGCGTAGTCGACATGTGATGCACCTAGGAGGATGATGATAAGGGAGAATATGGCAATACTAGCTCCTTTTTTAGCCACATCGTATGATGAACATCTACGATGTGGGTCTTAGTTTGACCTGGCCTGTTGTTGGCGGTGAAGGTGGTGGTGGTGGCGTCGTGAAAGAGAACTGCCTTAGACAGTATAAAATTTTTCGATCGTCATTGAAGGGAGAGTGAATGGGAGAGAATTGTGGTGAGGTGATATTTTTCGTTCGTGTATTTTAAAAGGAAGGAAATTATGATAGTATTAGGTTAAGCCATATACTCTCCCTTAAAAATTCCTCTTATCCGCCGACAATACGAGTTTCACGCTCCCCTCTTTCAACATTCAAAGAAATCGAGGGAAATTTTGAAAGCAAAAGCAAGTATTTTCTGACGTTCTTTTCAGAATGGTCTTGAGGCACCGGGATATTACAATTATTGGGTGTTTTACCGAATTCTTTCTCTTCCAAACTCTTCTGACCATAAGTTCATGTTAGAAATTTATAAGAAGCGATAAGTGTGCATCGGCATAAGTCTATGTTGTAAACTCATCGAGGGGATAATCACTAAAACTATCTGTTCTTCGATTCGCCGGAATATTACAATTACGGCATAAGTAAATTTATACGGGTAATAATTCTATCACCGTTTAGGGTATGGCATCGAGGGGCTATTCACTCTGATTTTATGCACGGTAAATTATTTAAGCATTGTAAGAGATAGCGCTATTCACTCGTTAGGGTAAGGCATAGAGGGGTTATCCACTCATTAGGGTAGGGTATAGAGGGGCTATTTACTCGTACGATGTGGCTACTTTTACGAGCCCTTGGGTCGCCTTGTTTCCCTATAGTTCGATAAAAATCACTTGATTTTTCATTTCACCCTCTCTTTAATGCGCTATTAATTTGGCCCCTATCTTCGTAAGGATTAAAATCAGTTTAAATTTTAATCGTCGGGTCATGTGATGCGCGTAACATAGGTAGCTTGCTGCACATGAGAGGCTCTCCTAGACTGTAAAGCAGAAACTTCAGATCTTCCTTTATCCATCATCCTCCATGGAGGAACTTCGTTTCACCGCCAAGGGAAATATTATTTACTGCCCACGTCAGCGTTATATTTGCACTACCACTGTGCTAACTAAATTCTTCACTTGGCGAAAGTGAATATTCTTGATAACACACCAACGGTTGGCCCTCTGGTAGCGGTTTCTGAATTTTCCCTCCAAAACGTGAGACGCTCGCGGTGGTAGACGGCCGAACTAGATTCAAGCACCCGCGTCCGTGTTCCGCGGATTTAGGTTGGGGGAAGGGGGTAGGAAATGTTTTGGAACTCGACCAATTTCTCTCTCTCTCTAGTGTAGGCGCGTGGGAAGCGGCGTAAAATCCTCAAATTTGTTCACTAGTGCCAGGATCTACTACCAATGCTAGAGCTCTTTACTTCTAGTCTCATCTTACTTCTGGCACTACGAAACTAGACCTCTGAGAATCAAAAATTTTTTAACGCCACGAATGCATCTAAATTCGAATTACTTTATGCAATAATAAAGTAGAGCGCTGACTGGTTTTGTATTACAGATGGCACGCTGAACAGCAATATTCAAATAATTTTAGCGGGTGGTAGTGACACGACTCGTACCTCGCTGGAATGGGAGTTCATGTTAATGGCCAAGTTTCCCGAAGTTCAAGAGAACATTTTTAAAGAAATAAAGGAAGTTTTTGGAGTGGATCAAAAACCTAAATGGGAACAGCGATATTTGTTGCCCTACACAATGGCCACTGTTATGGAATGTCAACGTTGGAAAACTATAGTTCCCATAATTACAACTAAAATGTAAACGACTGAAACTAACTTATTAATTACACAGGGTTGTCACATAATTTCTAATTTGGTATTTTCCGTACTTATGAAGCGTTTTTTTTTACCAATTGCCCACTATTATTTCAATATTTCTGACTTTTCCCAGTTTCAGTGCTTGATAGGAATTTTCACGGCTTAGATTCCCTGTTGACGTGTTGGATTACAGGATGCTTAAAAAAGTGCAAATTGTATCAAATTCTAATTTAATTGAACTATTTGGTTTGCTGTGTTCATGAGTTTTTATTTTAAACAAGTTGGGAAAACCAAAATATTACCTCTCCGAGTCTAGAGGAGGACTACTTACAAACTTATTTTCCCAGATATGGAAATGTTTCTTTTTTTTATGAACAAATACTGAAGTTAAAATTTATGAAATATTAAAGCAGTATACAAAGCATAGCAAATATACTGTAAATCAGACGACATTTTACATCCAATAAGGATATACTTGTACACATTAAAATCATCCGATGGGGGAAAAACGGGAAATGAAAAGATAAAACTTTGGAGGGATATTACCTTTACGTGTTTGTAAAGGCCAAATTTTCTACTCCTCAACTGTATACCCTCTATGTTCAAAGCCATATTCACAACAGGGTTGCCATGTAAACACTATCCTCTCGTTTCACCTCAACGATTTTCTTACTTTGTCAACATGACTTTTAACGTTACATAACACCAAAGCTAATTTGTGGCTACACACACTGAAGGTAAATGCGCACCATAAAAAGCATAAAAACACGAAGCTATAATCCGATTACGATCAGACCTTTCTCTGATCTGGGCTGCGTTCAGCAGAGCTCACCAAAAAAGACAGCGGATTTTGGAAAACGTTTACCTGTGAGCTCTGTCGTCATAGCTTTTCTCCGGTCATTGGTGTTTTAAGAATAACGCTAGCGCAATAAAGCGTGCAAGGTACCAAGGCTTAACAAAAATTGTATGATAACATATTTTAAGAGATAGATAACAACAACTTTTATAATTAAAATTAGAAACTAACATGTCTCTTAAACTTCTCGCGTGATCAACTTGTTTCACGCCAATTAAATAGCCATAGTCCCATAAGAATCAGCAAGAGCTATTTGTATTAATTCCTCCATGCTTTTTTCGCCAAGCTGAGAACTACGCGTTTTACGTCACGTTATCCAAAAACCCGACTATTTTCCTTGAAGTACGCGCTGGCTCAGCGCTGAGCACCGTGACGTCAAAATTCAATAACAAAATCCCGTTCTGTAGGTCACTGCTAACAGCGCTGCCTATTGACAAACAAAAACTCATTTGACCAATATAGTTGCGTTCTTCTTGAAATCACTTTAGAAAGAATTATGCTATAAACAGATGTAGTATAGCTTAAGTAATATATAAACATCGATTTCAAATAATAATAATTAAAAATATTCTTGGGATATCAAAATGAAACAGAGCTTTATAGCTACAAAATCACTAAAGGCATCGAAATTACGAAAAATATTTCCAAATATTAATTACACATTATGAGAAAACCAAATTTTAAGGTTTTGTAGGATTTATTTCCACAAAACAAAGCGAACTGCTAACGCGGTGCACTAACGGACGGACACACATAGACTAAAACATAGGCTGCTTTTTAACTCTTTACGTTTTAATTTTGAGTTGAGAAACTAGATTATCTTAAATATTAAAATAAATATAATTAATATTAAATATTTTCTTCGTTAGTGGTTCGCTTTATTGAGCGTTACATCGCGTTTATAAAGAACAATTAGACATTCTTGAGAGACTTGACTAATATTGGCGTTTGAAATGAAGCATACGCCGGTTGCATTACCTTACTCAAATAGGTAGTATATAAGGGTGTCGAACTACAGCTAAAAGCAAGAACGACCGCAATTGCGAAAACCTTTGGTGGACAACCCACCCTAGGGAGGCTAGACGTTTCTCGTAACCCTAGCTGATCGCCGCGAATGTCTTAAACCCAACGATGACGATGGAGTACAGACTGGTGTCCAAGTGGAATGGACGAAGACCAGAAGATGGTGGTGATTAGAAGCCAGTATGTACAGACTGGTGTCCATGTGGGATGGACGAAGACCAAAAGATGGTGGTGATTAGAAGCCAGTATGTACAGACTGGTGTCCATGTGGGATGGACGAAGACCAAAAGATGGTGGTGATTAGAAGCCAGTATCTACAGACTGGTGTCCAAGTGGAATGGACGAAGACCAGAAGATGGTGGTGATTAGAAGCCAATGAATACAGACTGGTGTCCAAGTGGGATGGACAAAGACGAGAAGATGGTGGTTTGAGAACTCAAGTAAAGGAGCCATTTCCGTGACTGTGAAAGCAGTTCGGAAATGGCGAACACGTTTGCTCCGATTTGGAAACTGCGAACGCGATCACGTGGGTGTAACAACAGACACACACACACACAGACACACACACAGACACACACACACGTCGAAATTAGAACCTCTCCGTGACATACGTCACTCGGAGAGGTAAAAACCATAAACACAGCAAACCAAATAGGGATCGTAGAAACTATTGACACATATGAGTCTATGCTTGCCATTCAATTTTCAATCTTACTTTGTTGACGTTGTTGGCTGAGTTCAACGTGAATCACCGATAATGTATTTTATATATAACATAACATATCATTTTCGTACTGACGCATATTAGTGACGTAGACTAAAACAGTAAACCTATTGTAAAACAAGCTGGTTGGTTGGTGTTCTGATAATTTAATATTTTTAAATCACCTTTCTATTGTTTTTGCAAAAAAGGGGGGCGGGTAACTTGGTCCGAAAAATCAGTATTCATAATATTTTATACTATTACTTTTTCACGTTTTAGGGCGTTGCAAGACTTTACCGTTAAAGGATACAAGATCCCCAAGGGATCGAGTATTGCGGCTAATATTTGGGCTATTCATCACGACGAGAACCATTGGGACAAACCGGCTGAGTTTAATCCGCAACACTATCTGACAAAGGATGGGAAGCTCAACATAAACGAAAAATTTTTTGCATATTCCTACGGTAATCTGAAAAAAAAAAAAAATAATTTAAAAAAGCCAAAAGTTAATAATGCAATTCCAAGGGACCAGCTTCTTTTTCTCGTCATAGACTCTAGTTTTGTGTTGTGTAGAGTATGTGACGTAATCAAGGTAACCAGAGAGAACAGAAAATCACTGCTTTTTAGATACCGCTTCTCGCCTCATACTCAGAATAATAATAATAAAAAAAATCATAGACGACAAGTAAAAGGGGAGGGGGTTCAATTACGGAAACCCCAGCTCTTTGCTTCAGTAAAAACTAGACTTAGGTGAAACGAAGTACTAAATTCAACGATAATGAACAGAGTGGTGTAGATACAAAAATACAGCCCAGATATAAAAGGCTGGGGCTCGTTGATTTAGACACAAAAGATGCAGTGAAAAAGGTTCGAGGCTGTAGAAATTTTATAAACGGCAGAGATGAGACATTTTCACATTTAGAGAACATGAAAAAAATACCCTCAGCCGTAACACTAACAAAGAAAGTTGGTCCCTTGGAATTCTACATCATCTTGTGAAGACAAAAATAACACGCAAATTAAATGCATGTGTTGTTGATTCTTGTAGGTAAACGTGACTGTCCCGGAAAGAATCAAGCTATGATGGAACTGTTTCTTTTTCTCGTGGCTGTAATCCAGAAGCATAAAATACTTCCACCGGTAGAAGGAGTATCTCTAGAAGAAAACAATTCCCTGGTGACGGGACCAAAAAAGCCTTTCCTTCGATTCGAGCCACGACACTGTTAATAAATAGTTAGTTTGTTATGTTGGTTTTAATCAAATCTACAACACTTATTAAAATGCTTTGATTATTATACTGTGACCCTTCATTTTGCAAATTCACCCCAAACCAGAAGGTTCCTGTATGCTCATTCTTAAAATTGAAACGGATTCGTAGTAATGCAAGTGTGAACACACAACTTTTAACCGAGAATTTAATTACAAAACAATAATTGAATATGATCCACGAACAAACCAGAAGTGAGATTGAACTTGTGACTAAATATTTTTTTCTATGGCGAGCACTAGGTATCTAATGTTACAGAACCTAACCACCGAAAAATTCGTTATAATCTAGTTCATGTAAAACCCTCGCCACAAAAACGTACGAAGCTAAACACCTATAACCCTCAAGAAGTGCAACACACCGATCAAAATTGATTCTTTTCACTACAAGTTTTGTACTTTGTGGCTGTCTTTCGTACTTGATTTTATTCTTCATTTCCATTTTATTTGTCAAGTATGAGCAGACTACAGAACAGACCACTACAGCACCCGTGTATGATTACACTGTAACAATTAGGGGTCAATTTCTTAATCGTAGAAAATCTGTGTCACTGCACTACGGAGAAAGCAAGACGTTTCTTGTGTTTAGCTTCTTTCTCGAAAGCAGTTTATTATAGACTACTAGGCCTACAAATTATGCAAGATATTCCCTGTATAAGTCGAGAAGTGCTTAGATATAGTATTTAAAAAAACACAATTTCTTTTGTCTGTCATTAGAACATTTCAAAATACATATTCCATTGTTACCCATTCATTCATATTGAGCAATTTCTTGATAATTCAATATTTTCATATCATTATAAGTAACATATAGTAATGATTTTCAAAAGCGCATTTCAAAATATCTAACTTCTTGGTTTCGTAAAGGATCAATATTCAAGTGATGGTGAATCCCCTTACAATCATTAAATAATTATATGTTGTAAACGTAGCTGTAGTTACCTACAAAAACAAGTTGTCCCATTTCCATATGCTTTCCGTGGGATACGATAATTTTTATTAGATTTATTCTCTTTAAAATAATTTTTTTTGGTTGTACTTAACTTTACTTCATTTAGTAAAGAATTCTTACAAGAAATTAAATGAAAAGTTAAGACATTTGAGTATTTGTGCACCTAAACGATTATTCTATTTTAATATTAATAGTACGTTTCTCGATTCTTTCGACATGACGTTAATTTTGCAATAAAGCGCAAGTTTATCGATCGAACATAGCTTCAATTATGCATCGAGGTAAACACAAGATAATATTCGAAACAAGGCAAACATAGCATTCCATTTGCCCATGAAAATAACCTTCGTGAAATACAGAATTAAAAAAGACCGAAATCAATACTACCAGAAGCCGATTAGGCTTTACACATGAAGTACGTAACATGTGCCTGGGGGAGCTACACGATATTCTCTAAGCTCCTAGGAAAGAACCTCCCCTTAAGCGGAGCAAAGAAGATGGAGATAGGGAAGTTTCGTGTAACGCTATAACTCCGGTCGCCCAAAAATCCCGTTTTCGGCGAGGATGTGCATGTGCGCACTTTTCTCGCGACTCGTGCTGAGGATAGGCGGCACTACCGATTTGTTCGATCCTGCGCAGTTCAAACTAACACCGAATATAAGTCATGTGACCTGCTACATTCCGTGAAGAGAGATTCCTATACTGAAAAAACTTCCCTATCTCCATCTTCCTTGAGCGGAGGGACATAATTCGGTAACGCGGCTCCTTCGGATCGTTGCGATCCTTCCGCCTTAAGAACCGATTTAACAGGTACATAAATTAGGGAACTACTATAAATACGGAGTAGGGTGTCTAAAATATTCTTTAGTTAAAACTATTTACAATACGAAAGATTATTTGGGAGTAAGGCACGAAGATCTTATCAATCTGGGTAGCTTTTGCTTGGACTATTTAAGACGCCGTGTATCTGTTTTTTTTTACGAGGAATGTTTTCTATACACCCTTTCGACGGGGAAAGGGGGGTAGGCAACCCTTAGTATCAGGAGATACAAGGAGGTTGCTCCAGTGCCGTGTTTGCGCACTCTCAGATCCAAAACGCCTACAGCGCAGGCGCTAAAAAGCGAGATGGAAGGCAGAGTTTTACCCCCGCGCCTTTATTCTCGCGGCTACGATAGTTCTATATTTTCTTTGGGCGAGCTCAGCCACCGGCGGCTCGGGAATCGGGATACCGCTGATACATAGCCAAGGCTTAGTGTAGTTTTCGAGTCTACTATTATTCACAGAGCTATTTTTCTGGTGAAATTTAAAAAATTCTTATAATATTTAGTTGAAGACTTATTAAATGACTCAAAAGTTTTCGAAACTTTATATTGAATATAATATAACGACTACCGAACGATACCGCAAATTTGCCTTCCGAGCTTCCCGGTTATGTCGACGGCGAGGTCGAGTCAAGATCCCATGCAAGAAAATAGTAATAGCCGTCGCCGATTGGTCTGGCATTAAGGAGGTTATCTACGGTTAGGGGGCTTATGGTTGGTTAAAAGCTTTTTTTGTTCGTCTGCTTAGTTTTTACTTCGGGAATGTCATGAAATCCATGGCCAAAGCTATGGAAAAGTCGGACTTAAATACTTTATGTGTGAAGCATAATCCGCTTTTGATACCACACGTCCTTATACAATAATATTAACGCTGCAGGGTAAAAACAGTTCGTGCCATCTTAATTAGGTACACAATGTATTTCATTAAAATTAAACTACCAGGTCAGTCTGTTGCGTCTTTTGTTGTGTTTTGCTCATTACAAAAAAAAAGTTGGAAAAACCAAAATATTACCTCTCCCAGTGAAGTGGAATATTATCTTCCCATTTATTTTTCCCTGAATACGCATCTTTTATGTTCGTTAAAATTATACTTATGAATTATTCATAATTCTTGCGTAATATAAAAGTCTATTTACAGCTTGGTTGCTATTTGCACTAAGTTATCTAAATTCTACTGTCCCAGCATGATTTTTTTGTCATTCTAAGCCTAGTTCTTTAAGATCTCTTGAACAAAAAAACCCCCCAGCGAGTATGCACTTAGGAATGGAAGGTGTAGAACGACATGACTTATTACTATGACGATTTAGGCCTAGTTGAGGTTATGTTCCTGAGTTCGAGTGTTGAAATAAAGTTTTAGAAACTTTGAGTGGGTATAGGCTCCTGACCTGGGATGCATTTATTCTGCTAACTTCTAGAGCGGTGCCAACGGACGAACACACACAGACAAACGAATTTATTATTCTTTCAGTATTAAGTTTGAGTTAGGACAGAAGATTAGCTTAAATATTAAAATAAAAATAACTAATATTATATATTTTGTTTGTTATTTATTTAACTTATTGCGCGTTACATCGCTTTAAGAAAGAACAATTGAACATTATTGAGAAACGTGACTAAAATTAACGTTTCAAGTGCCTGTTGCTCTGCCTTACTCAAATCATTATTATCAGGAATGTATGGAGGGGTTGGAATGGCTAAGTTCAAATCCTAATCGGCTTGAAATGATCTTGGAAACAACTGGCGTGACTTAATTTACGCTAGTGACGTCATAGCCTGACGTAAAAATCGTATTTACCAGTTAAATTATTTTCATTCATTCATTGGCTGCCAAAAAAAAACTTGTTTGCCATAATTCTGCACCCTCTACCCTTGGTGCTCTTCCTAGGCTGAGAGAATCGAATATGAACGCGAACGGCGGCGAATCAGCGCATTTAACTTTAAAAAATCTAAAAGTCACTAATTCTGCCATGCCTTTTTTAACGAGTCATGGCATTTTTCGCCTTCGGTAGACAGCTAAACAACAAAAAGGACTCGCCTTATGTTTCCACCATCAAGGGTACAACGAGAGCCCCCTTTGCCATTCCAGCTCCTCCATACATTCCAGTTATTATATATAATGGTTTCGAATCACCCCTTAGAGTAAGAACAGCGAAATTGCGTGAGCCTTTGGTGGAAGCCACGCCATTTGGACGCTAGACGTTTCTCGTGACCCTTGCATATCGTCGCGTAAATCTTATTCTTTGCTATGTGACATTTTGGTGTTTCGGCACATCAGTACATGATGGTGTTTTTAGAAGCCAATAAGTACAGACTGGTGTCACAACCTAATATTGATCAATGATCGCAAGTGAAAATGGTGGTTAATTATCTATTAGTTAACGTAGTGAAATACAGATTTCAGTGAATTGTAATTGCGGTACAGAAACTGGGACCACGTTTGCGAACTGTAAACGCGGTCCTCTGCAGTGTAACAACAGACAAAACAGACAGACAGAAGCGTCGGGGACAGAACCTCTTGGTAACACACACGACACTCAGAGAGCTAATATAAATTAATGTCACGATCCATGGCAGCTAACCCAAATAGCTGTTAGTCTTCTATCGTTCTCTATGACTGCTGCAACTTAGATCTGAAAGTTCTTTTGTCTAAATGGTTTACGAAAATCGTATAATTCGACTTGGCGTAGTTGAGGTAAGGAAAACAATAAGTGTTCATTTCCCGCATTTTGAGAATTCCACTTTTTAACGTGACTAAAAAAGGGCACGGTTCTACTCTACAATTTTAGGGTCAACTAATTGGGTATTAATCGTAATTAGGAAAGATTTTTTTATCGATTTCGAGATTTTCCAAACCAGGACTTTCAATTAAAGACTAATTAATGTCAGTTACAGCGAACCTTTCTCTTAAAGGGAGACTCTCAGCTGAAAATCTTAGTGCCATGTTTTATTTTTTCCTGGTTCGTTTCAATTAAATATGAAGTCTCAAATTTTTTTCGCTTCTACACATACGACCTAGCGGCCCCCGTCAGTGCTGGGCCGCGTAGGGTCTCTCGCTCAATTCTTCCTGGTGCTAAAGGCCTAACGGCTAAGCACTAGTGTGAGTAGGTGGTAAAAAAAAAAAAAAAGCTCTAATTGTCATTTTTCAGGAAACATTACATGTGGAAGTGACCAAAAATGATATTCGCTTAGTGAAGGAAGTTTTAAAAATGATCGCCAATGTCAGGTATGACGCTTTTAAATTTTTTCTAACATTCAGAACGCATTTCTACACAGTAGTCTAGAAAAATTCAAAACCAATTTTTTAAATAATTAAGTAACCTAGAGAATAAGTAATTTTTCTTGAACCGAATTCACTATTATTACCTATAACTATATATAAGCTTATGATCTTCCAATACGTAGGTAAGTCAGAATGGCTTCTATAGATGACTACTCTGTCTAAAGGCAGATTCCGGCGAGGGTTCATTATGATAATTTCTCCCCCACAAAACGCTTCACCAAACTGCCACTGATGGCTACTTCAAAAAGATGATTTGCTTGTGGTATAAGTAAAACTGTAAAAGTACTCACTAATGATAATTAATGCCCAGATCACACCCTTTGCTTATCCATTGGGCCTGATGGGCACTGGCCCACGAGCTTCACACACAGAGCCTCTTGTGGGGTCCCCTTGATTCAAACATATATTACTATGTTGGGCACAGTGAATTGCAGTGCACGGAGGACCTGTAATGTTAAGATGGCACTTCGCTTTACCTAGGTAACCGAAGCTAGTCTTGCAAGACAAAAAAAATCAATCTCAGTCATCAGAAATGCACATTCGCAGGTTTTCACTGATAGCAATAATACTTAGTATACTAGTACCAAAAGTGAGATGAGATTAGAAGTGAAGGGCTCTAGCATTGATAGTAGATCCTGGCACTAGTGAACAAATTTGAAGATTTTATGCCGCTTCCCACGCGCCTACACTACTGAGAAAAAAATTGGTCGAGTTCCAAAAAGATTTCCTACCCCCTTCCCCTCAAACTAAAGCCGCCGAACACGGACGCGGCTCCTTGAATCTAGTTCGGCCGTCTACCACCGCGAGCGTCTCACGTTTTGGAGGGAAAATTCAGACTATACCGCTACTAGAGGCCCAACCGTTCTTGTGTTATCAAGAATATTCACTTTCGCCGAGTGAAGAATTTGGTTAGCTCAGTACTTCTTGTCTCATCTCACTTCTGGTAGTACTAGTACTACTGCTTATTGAGGGGCTTGATGCCATTTCAGGTTGCACATGTCCTTCGTCAAGGTTTAACCTAACAAAAAAGAAAAGCCTGACGGTCAAGGTCAGATCTCTTTGCTACTTGAAGGACAAGACTCATTTAAAATGTATTTTTTAAATAAAATTTTCGTCTTCAAAGTAAGACTAGTTTCGGTAAAATAAGTAACATTTCACCAAGATACAATTGGTTTTCCTGAAATAATTTTAAAACCCGGTTCTCACCCTCTAATCTGTTCTGATATTTGAAATGTGCATTAATTTGTTTCCCCTCTTCTGTGTCATAATTACGTGAGAGGTTCGCTCTCATGCTTCAAACTAAACTTAGGGGTAACGTTACGATTAAGATTAGGCTTAAGCCTTAGTTGCAATTTTGAGTTATTTAAATAAGGAAATGATACTTCATGTAATTTATTAGAATCATAAGTTTATTTACAAACAAAAATATAGTGGGAGCTTTCGGACCGCGGTCCTTCTTCAGCCAAGTTTTAATCTATACTGGATTTTAATCTAAGCCTTAATTCTTGTATACCTTATGTTAAGGTCTTTTATTAAGCGAAAGAACGCGATAAGGTAAAAACATATATTCATTACTAATTAAAAGACTACACGTATGAAACAGATTCCATGTTGTTCTGTGCATGCCATCTCCGGCCGAACTGCCCTCGTCGTTTACTTCTCTCCGGAGGAAAGTTCGCTTATCACAATCTATTTGCTTATCACTATTTATCTAATGTCTAATATTAATCTATTATTTAATGTCTATTATTAACCTATTATTTAATGTCTATTGTGATCCCAACACGTTTTAGCTATACTATCAGAACGTAAATTTTTAAATTAATTGCTTAAATATTTTATTGTTTACATATATGTACTAAATAATAGACACGTTTAATGGCGTGTTTAAAATTTTACGATTTAAGTAAAGCTTCTTCTTGAAGTAAAAATTTCTAAAACAATCATCACTAGCCTTCGCTAGTTCATTTTCTTAAAGTAAAGGTAAAACCGACGTGTAGATTAAAACCCCATCTTGGTAACATAGCAGTCGTAGTTGCAGTCGGTTTTGTTTCGGTTACAATGGAAGAAATAAAACAAAATATTAAGTTCGGCTCTACGACGCTTTTAAGGTCCGATTATTCATGAAATCTGTGATTTAAAAGGGTCAAAAAGAAAAATCTACTTGAAACATGCAGTTTATGTAGAAAATCTTATCCAATAGAGTGTCTCGAAAATTTCGAGTTTTGAAAATACGTTTTGTTATTACAGTGTCGAAGAAATTCTTATATCAAAATACGAACTTGAAGACAAGGATTTATTTACTGATATTCCCGAAGTATATGATACTTTCTTTTAGCTAAACTTTGACTTAGCTAAACTTTGACTTAGCTATTTCTATCAGATACAATTTTGCATTTCTATTTCTTCCATGAACCTATTTTTAATGCGCGTAGGAAATGGACATCTTTTTAATGCCACTTGATTACAGCCTATTGAGTAGAAACGAGAATTTCAATATCTCTCGTCTGAGTACCGTTTTTCGAAACACATGGACTTTCATCATGTCACCTGCTCCCCTTGCCATTACCAAATCAAGTTCAAATTTCTTGAGCATCCAAGAAAAGGTGAGTACTAACAGAAGTGAGATGAGACTAGAAGTATCGAGGTAACCAAATTCGTCACTCGGCGAAAGTGAATATTCTTGATAACACACCAACGGTTGGCCCTCTAGTAGCGGTTTCTGAATTTTCCCTCCAAAACGTGAGACGCTCGTGGCGGTAGACGGCCGAACTAGATTCAAGCACAGGCGTCAGTGTTCCGCGGCTTTAGGGTGAGGGGAAGGGGGTAGGAAATGTTTTTGGAACTCGACCAATTTTTTTCTCTGTAGGGTAGGCGCGATTGAAGCGGCATAAAATCCTCAAATTTGTTCACTAGTGCCAGGATCTACTACCAATGCTAGAGCCCTTCACTTCTAGTCTCATCTCACTTCTGGTACTAAATATAACTTACAGAGAGATAGCCTTCGATAGTCCTGAAGTAATGTTGAAAATGTTAAATTATTAAATCTTTTGTCAGGTTGGCGTATGTTTTGTCGCATGCTTGATTGTGGTCTCACTGTTCATGTCCTTCTTTAAAACTAATAAAATTGCGAAGGAAGAAAAAACACGAGGAACTAATTTAAGAAGAATATTTTTCGAACACTTCAAGGACTATTTGTGGAATAATATGTTTCTCTTCTTTTTCGAGCGTAAGTATTGCCATTGCAATCATAATTATAACCTAGAGCCTCATAAAAATCAATGGACTTGTGTTACCGAGTCATTTACGTTGCAGCTTATTCCCGTATTCCGTTAATTGGTACGTGGAAGATAGTTTGCGCGTGTTGGCTTTTCTGCGTCATGTTTGTCAACATTGAAATCTCGAGTTACCTCAAGTCCGAATTCACGGAGATAAACTACGCCAAAATCGAAACTGTGCAAGATCTGATCGAACAACGTGGGAAATTTAAGATAGGAGTTATGCAAGGAGGCTTGGAACAGAGATTCATACAAGAAAAGGTACCTTTGAACTACTTATACTTGTATCAAAAATTAATGACTTCTTTCCTGCGAAGTATATTCGAGAGATTTTTTATGACTCCCTCCGGTGCTTGGATGCCGGATTAATAGACATAGAAGGGAAACGTTTAGGCATGGTGAGTGGTTTGTGTAGCCCAGTAAGAAAAGTACAGTTGTATCAATGGACCCTGCGAGACATTTCGTTGTTTGAGTTGGAGGTGGGAGATAAAACCATTCCTAGAGCCGGTATTAGCCTTGGGAGTATTCGGAACATACCCTTGCCTTTGCGCAACAGCTATTGGGGATATTTCAGGAATTCAGGAGCACTTTGATAGATGGGACAAAATGTTTCAACCATCCTTACGGATACTTTAAGCAGTTTGTGTAACATAAAAGGGTACTATACTTTCCAGGAGAAGTCATTAACTTGCGACTTAATTGGTAGTTATAAAATGTGTCGAGGAATAGACAAAAGTATTTTCCTCACGTCACTAGGTGAAAACTAAACGTTTCTTAGAAAACTAGAAGAGTAAGTAAAACGTTTGAGCGCTAAAACCCCGAAAACAAATTCAATTCAATGACCTGACTGACTGTCTCAAGAAGAAATATACCATAAAAAGCATCAATCGCGAGATTTTAGGTTTCTACTCTTACGCCGGTGTCAGTGGGCAAGTAAGCCTCACTCCTTTTCATTTTCGTCATTGCTCTGCACATTCCTATTGGATCCCGTGGGGATAGGTCATACAGACGCGAATGACGTATTCCGACTAGAGAAAAAAAAACCTCGAGCAAAGTAAACATAAAATGGTGGCTGCCCGCGGTGCTGAAACGGTACGCCAGTTGTTTTTAATTGCCATTAACAGGTTAGTTAAAGATTTTGAACCTAACTTGATGGATTTTGAATATGTGTCTCTACGTGAAAATCGTTCTATAATTATTTCTAAATCGAATCAGGTGTACTATACTTACGATTTCATAAAAGAGTTCCAAAAACCAAAGCCAGGCTTAACGAAAAGGTAAAAGGGATAGATGGTGGAAAACATAGAGTTAGATAAAGTTTTAAGTCCTGCCTCCGTTTTCACCCCCACCCCAGCTATTAAAGGGGATTATCGACTATCAGGCGACACCGGACGCAATTTTATGCTTTCTTATGGTACATTTCTTCTTGTATCGTACAATTTGACTTTTTGTGTCAATCTTACTGCCAATTTGGCAATTTGCTGTATTTCCAGAGTTTAACAGATTCAAGCTTTGCAATGTTGAACGAGATTCTGCAGGACGAAAAATATGGTCGTCTAGTGTCGGTTGAGGAACTTGCCCTCGGGAACGTTTTCGAAGACATTCGAGAAAGGAAACTAGTCTTAATCTCCGGCTCTATCGTCGTCTTGAGCCTCATGACTCACCGATTTTACGATAGGGAGAACCTCTACGATTTTAAAGAGATCTACTTTACGTCACCCCCCATCGACAACAGCTACGCTGTTAATCTCTACTCGAAACACTTTGCCGGAACACCCCAGGCTAGAATATTCAATAAAATGTGAGCATTCCCAAGGAATTTTACGATTCTTTCGTATTGACTCAAATCAATGTTAGACGATTTAGTTTGAAGTCATTCCTTTGTCAGCTGCCAGGATTGCAGTTGTCAAATATTTAATATTCACCTTCTTAGTTCGGAGATTAGAACGAAAACGTCCTACACATCATCATTAAAATATTATCTGAAATCTTAAAAAAAACTAAAACACTGAAGCAATGAAGATTTTAGATGATGTGGTTATATTTTTAATTTTCATTTTTGAAACGCTATATTTCGCTAAAAGAGGGTTTCTGATTGACGTGTTACGTCTGACTACTTGTGTCCATCGTGCTTGCAAATCGGAGAAATGTGGTCACAATTTCCGGACTGCATCTGCAGTTCACAGAAATTCTGAAAATAGTCTTTATGTTATCTATCCCACTTACAGACCAATCATTAACAAACAAAAATTCCTTCATTTGAACTTTGAATAATCCATTTTAATTTTACCGTCTGCAGATGCTCATCAGTAAAGAGCAATTATTGAAATTATATTATATAAAAACGTCTTGGTTTGGACCAAGGCCGAAAAAACAAACGATATGTGTGAGGTTTATCAATTGACTGAAGTTTCAGATATTGAAATTTTTTCCTAGTTATTTTTATCCACTCAATCCTTAATCAATATTTAATTCAATCAACTGATTTTACTGTTAATCGATCTAGTCCCTCTAAATTAATTGAAAAAATTACATATCTACGCTTTTTCAAGAACAATTACATTTTTCGAAAACATTTTATCATGAAATTAATTATTTTGAAGGGAGTACGTGTTGAGGGTACAGTATTGAATATTTGAAATGTTCTACTGGATGTATAAAAAGAGCAAGCGAACTTTGGCATAACTCGAATGGAAAATGTAAATATTTAATCGTGGATGCCAAACAAGGGTGTTGCGCGAATTTTTACATTTAATTTCGTATATCGAAATGCTATATTTCTATTGTCGCCTCTATGATGGTAAATTTGCACTGGAACTTCCATTTCCGTACTTAAGAATTTCTTAGTCATAACTCAGTGTATGGTAATATTGGCTGAGTGTGTTGCGACGGTTCAGATGACCCATAAACTGAAACCACTGGTGATTATAAAATGCCATATATTTGGGAAAATAGAGGAAGGGAGGGGGTGTCGGAGTTAAATGTGACCTTCTTGGCATAACTAGTAATGAATGATGTGTTTAAGCATATTATTTCCGCGGGAAATGAATATAACAAGTACTGAGAAGTATTTCTGTTGATGTGATCTTTACCCTTTACCACACAGGATAAACTTTGTTGCTTTGTCTTAAGTAGACGACATTCACTGTAAACTACAGTCTTATCAACAACTTAAAACCGATTTAAAATTCTTTTGGTGCAAACTTAAAAATTTGTCAAGCCAGCGACAATTAAAAATATGTCGGTCAAGTTGCTAACAAGTTAGTGATCATCGACACGAAATCCCTTCAAAATAATTAATTTCATGATAAAATGTTTTCGAAAAATGTAATTGTTCTTGAAAAAGCGTAGATATGTAATTTTTTCAATTAATTTAGAGGGACTAGATCGATTAACAGTAAAATCAGTTGATTGAATTAAATATTGATTAAGGATTGAGTGGATAAAAATAACTAGGAAAAAATTTCAATATCTGAAACTTCAGTCAATTGATAAACCTCACACATATCGTTTGTTTTTTCGGCCTTGGTCCAAACCAAGACGTTTTTATATAATATCTGTCACTTCAGTCTTAATGTAATTAAATTTTGAACAATTATGTTTGCTTTACCGTCATACATTTGCACTCTAAAATATAATGGTGCATTCAAACACCAAAAATGCTGTTTTTTCCAGTGCCAAAAAAGACATCATTTAGGGTGTACTTTAACCCCATTTCTATGATCAATTCACGCCATTTACTAATATTATTTGTAAGTATTAAGGAAATATTAAACATTAATGCACCATTTACAGTGGCTTTTAACATCTTTTTTAGACAATCTGTTGAACTTCTAATATTACTTAGTTTAATGGTTTTAAAAGTAGGGAAAAAGTACGCTACCTATGTCACATTATTAAACCAAGTGAAGTGAAATAATTGTTAAATATTTATTATAACCACTACACCACAGACACGTGGTAAGTCTAAGTTTTCCAAGAGATCTAACTAATTGTTATGTCCAATCACGATGGTTAAAACATGTACCTACCTGTGCTCGAACCTGGGACTTTCCGCGTGTGTAGCGGACGTGATAACCACTACACCGTAGATACGTGGTAATACTGAGTTTTCCAAGAGATCTAGCTAATTTTTTGCCCAATCACAATGGTCAAAATATGTATCTACCAGGGCTCGAACCTGGGACCTTCCGCGTGTGAAGCGGACGTGATAACCACCACACTATAACTACGTAGCAACACCGAGTTTTCCAAAAGATCTAGCTAATTATTATGTCCAATCACGATGGTCAAAGCCGTACTTCTGTAATTAACTAAAATTAACATACTTAGACTTAATTGTTTTGATCAAGCTGGCCGATAGCATACCCTGAATACTTAATTGTTAATTTAAGATAATTCCGAAAAGTATCTTCGCTGTAGTTTTTAAGTTATCGATGGGGAAAAATCACGAAAAACCCATGTTAATCTCCATAGAAAATTAGCAAAAGCGGGTGAATATTATTTTAACGTTACAAAACGGTATCAAGTCATATCTACAAGGGCCTACCGGCCCTGTAGAATAGGGAAATAATTTTGTTACTATACTCCTTTCGACTTAATGACGTAATATTTTGGATTCCCAAGCTTATTCTGTTCTTTGAGATCAAATAGTGATAAAAATTTACTAAGAAGCAAATTCCGCACTAATTAATGTTTCTCTAGAATAATAATTGTACTTTACTGAAACAAATAAACTTGTTAAGCATAACATAAAATTATTTTTGTTCAGGTTGAGAAATGCTTTCGAACAACGCTACGGAGACCAGATAGCCCGGCCCGTGTACTTCACTTTGGGGTTTTTGAAATGGACTGAACCTGTTACAGAGAGCACCAACCTGAGCTTCGAAGGATCCAAAAGCGTCCTTCTTCTCTACATCATAGGAAACATCATCGCCATTACTGTTTTTGCCATTGAATATACCGTTCAAGTTTACAATATGTGCTTCAAATAATATTATAGCAGTATGGTGTTTAACCTTCGATTGTGATTATATAAAATGAATTTATTGGTATTTCACTCGTAATTTAAGTGCATCGAAGAAAATTATTCTTGTATGCATTTTATTTGCTTAAATGAAACGTTTGACTGACTGGTTTGCTGGTCTATGTTCTACAGAAAGGGAATAAAATGAGGAAGTAGATTTAAAACACGTTGAATATTGTAGTAAATGGCATTTTTAATTTCTAATGAAATACGTAATTTCTATTGCAACTTAAAAATAGTTCTTTGATTAAGCGCGTATACCTATAAGAACTGAAAGGAAAGGATCATTACTTTTGCATGTTAATTTTAAATTAAAGGCCATGATATGAGGGTCTAAAATTTGCTAGTAGTTCGTGTTTCTCAATTAATTTTAGTTTATTATAAACTAAACAAGATGGTCTAGCCCATAATTAAGCCACATCGTTTACGTACTCTCGCTATCCCTACTACAATAAATATACTTCTAGTGAAATATCCCCTAATATACCGGTCAGAGGGAATAATTTTTCAATGGCTGCTTGGCAAAGAGAATCAAATATCGCCAACGCCCGTTACTAAATTACTAATACTACTATTACTACCACTACTACTCAGGTAAACTATTAGTCCCATCGATACCTTGTAGCTAAGAAGAAACTAAAAATTTCCAAAGCACGCTTCTAGAATTCTCGCCCGCTCGGACTTTCTTTTAAAATTCTTCTCGATTTGAGGAGAAATACACGTAAATTCTAATAATAAACACCATTCTATATATAACGTCGGTATTTACTTGCTTTTGCTTCTTAAAAATCCCCCTCCATTTCTTTGAATTTTGAAATCGGGGATCGGGATGATTGATGGCGTGAAACCCATATTGTCCACGGGTGACCGGAATTTTAAAGGGAGTATTAAAGCTTCCATTTAAATTAAGGCAATACTAAAATCCTCCCTCTCTCTCTAGCTTCAAATATATCGAGGAAACGTAAACCACAATTCACAAAGCTTAACCTTACCTGTACAATTAAATGCAATGCTTAAACACACAATTATAATCCCCATCCTTTTAAAATACACGAACGAAAAATACCACCTCACCACAATTCTCTCACGTTCACTCTCCCTCCCTTCAATGACGAACGAAAAATTTTATACTGCCAAAGGCAGAAAATAACCATTTCCTCGGTTAGCTCTGACATAACCATTTCTTTGGGTAACTCTGACATAACCATTTCTTTGGGTAACTCTGACCACATTCCAAATCGCGTAAACTACTGCCACGACCACCACCACCACCACTCCCACAGGCTCGCGGGACAAACTAATAGCCACATCGTATACGATGAGGCTAAAAAAATTGAAATGAAAAGATATGAGGCTCTAGTACAGTTTTTAGCCACATCGTATGATGAACATCTACGATGTGGGTCTTAGTTTGACCTGGCCTGTTGGTGGTGGGGGCGTCGTGAAAGAGAACTGCCTTAGACAGTATAAAATTTTTCGATCGTCATTGAAGGGAGAGTGAATGGGAGAGAATTGTGTTGAGGTGATATTTTTCGTTCATGTATTTTAAAAGGGTGGGGATTATGATAGTTAGGTTAAACCATATACTCTCCCTTAATAATTCCTCTCACCCGTCGACAATAAGAGTTTGACAGCTCCCCTCTTTCAACATTCAAAGAAATCGAGGGAAATTTTGAAAGGAAAAGCAAGTATTTACTGACGTTCTTTTTAGAATGGTCTTAAGGCACCGGGATAGTACAATTATTGGGTATTTTACCGAATTCTTTCTCTTTCAAACTCTTCTGGCCATAAGTTCATGTTAGAAATTTATAAGATGCGAAAATTATGCGTCGGCACAAGTATATGTCATAAACTAAAACTTTCTGTACGTGTATTAATTGAGCGTTAAGTACTTGTAAACTCATCGAGGGGATAATCACTAAAACTATCTGTTCTTCGATTCGCCGGAATACTACAATTACGGCATAAGTAAATTTATACTGGTAATAATTTTATCACTGTTTAGGGTAGGGCATCGAGGGGCTATTCACTGTGATTTAATGCACGGTAAATCATTTAAGAATTGTAAGAGATAGCGCTATTCACTCATTAGGGTAAGGTATAGAGGAGTTATCCACTCATTAGGGTAGGGTATAGAGGGGCTATTCACTCGTACGATGGGGCTACTATTACGAGCCCTTGGGTCGTCTTGTTTAGAACCTGTGACGCTTTTAGTCGAATTAATATAATTCGATGTAGGAGAGTGCAGGAACATGAATTAGAACCGGAGTATACGCTAGAGGAGCTCGAAAGATCCTGAAACCGTTAGCAAGGGCTCTGATGCTACTGTGGCGGCCTGTCGGAGATAGAACCTAGCTGTTTGCCCCTTACTTGTCATTGGACGTTATGCTAGCGAATCAAAACGCGATACACATACAACATCACAGTATCTTTAAATTATTATAAAAATGGCGCTAAACAGAATGGGTTATTTCGTATGTTAAAAATAATAATATAAATAGTTTAAGACTAATAATTGTTTTCGCTACTATTTTCGTATTTTTTGTGTGTAATACCACTAATTAAAAAGTTTTCAATAATAGTGGTTATTAAAGATCTCGTATATTTCTTTAGTGATTTCTCAAATATTGGTAAATAAACACGAAACTAAAATGCCCTCCCCTTCTCAAAACATACCAAACAAATACGAAAATCTCGATTTCCGTGACTGTTTTATAGGTTTCCGAAATTCCTAGTGTTTTATGCGTATACTTCTTTTAAGCGTTAGGCATATACGGGTAATCATTTTAGCTCGGTTAAAGGCTTCGCATCGAGGGGCTATACACACTCACATTTTCCGTTAGTGTCGCACTAACACAATTGTAACAGAAGTTAATAAAAATTTGATATTTAATTTAAATCTATTTAAGCTAGAGTCACCAAAGTATATCTTTCGCTACAAAGCCTCAGTGTGGACCGCTGACAATCGAATTTTGGAATTCGAGTGCTTAGAACTGTCGATTCTAATTCAGGGAATTTTAAATTAAAATCGAAGAATAGTAATTATGCTTTAAAAATTCTCAAAACTATATCAATCGCTACAACTAACACACTAAATTTATTTTCAAAACATACCGTGATGTACTATCTTATTTAGTTTTCCTGTATCTAGTTCAGGGTTTGTTTTCATTACTTCAAAACACCAGACTTCCCCTTAAAGCGATCCGATTGGGTTATGGGTTAATTCTCCATTTATTATAGAAAAAAATATACATGAACGAAATGAAAAACGTATTGGAGATAATAATAAAGGGGGGCACGTAAGTAATAAAGTCGTATCATACACATCGATTACGGAGACATTACTAACAAGGTTAATAACAAAGGTGCGCCAATAGCTTATGACGGCAAACATAGAAATGTGAACGCAGTTTTTCTCCATAAGTAGAATTATAAGTTGGTGAAAGTGCACTTTATAAAATACGATAAAGGGTAAGAATTGCCAATGCTTAACCTAATGGAAAAGAAAGTAGTACTCTGAATTCATATATGTTTTCGGAGAAGAAACAAAGCGTATCCAACTGTTCCTAAATCAGAAAATATTTTGGTTTAAAGAGTGATTCGTAGACTTATTCATCTACATAACAAGCCTCGTATATTTCTTCCAATATCTGGTCTGATAAAGGCAGGTTTCTATGTCGGAAACACCAGCTGCAAGTTTCGGTTGGACGAAAAACCATCAGTTTGTGTTTATGGTAAAACACACGACATATGTTCCCTTTCAGATACCAATCCTTCCACTGCAATAGATTTTGGAGATCTGGCACAAGCTTTGGACGTTCACTGTCTCCTTAGTTCTAGAACTTCCAAGTCTAAAATGGAAAACGGCAATCGAAAAATTCGAATTGGCATCATTGAGGTAAGAAGAATCGATCTGTTTATGCACTGCCTCTTTTACGTATCAAGGCCAATATCCACACTTATCAAGAGAATTGAAAGGTTATTTTAGCATACGATAGTGAATACCTTAGTGAAATCATGGAACTAATGCTAGCGTTAGTTAGTTCCATGGTGAAATGCACGAGTACGATAGGAATTCTTATTGGGAATTTGTACGATGACGACGTCACGGGGAGGTATTACACTAGACGTTTCTGACACTGCGTTCGCTGTTGGCAAATCGGAGCAAACGTGTTCCCAATTCACAGAAAGGAATATAGACTTCTACTCCATTATCATCGTTAGGTTTAAGATGAACGCGGCGATCGGCTAAGGTTACGAGTCTAGCCTCCCAATGGCAGGGCTTCTACCAAAGGTTTACGCAATTCCTTATAGGGAATCGATCAACTTATATACCCGAAATTTCCAAAAATTGTGAAAAAGGCACACTCTTAGGATTCAAACATCAACAATAGTTAGGCCGATGTTTAAAATGATTTTAGTAATAACGTTTCTTAAAACGACTTAACTAAGGTAAATTACTGACGATTGAAATAATTAATATCAACCATATTTATTTAATTATTTAAGAATAACCACATGCGTGGGTAGATAGCCCCCGTCTCGACTTGAAGAGGTTTATTTTGGTCTCCCAACTTGTTATAATTATTTTTCAGGAAACATTACTTCTGGAAATCACTAGAAATGTCATTCGAACAGCGAAAGAAATTTTTCAAACCTTCGGCAATGTTAGGTAAAAAGATTACAAGTTTATTTATATTATATAAATACCGTTCGTTTTTTACAGCGTCGAAGAAATTCATATATCGAAATACGAAGTTGATGACATGGATCTATTTACTGAAATTCCCGAAGTATGATATTTAGATGCAAAATTCTATTATTGTTTTAATTATTTTAAACGCACGTAGAATATGGACATCTTTCTTGTTCCGCTCGATTACACCCTCTTGAGTAGATCCGAGAATTTTAATATCTCGCGTCTGAGTACCGTTATTCGAAACACTTGGACTTTCATCATGTCACCCGCTCCAATTGCCATCACGAAGTCAAGTTTAAATTTCTTGAACATTCAAAAAAACGTGAGTACTTTAAACTTAAAAAAAAGAGGAAATAGAACGAACAATTGCAATTAACACTCAAATACTTGCATTCATGAGCGCGAAGGAGACGCGAAAATTATTCCAGTAGATTTGTTCTGTCGTTGATTTACTCATATCATAAGTTTATCATGCCTCTAAGTACACAAATATGGGTTACGACTGGGCATCTTCCGCAGGCTACTGTGACGTCAGAACTCGTATAGCGCTAAGATCCGAAGAGGGAAAATTTTGAAGTTCCTGTCGCGGTGCAGCCACCAAACGGTCGAGACGATTACTAAATGGGTCACATCATGAAAATATCATCCAACGAAATAAAGGAGTTTCTTATAGGCATTGGGGGGGGGGAAGAATTTTACTTAAGCAACCCCAAAATCCCTCTCTCTCTCTCTCTGGTGAGATAGAGGCGGTTTCAGTCCTGAAACATTCTAAAAGGGATAAAAGGAACGCTAGCCTAGACAGTACAATTTTGTATTGGGTTTCATTAAAGGTAGCCAGATAAACACTATTGCCATAGAAGTAGCAGCCATATCTCTACTTAGAGGCATGATAAACTTATACACATATTAAGAACAAAGCATATTCAGTATCCCGTAAAAGCCTATCAAAATATAATATCAAACGTTAATCTTTGACGTTGTCCTGAGATCGAATTTTAGGGCATTATATTAAAGAATAGTCAAAACAATTTTGTGAAGAAGTACGAGCGAAAGGTATAATGAGTCGATATTACCAATAGACGCTCTCACTTCTTGGTAATAGGTGAAAAGATGTTGAATATCTTTAATGACCAATTTTTTTGGGTCAGGTTTGCGTATGCTTTGTCTTGTGCTTAGTTCTAGTCTCAGTAGTCATGTCTTGGCTCACCACCGTTGAAATCGCAAAGAGAAAGAAACAACTATGGTCTCGTTTAAGAAGAGCATTTTTCAGACACGTTGAACATCACATATGGAACAATACATTTCTATTCTTTTTTGAGCGTAAGCCTTAAACAATCCGCTTCATTGCAAACTAAGAACACGATGAATCATGTTATCAACTTATTTATGTTGCAGCTTACTCTCGTATTCCATTGATTGGCAAGTGGAAGGTAGTTTGCGCGTGTTGGCTTTTCTGCGTCATGTTTGTCAACATCGAAATCTCGAGTTACCTCAAGTCCGAATTCTCGGAGATAAGCTACGCCAAAATCGAAACCGTGCAAAATCTGATCGAACAACGTGGGAAATTCAAGATAGGAGTTATTCAAGGAGGCTTAGAACAGAGATTCATACAAGAAAAGGTACCCCTGAACTACATTACTTAGTATCAAAAGTTAACGACTTCTACCCTGAGAAGTATAATCAACATCTCTGTTAGCATAGCGTTCAATCTTCAATGAATGTGGTAACGATAAATATTTCCTCGCGTGATCGCGTGCTTACCTATCCTTCTATAAAATGGTCATTCGTAAATATAAATTTGCTCTTGTTCTTTGAGGACTTTAAAATTTTATTATTTAGTTCAATTTTCATTAAATATAAGTTATTTACTACCAAACTCTGAATCAAGAACAACGTGTAGGAACAGAGCGCCAACCGAACCGTTTCTAGGCCTACATTCTATTCGTCTCTTCCAATCGAATTCCACATTCTCTTGCAATCGAAACGCGGCATCACCGATTGGACAGTAAAGCGCGCAATTATTGGGGATTAAAGGGACTGTAAAGTTGTCGGCAGGCCGTTGAGTTCTATTTTTTGAAAAAATCAGATCTCCCTTAAGATTGGTTTTGAGCCACCCCGCTTTCGCGTTCCTCCAGTCCTCATCCCCAGAGTTCGAGTCCCCCGCTGTGTTTGCTAGAAGGAAAGACTTTCGTTTCGCTTGCCCCGGGTGTGTCGACGTCAATAACGACATTTTCAAAAATAATCCAAAGGTCCGCCGACTACTTTACAGACCAAACAAAAATATCAAAAATATAGTCTGGAAACCCTATGGAGAACTGGTCTTACTTCTTTGTTGCGTAGGCAACGCTGTTAGCCAGCTTCTTTATCAGTTCCTATCACACCACGCCCTCTTCTTTGACGTGGTGTGTGATTTGAGTTACCTAATGAGAAACAATCCAAGAACCGCTGTTTCAATAGAGCAAGCAAGACATTCTGATCAAAGAATTGGTGTTCGGCATGAAATCCACCGTTTATTTTCAACTAAAAAAATTCAAAAAGCCGGCGTGTACGAACATTTCAATACTCTGGAAGAAAATATTCGCCCCATTTTACCAAAGTCTTAAACAATTTTGACTAACAAAGATGAGTACTTCTCAGGATAGAAAGTCATTAACTGCTGGAATAATTAACAAAAAAAAAAATTACCAGTAGTCTATAAATTATACACTAAATATAAAATTATATCTTCAAGCGCAATTAAGCGTTTTGCAGGCAAATGCACAACAAACAAATCAGTAAATGTTTTGAGTCCCCAAAGTACCTTTCCTAGAAATCTTAAATTTTACAGGGAATTTCCTCTTCTGTGGCAGTCTTGAAAAATGGCAGTCCAATATATCAAAATGATTCCTTACGAAATAGCTTTCGTACATTTCTTCAATATTTAGCTTGCACAGTTGCTATACTCAATGGATCAAGCCAATGTAGAATAATTACTTGTTCATGCCAATTTGCTGTACTTCTAGAGTTCAACGGATTCAAGCTTCGCTGTGTTGGAGGAAATTCTGCAGGATGAAAAATATGGTCGTCTAGTGTCGATTGAGGAACTATCCGTCGGGAACGTGTTCGAAGCCATTCAAGAAAGGAAACTGGTCTTAATCTCCGGCTCTATCGTCGTCTTGAGCCTCATGACTCACCGATTTTACAACACAGAGAACCTCTACGATTGGAAAGAGAGCTACTTTACATCGCCCCCCATCGACAACAGCTACGCGGTTGCTCTCTACTCGAAACACTTTGCCGGAACACCCCTGGCTAAAATGGCTAATAAGTTGTAAGTTTCCAAAGAATATTACGATTTTTAAGCGACACACCTCCTATGCCTATAACGCTTTAGTTTGGAGACATCAGGTGAGAACGATCACCTTTTACATTTCTCTTAATGGATCATTCCATTAATTACATACAGAGAAACCAACACACAGGGGGAGGTCACCATCTTACGCGAATGTAGTCTGGGGATGTCGACTTCCCGAAAAAAAAACCGGTTTCGGTTAAAAGATTAATTTAAAAGACCGGTTTACCCATCCAAAAAACCGGTTTTTATCTGGCAGTGTCTGATAAATGTTGAAAAATAGTATAAGACCGCATATTAGTACCGATTAGGTAATATCGAAAGCCGTTAATTAATGCCAGACGTTGATGACTTCTTATCCTGGGAAGTATTGGACACTAAGGCATTATACAGGGTGTTTCTGAAAAGTCCATCACAAATTAAGGGGCGTGTTTATGGGACCAAACTGAGCGGAAAGTACCAAAGAACATGGGGTGTACAACATTTTGTTACGGAGATATGGCCTTCCAAACATTCGCCCCTAAAACAAGGAAATATCTAAAAATGAGGAGTAACACTTAAGACCGACTAACCAGCTTGTTTAAAATTACTAGACAATTTCAATAGCCTTTAATCGAACAATTGATTTCTACCTTTACTAATCAGAAGCGTATAAATGAGTAGAAGTATGCCTACGGTGGTAATGTAAAATTAATCCCAAGTGACATGATGTTTCAAGATCTTCCCAGCACCAAGTAAAATGGTTCTGATTGAAGGGACTTTTATTAGCACAGCGTAAACAACGTTATTTTCAGGAATTAGTCCAAATGTCCACGGGCGGCATTACAAAAACGAGGCAGTCTTTCGAATGATACTTGGACATGTTGGAAGATCCCTGGCTTGTTCCTGTTATCTCAAACCGTAAAAAGCTACGCAAATCTTCATCATCACGGACAACACTCTTGTACGTTAGGTATGACCTTGAGAAAACCTAAAAGGACATCTCGAATGTATTTGAAAAACCCATCTCCAATTAAGGGGCGTGTTGTTTGTTTCCAACAGAGTAAACTCGCCCAGAGAACAATTACAATGCAGAGCCACGTTTCGGCGTTAATGGCCCACAAAGGTGGTCCCAAACAAAAGAACAAACTTTAATTTGTTTCGTTCAGTAAGTATTTCATGTGTCATAGATAAAACGCCATGATTAATGCACAAAGAAAATGTTATTGACAAGTTTTCGGACCGCGATGCTGAAATGTGGTGGTGCACCATCGTGCATGAACCACATTCTGTTTATTAAACCTAAGGGTACGTCTTCGAGTAGTTCTGGTAAATCGTCCCGTAAGAACTACAAGTAAGCCACACCGTTTAACCTGGGCTCTAGGAAATATGGCCCAATTAAATTGTCACCCACAATACTACACCACACGTTTAAGCTGAATTGTACTTTGTGCATTCTAACGCAAGTTGCGTGTGGTTTTTTCTTAATCAGCAAACCAATTGGCGGCTGCTTGTTTTTGGATCGTCCTCGAAAATAGTGAGAACTTCGCCTATTCTTAAAAAACAGAGCACTAAAACAGAGCACTATGTTTTTTAAGAAAGGAATAAAAGAGGTTTCACGTACATGTGTTTGTTTTATTAAACTCATAATTCAACGAAGTCTGTTACAATGCCTTTCTTCACAAATGCCGAATATGCGGATATGCACCTAATGTATGGACTAGCCGAGGGGAATGCCGCTGCAGCTGTACGCTTGTATCAGGAAAGATTTCCGCAGAGGCGACTACCAAATCGACTGACGTTCGAGGCTGTGGACAGACGTTTGAGGCAAGATGGACGAATCCAACCGGCTGGACCTCAACCTAGAGCGAGAGCCATCCCAGAGGCCGTAGAAGACGAAGTTCTCACCATTTTCGAGGACGAGCCTGAATCAAGTATCCGCCAAGTTGGTCGCCGATTAGGCGTAAACCACACGCTCGTGTGGAAAATCCTCAGAAGCCACCGGTTTCATCCTTTCCATGTTCAAAAAGTTCAAGGTTTGAATCCAGCGGACTACCCACGACGCACGGCGTTTTGTCAGTGGTTTCTGGCTAAAGTAAACGATATCGATTTCCCACGGGATTTGTTGGTTACTGACGAAGCTAACTTTTCACGGGATGGTATTATTAACTTACATAATAAACATCAATGGTCCCAGCTAAACCCCCACGCAACTTGCGTTAGAAGTCACCAAGTACAATTCAGTTTAAACGTGTGGTGTGGTATTGTGGGTGACAATTTAATTGGGCCATATTTCCTAGAGCCCAGGTTAAACGGTGTGGCTTACTTGCAGTTCTTACGGGACGATTTACCGGAACTACTCGAAGACGTACCGTTAGGTTTGGTAAACAGAATGTGGTTCATGCACGATGGTGCACCACCACATTTCAGCATCGCGGTCCGAAATTATCTTAACGCGACCTTCCCTTTGCGGTGGTTAGGTCGAGGTGGACCTGTGGAGTGGCCTGCTCGATCACCCGATCTGAACCCTTGTGATTTCTTTCTTAGGGGCCACCTGAAAGACTTAGTTTATCAGACTGAAGTGCCCGATGTTGAAGAGCTACGTCGACGAATAATTCACGGCTGTCAAACAATTCGCGAAACTCCAGGCATTTTTCAACGTGTAAGGGAATCATTTGTAAGACGTGCTAATGTGTGCCTTAACGCGGGTGGTGAACACTTTGAACAATTTTTGTAACTAGTTGCAATTAAATGTTAAAACTTGTCAATAAATTCATTTTCTTCGTGCATTAATCATGGCGTTTTATCTATGACACATGAAACACTTACTGAACGAAACAAATTAAAGTTTGTTCTTGTTTTTGGGACCACCTTTGTGGGCCATTAACGCCGAAACGTGGCTCTGCATTGTAATTGTTCTCTGGGCGAGTTTACTCTGTTGGAAACAAACAACACGCCCCTTAATTGGAGATGGGTTTTTCAAATACATTCGAGATGTCCTTTTAGGTTTTCTCAAGGTCATACCTAACGTACAAGAGTGTTGTCCGTGATGATGAAGATTTGCGTAGCTTTTTACGGTTTGAGATAACAGGAACAAGCCAGGGATCTTCCAACATGTCCAAGTATCATTCGAAAGACTGCCTCGTTTTTGTAATGCCGCCCGTGGACATTTGGACTAATTCCTGAAAATAACGTTGTTTACGCTGTGCTAATAAAAGTCCCTTCAATCAGAACCATTTTACTTGGTGCTGGGAAGATCTTGAAACATCATGTCACTTGGGATTAATTTTACATTACCACCGTAGGCATACTTCTACTCATTTATACGCTTCTGATTAGTAAAGGTAGAAATCAATTGTTCGATTAAAGGCTATTGAAATTGTCTAGTAATTTTAAACAAGCTGGTTAGTCGGTCTTAAGTGTTACTTCTCAGTTTTGGATATTTCCTTGTTTTAGGGGCGAATGTTTGGAAGGCCATATCTCCGTAACAAAATGTTGTACACCCCATGTTCTTTGGTACTTTCCGCTCAGTTTGGTCCCATAAACACGCCCCTTAATTTGTGATGGACTTTTCAGAAACACCCTGTATAGTATCCATCCCTGCAAGTCAAAATTGCCTATGGCAATCGTAAAAGAGGGTCAAAAGTTTCCTCCCCACTAGGAAAACTATCTAATCTACTGAAAAAATTCCACGCCGAGAGACTGTGGCACTCAAACTGTGGGGCGTGTTCAAAACTTCTTCAGCGCCAATCGTTGAAAAGCCGTCTGGCTAGAACACCATGAAAATCCATTACAATCCGTGGACCTAGGACCCCACACTAGTTTGACCGGAATTTCTAGCAAACTCTATTAACAGTTGTTCTTGTCACCGTTTCTGATTCGTTACCTCAAACCACAGGACACACCTTAAAGTTTCGTTTCTTGCCCGCTGCTTGCGCGCAAATCAGCCTGCCAACTCAAAATGAGGGAAATGCCGTAGGTGGCGCGGTGATCGGACCTAATAAGAAGTTGGCTAACAGAGATTGTTCCGGATATGGTTAGAGTCCAATACTTCCCAGGATAAGAAGTCATAAACTTCTGCTAATGCCGTTTCCCATGCATTGGCATACTAGAATACGCCAATGGTAAATTAATCCATACATGGAGTAAAGGTGGTCCGGGACTTTGACGCGTGGCGTTTTCACAGCACTATGTGAACCCTTTGTCAGTTACCATAATGAAGTTGACAGATCTCTAATCCCTTTAGTCCTTACCAGCATATTTAATCCCAAAAAATGGAATGACCACGGTCTACTTAAATTTAACATTATTGTTAAACTTTAAAAATTAACTTTAAATCACTGAGGCAATTCATACGATGGTATAATTTGTTTCCGCTTCTGTGGAAAGCTAGAAGCCGCAAAACGCGCACTACTTACTTTAATGCTTTACTTTGAGGAGGCTAGATATCGCTAGCAAAAACTACCAAAAACCAATGAGAGCACCAAGTAATGTTCCCATAATGAAACGCGTATACTCTACCGAAATAAATAAAATAAATAAGCATAATGTTTTATGCTTATTGTTCAGGATGAGGAATGCTTTTGAACAACGTTACGGTGACAAGATAGCCATGCCCGTGTATTTCACACTGGGATTCTTGAAATGGACCGAACCTGTTTCAGAGAGCTCAGAGCTGACTTTCGAAGGAGCTAAAAGCGTATTGCTCCTCTACGCCACGGGAAACATCATCGCGATTATCGTTTTCATCATTGAATACACAGTTCAAGTTTACAATTTGTGCTTCAAATAACACAGTAGCAAGTGATATTGCAGTACGTTGTTTAGCTTCGATGGTGATTATATAAACAAGTTGGGAAACCAAATTAAACGTCTCCGAATCGAGGGCTATCTATATACCCACTTAATTTACTGGATATGCAGCTATCGCTATAAATATAAGCAACTAAACAGTCCTTGAAATTTTAAATAATAAATTATAAATTATTCAAGTGTTATTAATAGTTCCAACAACTCTACTGGACTGTATACACTACCCTCTCATTTACACCTCAACAATATTCTTATTTATCCGGCATGATTGTTAACGTTTCTCCATACTAAAGATATTAGACGCTCAAAAAAAAGGATATGCAACAAAAATTGGAAGCATGTCCGATCATAAATATAACCGCGGCGATCTAATAGCGGTCACGATTTACAATAGAGGATTATGTTGTAATATGTGGTAATAAATAAACGGATTGCTTTGTTGCTTTAGCTTAGATCGTTAGACAAAAAGATTAATATTTAGTTAAATGTACAACCACTATCTTTCGTATCTCAACTTATACTGAAGACTGAGTCACTTACTGTGATAACAGCCTTTCTCACTCCTCTACTCGATCATTAAAGTTCCACTCCTATTAGTGTCTTAATGGGTCCTAGATTCTTGATGTCATATACCTGAGATATGGCTTAAAATATCTGTGCTACTTCTGCTTCGGTATTTGCTAAGATGTAGATGACCGAGTCATTTACGTAGACGAGGATGAGTTCTTTCTCTGGTATGTAGTAGGAACAACTCATTCTCAAAATTTTGCTAAATCTTAATTTGCGAAACATTCTATCCAGCTCGCTCTTCGCTTTGTGGTAATCCGTATATGGCTTTAATAACTATGAAAAATGTACCCACTGCTCCGGCACGATAACCTGAGATACGTTTCATATATTGGTTGATCTAAGGAAGCATACGTCGAAATGTGCATGTGTCCATCTCAATACACGACGAACCTCAAAATAAATTATCGGATTTAGGAGAAATTCACCACAGTTGAAAAAGATTCGTCACAGTCTGTGTCAGGTTTTTGGTTGAAACCATTTTTTAAGAGTCGTGCTCTGTATCGTTTTTGGCCGCATAGACCCAACGACAGCCTATTACTTTCCTCTTTTCCGGAGTCGTAACAGTTGTAAGGACGTTTCTCTCTCTTAGCATTTTGACTTCCTTATCCATGGCCTCTGCCCATTACAGGTTATCAGGTGAGTTTTCCGCTTCGTCATGAGATTGTGGAATCGTCACTTGCGTAAAATTAGCATCATATTGTTCCTCCGCGTTCGTCTTCGAAAAATTAAAATTTCGTTATGCCGATCTCTTGCTAAGTTTGTTCCAAATACTATTTCTATTCCGGTCTTGACCTTAGGCGTTTTCGTTCAGAGTTACGGAAATATACATCCAATTGTCCTTTCGTTGCCCCTGATTTTCTTTCTACTTCTTTCTTCCAGCCCTTAGGGAGTCCGCCATGATTGTCTTCTGAACTACTACTTGATGTTTCTTCTGTTGTTGAGTCTGTTTCATCTAGCTAGGTATGGTTTTCATAACTTTTTTCTCTTCCTCATTGTGGAAAAATTCCAATCAAACAATTTAAAATTTACCAACCCCTTAACAAAACAGATTTGGAATGCTTGAACGACCGCAGAAAAGTACAAGAAGACGCTCATCCTATCCAGAGCCTCACCGCGAAGTACGTAACATGTGCCTGGGGGAGCTACACGGCATTCTCCAATCTCCTAGGAATGAACCTCCCCTTACGCGGAGGAACAAAATTCGGTAACGCGGCTCTTTCGGATCCTTGGGATTCTTCCACCTTAAGATATTCTTTAGATAAAACTATTCACAATACCAAAGATTATTTTTGTGTAAGGAACAAAGATCTTATCAATCTGGGTAGCTTTCGCTTGGACTATTTAAGACGCCATGTATCTGTTTTTTTACGAGGAATGTTTTCTATTCTCGCGGATGCGGCGAGCTCAGCCGCCGGCGGCTCGGGAATCGGGATACCACTGATACATAGCCAAGGCTTAGTGTAGTTTTCGAGTCTACTATTATTCGCTGGTGAAATTTTAAAAATTCTTATAATATTTAGTTGAAGACGAAACGAAAATTTTAAATGATCTTATTGGCTCACTTAAACTACATTTCGATGACGTTCAGGGTTGGCAAGTTTTTGCCAGGGGTGGAAAAAACCGCGGTTTTTACCTGGTAAAAACCGGGTGGCAAAAACTAATTTTTCCGCGGTTTTTACCGCGCGGTTTAAACAAGGTTAAAACCGGTGGCAAAAACCATTTTTTCCGCGGTTTTTTCCACTATTTAAGGTTTTTTCCAGTTGCTATGTGAAGTATTTGACTAATTATTCGTTAAATATTCGCGAAAAACCTGGCAAATTTGAATACTAAAAATTTAATAGAGTAATAACCACCTGAAATTTAAAAATTAAAAATACTATTGTTATTTTTCTAACATAACAATAATAAACATCACGAAAATGCACTTAAAACTCGCTAGTTTACTACTTTGTAACCATGAATTTAGTTTTTGCCGGTTTTTTCCGTTTTTGCCGGTTTTTACCGGTTTTTTCCACGTGTCCCGGCAAAAACTAGTTTTTCCCGGGTTTTTGCCAACCCTGATGACGTTGCGGACGGAGATTGCAAAAAATTCGTAATTCCTTTTTACCTCTGTCACTATGACCCGCCTCTTCTTTCATACCCCCCCCCCCTCTAAAATTACATCTATCCCTGGTACTACGTAAATAAACACGAAACTAAAATTGGTTTTCTGAATTTCGTAGTGTTTTAATGCGTAGAAGTGCAGCAGAAGTTTCTGTTTATCAGGGATAGATAGACTTTTTTAAGACGGAATGGGTAACAGGGTTATTCGGGTGCGCGTCCTAGTCCACGACCCCCTTACTCGTGACGGAGGGGTATGAAAGAAGAGGCGGGTCTTATTTTTGTTATGGCGTTGTATGTATATCCGGGTCAAATAAACGTCGTCTGCCCCTTCGTCTGCCAAGTTGGAATTGGGCTCGGATTGTAATTTTTGAAATAACATTGTTTAAAAATGGAAGTTACACAAGACATAGGGCTTGCAACTGAAAAAAAACGGGGAAGACCCAAGAAAATTAAAAAAAGAGTTAGAATTGAGTAAAAGTCTTCATAGATATTACAGCACGAACAGGTTTTAACCAAACACTAAGCTCACAAAACTCCTGACCATTCACTAAGCCTTGGTTAACTTCATCAAATTCGTTTACAAAATCATGAGGATAGTAAAAATGATTGGCTTAAGAAAGAATTAGCGAACACTTTTCACCTTTACAGATGTACTCCAAATCCAAAACACCGGCACCAAATTCACTAACTACCTTCTTAATTGCTATTAAAAACAATTCCCGAATAATTACCGGACTCTCGCATTTAGACGGCTCCATTTTGAGCCCCTGTGAAGACGCTTATCTGTACAACCATAGCCCACTCGATCCGCGCTCTATAGCTATAGCGCGAGCAGCTTGCGTAGTGACGCGCGTGATCGAGGGGGCTATGGTACAACGCAAGAGGGGTCGTAGTCATGGCGACAGAGGTAAACAGGAATTACGTATTTTTGGCCCTCCCAGTCAGCAACGTCACCAATACGTAGTTTTTGTGAGCCAATAAGGTAATTTAATTTTTTGGTTACGTGTTGAAGGAAGGGACTATATACTCGTCTATGAGTCGGACTGAAGTAAAGGCCAAACATTGTTTATTCCGTCTTAAAAAAGTCTATCTATCCCTGGTTTATAATTACACTTTCGTGGAGTTAATTGAAGGTAATGGCTTTTTGGAAGTTGAATTTGTTTAGAACTTAATTTAATGGTGTATAGGCAAAAATCGAATAAAACACGTCGCGCTGTAGGCTTTAGGATCATGAGAGTGAAGGCAACTTTAGCTTGTTTATGTGTAACGGGAATCATACGCCTTTTAATATTTTATTCGAGTGAGAACGGAACGAATGACGAGGAACTAAACGTCCTTGAGTCATAAAACCTACTAGTAAACCTTCTGTTAAAATGGTTAAACTAAAGGCTAGTACACCGTGCGGGTAATTTCAAGAACTAAAGGAAAAATAACTAATATGTGTTTTCAAAGCGAACTTTAATGAAAGAATATTGAAGATATACCGAAAGAACAAAATACAAAAGTACAAAACTATCCGCTGTAATATTGCATAGTTTCTGCTGGTCAAAAGTAAGCTTAATTTGCTTTTAAGAGAAATACTTCCATTTTGTGAATGTGTATATATGGGCATTGATCGGGGGGGACACGGCGAAAAATATGTAATTCCTTTTTACCTCAGTCACTATGACCCGCCTCTTCTTTCATAACCCCCCCCCCCCTCGAAAATTACGTCTATCCCTATACTACGTAAACAAACACGAATGTAAAATAGGTTTTCTGAATTTCCTAGTGTTTTAATGCGTAGAAGTGCAGCAGAAGTTTCTAAGCGATTTATAATTACACTTCCGTCGAGTTAATTGAAGTTATTGCTTTTGGGAAGTTTAATTTGTTTATAACTTAATTTAATGATGTATATAGGCAAAAATCCAATAAAACACGTCTCGCTTTTTGGCGCCTTGCTGTAGGCTTTAGGATCATGAGACTGAAGCCAACTTTAGCTTATGTTCTTGAGTCATAATAAGTACAACGGCGAACTATATAGTAAACCTCGAATTACCTTGCGGGTAATTTCAAGAACTAAAGGAAAAATATAACTAATATGTGTTTTCAAAGAATATTGAAGAAAGAACAAAATTCGAAGTAAAAAAACTATCCGCTGTAATATTGAATAGTTTCTGCTGGTCAAAAGTAAGCTCAATTTGCTTTTAAGAGAAATACTTCCATTTTGTGAATGTGTATATATGGGCATTGATCTTTTAAGAAAAAGTGGCCCAATGTTTGTACTGAGTTTTGTCAAAATGTTTTAGATAAATTATAGTTAAGAAAATATATAGTTAAACTTTCCTCCTTTAACAGCTCGAATTTTGAACACTTTTCTAAAAAACACATTTTTGTTTTGGTTTCATGAAATGAATACTTTAAAGGCACATTATTAGATTCAAAATCACTCTATCCATAGATCATAACCACTAGACTAACAAGTAATCTAGAGAAAATTAGAATGAATTATTGATTTTTCTATTTAAACCTTTAAGTCGAAGTATAAATGTTCCGATTGGATTATGGATTAATTCTCCTACTATTATGGAATAAAATGGACACGAACGAAATGTAAAATGAGAGGCGTCTTGGAACTAGTATTAAAGGAGGGCACGTAATAAAGCTTGTTTTGATAGAGTACATTTGATTAGGCGCCGAACCTAGCGGGAGAGTCTTATCAGCCCCCCCCTCCCCTAATTGTCGCTCATCTCTGTTCCCGAATGGTACCAGCGGAACCACCGTCAAGGCAAGCGGGATCGGCCAGCAGGCACGGCCATCGCCCCTTGAGCTGGTGATAAAAGCGTTACACCGTCGGCGGCAAGCCCTGGCAGGAGCCCTAAGGCAGCAGAAGGCTCGAAGGGACGGGGGAGTTCCCTCCGAGCACAGCCGGGCCAAAGGGTCCAGACGTGTATCCTCGACCCTCAGAGGGGTGCCAGAACCGGGGGCGGGCCAAGGCAACACCTGGGCGAGGGCGAAGCGGCCGACCATAACGTTCGCGGAACGGGGCAAGGAACGGAACCAGGGGCGAAACCATGGAACACCCGAACCGGCATACCGAACACGGACGAGTCCCCTTCGCCACGACAAGATCTTATGATCTGCTCCACCAGGTTGATCACCCGATGGAGCGGAAGGGGGTAAGCGTCATACACAGGGATTAGCAGGTGACCTCTCCCATAACCCTCTTCGATCTAACTTAGAGAAAAAGACACGGGGATGATCGCGCACTTTAAGACTGAAATAAGCCCATTTAAAATTTGACGCGACGTTTCAGGCTAATTAAAAGAGGTCGGCCATCTTGTTTTATATAAATATATATAAAAATATGTAAAACACACTAAAGATGTAGGGAGGCTTATATTAAAATAGTTACACTTTTCTAGATAAACTTTCTGGTCTAAAATGGATAACGTCAATCGCAAAATTCGAATTGGCGTCATTGAGGTAAGAAATAACGCCACGTTCATGCACTGCCACCTTTATGTATCAAGTAGAGAGCTGCATGGAAACGGTAAATATCCATTTACCGTGGTAACCATGGAAAACCGTGGGAATGGATATTTTTTCTATAGTAATATCACATATTCGGATCGGGAATGGACGGAAAAAGCCAATATGGAATGGAAGTGGTTAAATTGATATACATTTTAGTTTGGAAGTGCTTGGTAATTGGATAGAATCTATTTTCTTTCTATGCAGAAGATCCTAAAATTCTGAAAAGACTTAAAAAGGGTTTAGCCACCGAGTAATGGCAGCTCTCTGCCTTTGACTGTATTAGACTATATATGGCTATATAACATAGGCGCCAAACTCTTGGAATAAATATTTTGGGAAGTGACTCATGCTACTTGGCGAAAGGCGAGCAAGAGTCCCCCAGTCCAGTCAGATTTTTCTACAGTTGTTCAGCCCCCTTGTTTTCCTAAAATTCCCGATGAAGAACCGGTATTGTAGTGGCAATTTTGGGCCAAACACTATGGAATAGAAATAGTTTTCTGCTTTCGTTCATTTCATGGCTGGAAATGCAATAACATTTCTAAATTGGGAATGGGAAGGTTGGTATTTGGAAACCACGGATAGATAACGGATGGGTAGGTTGATGAAATCTATGCTTGGAATTGGTAAAAAAAATTAACAAAAATGGTATCGAAATGGTAACGTTTGAAACTGAAATGCAGCTCTCTAGTATCTAGGTCAATATCCACACTTATCAAGAGAATTGAAGGGTTGTACCTTTGTAGTATACGATAGTGAATACCTTAATGAAATAATCGAGTACAGTGGGAAATCTAATCGGTAATTTTCTCAATTGTTATCAGGAAGCATTACTTGTAGAAATCACTAGAAATTTCATTCGAACAGTGAAGCAAATTCTTCAATCCTTTGGCAATGTTAGGTATGAAGATAACAAGTTTATTTTATCGATGTCGAATGTTATATTATTTTTGCCTTTCATTTTTACAGTGTCGAAGAAATTCTCATATCGAAATACGAAGTTGAAGACATGGATTTATTTAATGATATTCCCGAAGTATGGTATTTTGATGTAAAATGTTGTCAGTGGTAGCACTGTCTTTCAGCCTACCTTTGTCCGAGCTATTTCTGTCAGATGCAACTTTTCCGTTTCGATTTCTACCATGAAACTATTTTAAATGCGCGTAGGTAATGGACATCTTTTTCATGCCGCTCGATTACACCCTCTTGAGTAGATCCAAGAATTTCAATATCTCTCGTCTGAGTACCGTTGTTCGAAACACTTGGACTTTCATCATGTCACCCGCTCCCCTTGCCATCACCAAATCAAGTTCAAATTTCTTGAACATCCAAAAAACCGTGAGCTTATAAAACTCAAAAAAGGACGCAGAACGAACAATTGCAATACTCAAATATTTGCATTCATAAGCGCGAAAAAAGGAGAAAACTATTCCAGTAGATTTGTTCTGTTGTTGATTTACTCATATTAAGAACAAAGCATTTTCAGTACCCCGTAAGAGCCTATCATACTATGAGGGATGAACCCATTTTTAGCAAATTTAGTGGCTCCCTCTACTGGCTACGTAGATAATTATAAAATGTTCGAAAAACATAAATCTTTGACGTGCAGCCTCTCGATTGCCTTGAGAACGAATTTTAAGGCATTATATAAAAGAGTAGTCATAACAAGTTTGTGACGAAGTACGAGTGCAAGGTATAATGAGTCGATATTACCACAAGGTGAATAACCTAACAGATTAGATTATTCTCCTTGTGACGCTCTTACTTCTTCAATTTTCTTGGTAATAAGTGAAAAAAGATGTTGAAGATCTTTATTGATAAAGTGTTTTTGGTCAGGTTTGCGAATGTTTGGTCTTGTGCTTAGTTTTAGTCTCTGTGTTCATGTCTTGGCTCACCACCGTTGAAATCGCAAAGAGAAAGAAACAACTATGGACTCGTTTAAGAAGAACATTTTTCAGACACGTTGAACATCACATATGGAATAATATATTTCTATTCTTTTTTGAGCGTATGTATCGCCACTAAACAAACAGCTTCATTGCAAACTTAAGAACACGATGAATCATTGAATCATGTTTTCAACTTATTTATGTTGCAGCTTATTCCCGTATTCCGTTAATTGGCAAGTGGAAGGTAGTTTGCGCGTGTTGGCTTTTCTGCGTCATGTTTGTCAACATCGAAATCTCGAGTTACCTCAAGTCCGAATTCTCGGAGATAAACTACGACAAAATCGAAACTGTGCAAGATCTGATCGAAAAACGTGGGAAATTCAAGATAGGAGTTATGCAAGGAGGCTTTGAACAGAGATTCATACAAGAAAAGGTACTGTACCGCAGAACAACATTACCTAGTATCAAAAGTTAATGACTAGATCTAGCCAGGGAAGTATATTCGAAAGCATCTTTGTTAGAGTAACCTACTCAAAAATAATTAAGGTCAGTTCAAACTTGGATGAAGGTGGTGGTTTTACCTTATCATCGATATAAATATTTTGTTGCGTGTTGGCGCGCTTAATTATCCTTCTATTAATGGTCATTAATAAAAAGGAATTTGCTGTGATTTTTAAAGGTTCATTATTTAATTCTAATGGTATTAGAATTATTAAATACAACTAATTTCTGCCAATAGGCAGCGAGAGAGGCAATGTGGAATATTTGCAAAGCCAATTTTCTGTACTTCCAGAGTTTAACGGATTCAACCTTTGCAAAGTTGGACGAGATTCTGCAGGACGAAAATTGTGGTCGTTTAGTGTCAGTTGAAGAACTTACCTTGGGGAACGTTTTCGACGATATTCGAGAAAGGAAACTGGTCTTAATCTCCGGCTCTATCGTCGTCTTGAGCCTAATGACTCACCGATTTTACAACACAGAGAACCTCTACGATTGGAAAGAGAGCTACTTTACATCGCCTCCCATCGACAACAGCTACGCGGTTATGCTCTACTCGAAACGCTTTGCATTAACACCCCAGGCTAAAATATTCAATAAAATGTGAGTATTTCCAAGGAGTTTTACGATTTTTTAAAAACACACCACCTAAAACGCTTTAGTTTGGAGTCACCTGGTGAGCAAGGTCACCTAGTATTTTTCAAGATATGGAACACTCCATTAGTAACAAGCAGAGGAACCAACACACAGGGGAAACCAACATCTTATGGGGTTTTAGGTCTTTTCCGAGTTCACTCACTACACGTGAGAGGCTAGCCTTGAGCTCGGCAATATCTATTCACTATCCACAACTCCATGTCATTTTATCTTTATCCATACTCAAAAATTATCCACAAAAACTTGCAATCCTAATGTTAAATCTTGGAAGAGGGAACATTAAAACCGTTTTCTCCTACAAGGTTAAATTGTATTATATCCACAACTTTGTTTATAAATAATCGGTTATACACCAATTTGTTGATAATGGATAGAAAATGCCGAGCTATAGGCTATAGCCAGAAGCCGATTAGGCTTTACACATAAAGTACGTAACATGTGCCTGGGGAAGCTACACGATACTCTCTAAGCTCCCAGGAAAGAACCTCCCCTTACGCGGAGGGAAATAGTTCAGTAACGCGGCTCCTTCGGATCCATCGGATCCTTCCGCCTAAAGAACCGATTTACCACGTACCTAAATTCGAGAACTACTATAAAGACTGAGTAGGGTATCTAAAATATTCTTTAGATAAAACTGTTCACAATACCAAAGATTATTTGGGAGTAAGGCGTTAAAATGTTATCAATCTGGGTAGCTTTTGCTTGGACTATTTAAGACGCCGTGCATCTGTTTTTTACGAGGAATGTTTTCTATTCTCGCGGTTACGGCGAGCTCGGCCGCCGGCGGCTCGGGAATCGGGATACCGCTGTTACCTAGACAAGGACTAGTGTAGTTTTAGGGTCTATTATTATTCGCAGAGCTATTTTTCTGGTGAAATGGGGGAATTAGTATAAATATTGAGAAGAGTGTCTGAAATATTCTTTAGTTAAAACTATTCACAATACAAAAGATTATTTGGGAGTAAGGCACGAAGATCCTATCAATCTGGGTAGCTTTTGCTTGGCCTATTTAAGACGCCGTGCATCTGTTTTTTAATGAGGTATTTTTCTGTTCTCGCCGTTACGGCAAGCCCGGCCGCCGGCAGCTCGAGATGCGCCGCTCGGCCTCAGCCGCTGATATCTAGCCAAGGCTTAGTGTAGTTTTCGTGTCTAAATTTATTCGCAGAGCTATTTTTCTGTTGAAATTTAAAGAAAATCTTATCATATTTAGTTGAAGACTAAGTAAATGTCTCAAAACATTTCGAAACTTGAGCTTTAAAACGTTGAATATTTTATAACGACTACGGAACGGTACCGCAAATTCGCCTTCCGGGCCTCCCGGTTATGTCGACGGCGACGTCGAGTCAAGGTCCCATGCAAGAAAATAGTAATAGCCGTCGCCTATTGGCCTGGCATTAAAGAGGTTTTCTATGGTTAGGGGGCTCATGATTGGTTAAAAGCTTTTTTGTTCGTCTGCTTGGTTTTTACTTCGGGAATATCATGAAATCCATGGTCAAAGCTATGGAAAAGTGGGACTTACGTACTTTATGTGTGAAGCATAATCCGCTTTTGCTATAGCCAACTCCTGCCGCCTCTGAAGTTGCAAAGATCTTGTAACCGATTTGCTGTAAAAGCTAGGTTACTGAGTGAAACAATGGGCTCATAACCAATAAAAATATGTTTGAACTCTTTTATTCAGGTTTAGTTGGGGTTAGTAATTGTTACATAATATAATTAAAGAAAGAAATGAATAAATAATAATGCTAATTACAATGAGAGTGATAGGATGGGTAGTGAGAGCGCCAGACTAGGGGTGTGCCTTTCGGAGGTAGCTAATAAAAGCAATACTTACTAGGGTTGAAGTAGAGCCATTTGTGTCCCAAAGTAGGTCTACTGGAGTGATGGCACGAACTGAGAGAGATAACGCGCGAAGACTAGTCATTACGGACTTGATCACTTGATTGCCTCGTAGAAGGTCAATCTACCCTACATCAAAACAGGTCTTAGCTTAGAAGGTGAATACGTCCTAGGGCCTACCGCACTAGCTAACTAACTCTCAACTAACACCAACAACAATCCATGGTAAACTGCCACTCTATCAGGATACTATCATGATGACTAATGAAACAGACTGCCTAACAGACTGCAACAAGATGAGACTATACACTGACTTTAATACACAGCTGACCCGACTTTATATAGCCCTAGCAATAGGCCTGGCTAAATATAGGGGACGCTCACCAAAGGTGCAATATGAGACGCCACCTATCCCACTCATGTTCAACTAATCTATTATAAGGTTAAAAAAGTCTTAATATAAAAAAGATTAGAGAGCAAAGGGGGCCGGATGTAAGCTTAGCTATGTGTGATTGTGAAGGCTCAGTAGCGCATCCGCTACAATCTCTACTCCCTTTAGTCCCTATTTAATCCCAAAAATGGAATGACCACGGAGTACCTAAATCTAACATTGTTGTTAAAATGTTACCCAAATGGCTTCAAAACTTAAAAAAATTAACTTTAAAGTATGGTATAATTTGTTTCAGCTTCTCTGGGAAGTAGATGCCGCGAAAAGTGCACTAGTTGAAAGTTGAGAAAACCCTAGTTTAATGCTTATCTTTGAGGTGGCCAATGACAGTACCCAGTAATGTTCCCATAATATAACGCATATACTCTACCGAAATAAATAAAATAAATAAGCATATTGTTTTATGATTATTGTTCAGGATGAGGAATACTTTTGAACAACATTACGGAGACAAGATAGCCATGCCCGTGTATTTCACAATGGGATTTTTGAAATGGACTGAACCTGTTTCAGAGAGCACAGAGCTGACTTTCGAAGGAGCCAAAAGCGTATTGCTCCTCTACGCCAAGGGAAATATCATCGCAATTATAGTTTTCATCATTGAATACACAGTTCAAGTTTACAATTTGTGCTTCAAATAACACAGTAGCAAGTGATATTGCAGTACGTTGTTTTAACTTCGATTGTGATTATATAAACAAGTTGGGAAACAGAAATGAACCTCTCCGAATCGAGACGAGGGCTACCTACCCACTTAATTTTCTGGATATGGAACTATCACTATTTATTGATTAGCAACTACAGGCGTTAAAAATTTATACAAAGAAATATTCACGCGTTATTTAGAGTTCCATTGACAACTATTGGCCTGTATACACTACCCTCTCATTACACTTCATCAATATTCTTAATTATCCAGCTGGATTATTAACGTTTCTTCACACTTACGATATAAGCCGCTCAAAAAAGGACATGCAATAAAAATTGAAGCTTGGCCGATCAGACCTATAACCGCAGCGATCTAATTGCGGTCATGACTCTTGGTTCTATCATAGAGATAATGTTGTAATATGTAGTAATAAATAAACGAGTTAGTTTGCTTTAGCTTAGATTATTAGACAACAAGTTGGAAAATCCAAAATATTACCTCTCCGAGTCAAGAGGAGGACTATTACTACAAACGTATTAACCTAGATATAGAATTATTTCTCTTTTCTTGAAGTAAAAATTTACGAATTATTAAAGCAGTATTCCAAGCATAGCGAATATACAGTAAAGTAGACGACATTTTACATCCAATCTAGATATAGAATTATTTCTCTTTTCTTGAAGTAAAAATTTACGAATTATTAAAGCAGTATTCCAAGCATAGCGAATATACAGTAAAGTAGACGACATTTTACATCCAATAAAGATATGTCTTGGACACATGGAAATCAGTCAATGGGGTAAAAAAAACAGGAAATGAAGTGTATAACTTTAGGAGAGATATAACCTTTTGTGTTTGAAAAAGCCCAATTGTCTACGCCTCAACTGTTAACCCTATATTCTCATAGCTACATTCACAACTGGTTTGCAGTATAAACACTATTGTCTCGTTTCACCTCAACGATATTCTTAGTTTGCCAACATGAGTGTTAACGTTATATATCACCAAAGCTGACTTGTGGTTAGATGCAATGAAAGTCAATGCGCACCATAACAAGAATGAAAACCACGAAGCTACAACCAAATTATGATTAGCCCTTTCACTCATCTAATTGCCACCATGGTGATTTTTCTATTATAAAATCGAAACCTTATTATTCAAACGTGTATTAACTTTCGGCTCATTCTGAACCGTTAATGTCTCTTCAATGCAGACACGAAAATCAACACCCATAGTTTACTTCATAGTTAAAACGGTTCCTATTCATTGAGAGTCGGATGTTTTTCCTGTTCTTGAGATCAGTAGCGGTATGAACTATACTTGCCCAGAGTCGCAGTGGCAGTTCTTACTCTTCTAATATTGTGAGAGTAGCATCCATGAGTGTTCGGATCAAACGTTCCGCCACACCATTCATCGGAGGTGAATATGCGTTAGTGTATTGATGTTGAATTCCAGCATTATCACACTATTCTTGGAATTCCTGTTACTCGCCACCATAATTCGTCTGGACGAAGATATTTAATGTTCTTGCCCACTTACCTAGTGGTTCAGTAAAAGCTCAAGGTTATAGAGACAAGAGATTTTCTGACGCTTTATTTCATTTAAAAATACAACGGAACGCTATTGGTGGAGAGAATAAAGCCTAAAAGGAAAGCACTATTTCAGTGACTAAGCTCGCGAACCCAAAACTTTCCAGACTCCAGAGCACTCCGAGAGCGCCCCGTGCAGTCCAGTGGAACTCGCTACAATATTTATGCCTCAAGAATAATTAAAATTTTATGATGTGTGTGTCACTTTGGCCATTTAATATGAGCTTAATCCTAAGTTATGAAGCTGTTAAGTACATACGTTAAGAACTCTTCGAAATCGCTAAAGAAATCATGTCATTAAAGCACTTAATGTGTTGTAAAGGGAAACGAATGCAATAGCTGGCTCCGTTTTCATTCTTTGCTTTCCTATAAGCTTTACAAAGGCTACTTTTAGCTCCGCCCTAATGCACTAGTTCAGCTAGAATAAGGCTACTTTTAGCTGCGCCCTAATGAACGCACTAGGCCTCCATCGTTCCTGGGTTTGGTAAGGTAAAATTGTGAGTAGGAGATTAACTAAGATGCTAGCCCTTACAAAAATCTTCTTAAGAACTCTTAAGAAAATTCCTTGGGAAATTTCTTTGGAAATCCTTAAGGCGTTCTTTAGGAAATTGGGGAATATTGGCCTCTTTTTCTTTGGAAATTACTTTGGAAATATCTTTGGAATTTTCTTGGGAAATATCTTTGGAATTTTCTTGGGAAATATCTTTGGAATTTTCTTGGGAAATATCTTTGGAATTTTCTTGGGAAATATCTTTGGAATGTTCTTGGGAAATATCTTTGGAATTTTCTTGGGAAATATCTTTGGAATTTTCTTGGGAAATATCTTTGGAATTTTCTTGGGAAATATCTTTGGAATTTTCTTAGGAAATATCTTTGCATTGTTCTTGGGAAATATCTTTGGCATTTTCTTGGGAAATATCTTTGGAATTTTCTTGGGAAATGTCTTTGGAATATACTTGGGAAATATATAGAGAAGTGGGTAAATTAATTTAGCCACTTGAAACGAGGATAGTTCTTACATGCAGAACCATATCCCAATACAGGAAGTGTAGTTCTTATATGCTGAACTACACCCCTTACAGAGAGGGAATTTCTCGCATGCAGTGTGAAATTGCTTTAATAGTCAGATATTTAATCGACTTAAAAACATCCGTAAAAGGCAGAAAGTTTTAAACCTTGTGCAATTGTATGGGGTACTAAGTGGGCTTTGGAGGCTTTAACGGCCAAGCAGTAGATACAGTCGTCGTTGTTAAATTTAATAATGTATATTCACTGAGAGTTTTTCGAGTATCAGAAACGCGTTTAACCTAATTTCCTCTACAATGTTTTTTAAAAAATATTTATTTTGGACTCTAATTACGCTCCAAATAAAGATAAAACATGCCATAAGAGAATTAAGCAAAAATTCCGACTGACAGCTTAGATTCCCTGTAAATCTAAACATAACGATTTTAATTACTCTTATTTTACTTTTAATCTATTTTATCCTTTACATAAACACCTCACGGATTATTGAAGGCAAAAAAAATAAAAATAAAAAAATAGGTAAATATAACATTCCATTTCAGCGCTTCCTGAGCCTTAGCTACGGGACAAGCCTTCGTGAAACGCTTTTCATTTTTTTAACCATCAAGTTAATGTCTATCTAGGAAAACTTTAGCTAAACAATTTGGGTAAAAATATTTTGAGATAATTATATGTAAAGCATAATTGCAATATATCTGGCCCTTTGAAATTCATCTCTAAAATTCTTAACTAATTTCGTTGGAAAATAAACCTTCTTTGGAACTTTATCTCTTGAATTCCTAAAGAATTTCGTTGGAAAATATTCCCTAGAAGTTCTTTGGAAATTTATCTCAAGAATTCTAAAGAATGTCGTTGGAAAATATTCCCTAGACATTCTTTAAAAATTTATCTCAAGAATTTCTAAAGAATTTCTTTAGAAAATAGTCCCTAGACCTTAGGAAATTTATCTTTAGAATTCCTATAGAATTTCTTTAGAAAATAGTCCCAAGACATCCTTTGGAAATTTATCTCTAGAATTCCTAAAGAATTTCTTTAGAAAATAATCCCTACATCTTCTTAGGAAATTTATCTTTAGAATTCCTAAAGAATTTCTTTAGAAAATAGTCCCAAGACATTCTTTGGAAATTTATCTCAAGAATTCTTTAGGAAATTCCAAGGAAGTCTTTGGAAATAGTTTCTTTAGAAAATGATCCCAAGGGCTCCGTAGGGTTCCAAAGAAATTCCTTTAGAACTCTTAAGAAGATTTTTGTAAGGGAGGTGTGAAATGGATCCGGCTGTTGCATTAAATAAAATGTAAGGTCAAGTCAAATAATTATTTTCTGCATTTGAAGACGAACGTGGCATTCTCTAGTCGCCTTTCCAAAAGAAAATCGATGCTAGTATCGATTCCTCCTTCTGGAGGCAGGATTTGGAATGCTTGAACAACCGCAGAAAAGTACAAGAAGACACTCATCCTACCCAGAGTCTCACCGGGACAACTGCGCTTGCCTGTAATTTAACAAAGTCCATAATTTATGATTACATGAATTTCAAGAAGATGAATGCTTAGACGCTAAAGTAGAAGTGTTTCGTTTCAAATATTCTAGATATTTAGCTTTTAGCTCTAATCTAGATCAATAACATCAAAGGGGATAAGCTATTTGTTCAACGCTACTAAACTAAGAGAACTATGAAAAATATTATTCTTCGAGAGCAACTCGACGTGAATAATTCTACTACATTCTAATTTTGAGCTTTCAGGGCAGAGAAGCAATTGCTTAAGTGTATGACGCACTACATTACGTGTATAAGCAAAAGCCAAATAGGTGAAGTCTTATCGGCTTTTGTTTATGTAGGCGTATAAAAGCACACCATACCTTTTGAAAAGACCAGGACATTGTTTACGAGGTGGTTTAGGCACTTGCCGTCTTGGCTCAAAAAACGTTCTGGTCGGAATCGTTCAGGGTCTCCCCAAATCTTAGGATCCATATGTACCGAATGAAAAGACATGATGATACCTGTTCCTTTAGGGATGTCGTACCCAGCCAAGATATCGTCTTCCATGACACTGTAAAACAGAAAGTTCGTGAAAGATGCAATCAGTGTGTGGCTTTTATTGAGAGGTTCGTTCAACATTTCTCTCTCGCAAAATCGGCTCTAAAAGGCAACGCTACCAGAAGTTAATGACTTCTTATCCAGGATAAGAAGTCATTAACTTCTGACGCTACTCATTTGATGATAAGTGACATATTTCAAACCCGTTTTGGCCAAAAACTGCCGAATAGCAAATTTACGACTTCTTTAATAAAAAGACACTCTGTATCTTATTTCTAACAATATATAAAAATATTACTCCTTCCATGGTCACTAAATCCTTCAATACTTAATAAAAATCAATCAATGCTTAAACTACTGTATTTAAAACCGAAAAGAATAGTTACCAGCGTCCTTCGTTGACCGGAAAGGAACAGACAAATCGCATGGTCTCCCAAAAGACAGCTTGCGTGTAGGGCATTAGGGGACTGTCACTCCACTCGGGCAGCCTCTCTTTGAAGACAGTGTTCGAAATCTCTTCATAGACCTTGTTCTGGACGTCCGGGTACTGGACCATCATCATGAACATCCATTCCAAAGATATTCGTGTCGTATCGGTGCCCGCCATTATCAAAACCAATGAGTTACTCAATAGATTGCCTCCTGTGAATGAGGACGAAGCGTTACCTTAAACTAAAGAGGTCCTTGGGAGGCTCGCTGACCAACAACTCTCTCCCTTGCAAGCCTCCGAAGGGGCTCTTTAAGATAAGGGCCTCCTTTCTGTTTGAGAATTAAGAGAGGCTGAGTATACTTGAGTGTGACTGGATAGGCTTATCCTTCATTTGTTGGAAGTAACTGTTGATGTAATCTTTTTTGATATACGATTCGGGTTTGTTCTCGTGCCGTGAAACCTCCTGACTGCATTGATTATGGTTAAGGTTATTATAGTTCTTATTTATAATTTTGTTAGTAAATAAAGATTGGCATACTAACTCTAAGATTTTCACTAGTTCGTGTATGCTTTGCAATCCAGTTTTGGCTTTCATATTGAATAAGGGTGCGAAGATCGTAGAGAAAGGTAGAAGATTCCTAAGGAAATTGACAACAACGTAACTCAAAATTTCCGACTGATACCTCTTGATGGCTTTCGCCACTTGGCTTCCCTCTTCAAAAGTGTTGCCTGTGATCATCTTGAAGATGAAGTTGTTGGTTTCGTACATCAGGACATCACGCACTCTGACTGGTTGACCATCTGACCTCCTCAGTTTGTCGACAAAGCTTATCACGAATTCTGATATGTTCTTGGCCGAGATGGCTTCACCCTCCGTCTTGCCCATACCCAGCTCTCCCAGTGAGCGCAAGAGAGATTGTCGCTGTTCTTTCCATTCTGTGCCGCTCATCTCACTCATCGCTAAGTTAAAAAGATTTTAAAATGCATTAAAGGGTAGTTCATTGACTGACAACGATACAATGTGATACAGAAAGCTGCTTAGAAAATTTTAATAGGACAAATCGTCCTAGTGCGCCAATCAAGTAAGAAATTTATGTAAAGTAATGTATATTTACTGGGAGCATCGAGAAGAAGTGTCAAATTTGGAGGTCTTCCGGCGAAGTTCTCCTTGTTCAAAGCTTCGTGAATCGAATGAAAGTCATTCAAGACTATAAAAAGTTTGTTCCCAAAGTACCAACTGAAACGAAATGAATTGCCGTGTTATACGATTATTGTCTTTCTAGCTCCCAAAAATTTTGATTTTGCGAGCTTTCTTAAATTATTTTAACATATATTTCACGCAGTTGAAAAGAACAAAACAGAGATTATTAGGGTACGTCCGAATTCCATCAAAACATTATTGATGTTTTTGGGTGTGAAAAGAACAAAGAAGAAAATCGAACATAAATTTTCCGGACACGAGAAGAGTGTTCCACATTGCTTCTCCGTTAACTAAACCCTCCCACATACGAAACAACAACATTTATAGATCTTGGGCGTCTTTTCCATACACGTTCCGTTGAGGTTAAACGAGGAGAGACCATAGTAAGGCCGTACTTACCTAAAGATGTTTCCGTATTTCTTTGCCACTTTTTGAAAGTACAGATGTCGGCTATTCAACAAATAGGGCAAGTGTCCCACGATGGGCCAACTGAATGGACCCGGGGGTAAATTGTACTTCTTGGAATGAAACTTTTGAAACCGTTTCTGTAGGATAAACCAAAGGAGGAGGCTAACGGCGAAGAGTAAGGTCAGTTGAACGCAGAAGCCAAACTCCGAGAGAATCGTGTTGAAAACGGACTCCATTGATATTGCCATGTAGTCGAGAAATTTCTAATGCACGCTCAATGCCTGCCCTAGAGCCCTCCACCCTTTCATTGTAAAACAGTCTAAAAATTAGATCGTTAGCTAAAATCAATCTTATTGGAAATATAAGATTAGCTGAATAGACAAGGCAATTAAGTAACACAGATTGAAGTTCAATTGAATTATGGAATACAATTTTATTAGGTAGTTGTTAGTAGACAAATTTTCATGGCTTTATCTTAATTACTGCGTATATTCCAAAGTACAGCACATACAGTGACAAATGGATTGATTGGCTCCCTGATATTGAATATATTTAGTTTAAAGAAATATTAAAAATAAAAATTACTAGGAAAAAAAGATATAAAGGCAAAAATCATTGTACAGCACGAAACAATGATCTAAGCAGGGAGGAGAGACTTGAGAGGGAGTGTTAAAGTGAATAGGCGCGTTCCTTCGTTTCGTGGCTAAAGTCGTCTCTCTCTGGCGCCGACTCAGGGACTCATCGCGGCGTTCGCGCGCATGCGTCAAATTTGAAAACCGGCTTTAAACTAGAAGATGAAGTTCGTGTTTGAATTTCTGCCATGGTTAACTATAAGAAGTGTTGTTTTTTAATTGTTCAAGTAACCCTATGTTTTTAGCAAGACCCGACATGGTAAATATCGTTTTCAAACCATTTCCCAAACCAAAAGCAAAGCTTGAAATTTATTGAAAGTGAATAGAAGCTAGTGGAAATCGGTCTTCCACAAGCTAATATCCATCTTTTACATTTTTCTATCTGGGTTTTTGGCTTTGGAAACGCGTGGAAGGATATTCCTTTCATATATTTTTAAGCGAATACCTTGAATCATTCCTACAACCGTTACAAAAACAATTTGGCATTTTTGTTAAGCCTCGGTTTCCTCCCAACAGACGTTGATTGTTGGTTGAACAGAGTGAGTGGGGCAGCAGTCGATGGAAGCGGAAGCTGGCGGCAGAGAGAATCTGCTGGCGGTAGTAAACGACGTCACTCGCGCCTGCGCGTTAGCTACAATTGTGGAACGGAGATAAAATTCCTACCCCCACTTTCTTTCCCATTTGCCACTGTATGACGGTTTTTAAGCTTTTTGCCTATAGCAATAAGCTTATTACGGCGACCCCTGGAAGCAGGCTGGCTGGCAGGCAGGCAGGCAAGCAGGCTGGCAGGCTGGCTGTTTCGCGTTCGCGTACATTTTCGTAAATTTAAATTTCGCGGCAGAGCTCGCCGGAATTTGATTCTCCACCGCATTAGCGACATCTATACTAAATTCGATCATATTTTCGACGAGAAAATGCGGTCTTTCGGAGCTAGCGGGGCTCGAACTTACGGGTGACTGACGACTCCGGTGTGGGATGCGGATACTCTACGTTTGAGCCACTACGATTGTTGTTAAGCTTTCGATATTTTTCCTATACTTTTCCACGCCTTTGCTTATTGGTAGCGGGAATGCAACTGGCGTTGCCGGTGTGAATATCCCTTATTTCGGGTTTTGTTAAAGACAATATCACACTGCAAAAAGCGTTAATATGCCTTGGGGCATATCTTGTTTTAGCATTAGATCAACACTCCCTCTAACGTTCCTTACTCCCTGATCTAAGGCTACACAGTGTCTAAAATAAAAGAGTGAGCGGCACTTAAAATTGAGAAATTACTGCCGAATTTAATACTTGCGGCATACAGTGACCACGACTCTTTGCCATTTCCAGTTTAGCATGCATTTTTTTTCTCTTGTCGTAAATCGTAGAAAATAGTAAAAACGCGAAGGAAATGTAAGTCTTTAGCCTACCTGTTCTTTTCCAGAGTTGTGGCGATTGATAGCTGCAATAGATGGAAGCGCTACACCCTTTCTCTCTTGAAACTGGCAAATTAACAGCTATATGATTAGCCACGGTTATGTATGAAAGAATTGCAACGCTAAATAGAAAACTGTGGTTGCTAAAGTCTTGTCTATACATGTCACACCGAAAATATAAGTTTTGAAATAATTATTTATTATGTTATTTATGATAAAACCAGCCAACATCATTTTTGCCTAATCAATATAGCGCCTAGAAGTAGTTACGCGTTACTGCCACATGTGTCAGTAATTCCCACGTATTCTACCTCGAACATTCATAATTGCGGAAAAGTGGTCAATCGTTAGGTTATTTCCCAACTGGAAGGAATAAATAGCAAGCCTGTTGTTAAACCCTAAAGGCGCGATTAATTACAGTCATTATCCAAAACGCTAGAGTGATCAGACTGTACGGGTTTTAGGCGTAAAGTAATTTCTTGACACGCATTTACTTCTATCAGAAGTTTATGACTTCTCATCCTGGGAAGTATTGGACTCTAACCATATCTGGAACCATCTCTGTTAGCCAACTTCTTATTAGGCCCGATCACCGCGCCACCTACGGCGCTTTTCTCATTTTGTGCTGGCAGGCTGATTTGCGCGCCAGCAGCGGGCAATTAACGAAACTTTAAGGTGTGTCCTGTGGTTTGAAGTAACGAATCAGAAACGGTGACAAGAACAGCTGTTTTAATAGACTGCTAGAAATTCTAGTGTGTGGTCCTAGGCCCACGGATTGTAATGGATTTTCAGAGAGTTCTAGACAGACGGCTTTTCAACGATTGGCGGTGAAGAAGTTTTGAACACGCCCCAAAGTTTGAGAGCCACAGCCTCGCGGCGTGGGATTTTTTTCAGTAGACTAGATCGTTTTCCTAGTGGGGAGGAAACTTTCCACCCTTTTTTACGAATGCCATTGGCAATTTTGACTTGCAGGGATGGATACTACATAAAGCCTTAGTGTCCAATACTTCCCAGGATAAGAAGTCATTAACTTCTGCTTCTATATCGAGTCAAGCTTCAAGATTTCCATAATATTTCGCCATTTGATTTTATATTCCAGACGCATTGTTCGTGAGAGTGCGCTTAACAGTCAGCGCGGTTAACACGGTGTTAATAACTCAATTCCCAAACTCGACCTGATTCCAACCCTCCAAAGACGAGCACAGTTGAGCTCTTCTGCCTATATTCACCTGCAATTAATCGGTAACTGCCAAATCAAGAGCGTTGATAGCGCTCAACTTTAGCAAGTATCATACTAGCTTAAAACTGTCATCCACAAAGTTTTATATTCAAGACCAATTTTTTAAATTGTTTTAATTATTAGTACCGTAAAATCTCTGTTTTTTCACGTGTTTTTATGTTTGGCTCATAAGTTATGAGCCAAACAAAAAAACAGGACTTTTATTTGAGTTGATGTTTGAGTTTTTATACGCTTGTTAGAAAGCCACTTAAGTTTTTCCGCTGTCTCTGTTATTTGGAAACAATCAACAATAGATTTTTGATTGAGGGTTTTGGGTTACACTTGCTAGGAATTAATTGGACTTCCAAATGTCGATGAATCAATTTGAATTTATGGGAAATGATCGATATTTCAAATACAGGTAGAATTTGTATTTTGAAATCTTAAAGGTAATCGTCGATTTGAAAAATAATTTGTTTTGAAAGGTACGCCCAAGAGACTTCCGTAAACGTGACAACACTGGAGGTTAGTTCATAAACATTCACTCACCATGGTTTATTAGGATGAAATTCTTTTTCTTGGTGGCAAATAAACTTCAATATTTCTTGTCAGGAAACGTGGGAGATGGAGAGCCTCGCGTCAGTGTACAAAATCATGGCGGATTATTTAAAACGATCCCTCAACATAAAGTATTTTTCACACTTATTGCAATTAGATTCAAGTAATTGGGTCAAACGAGAAAGAATTGTAGTTAGGACACTAGTTGTCACTCGTTCAGTCAAATGAGTTCAGGAATAATCCAGAATTTGACTATTATTCGACTGTTTCGACTAAAGTACATTTAAACGTATGAAACTGGCCATTATTCGATATTTTTCACGATAAAAAGAATTTTTGTTTTTTCTTTAAATATTCGATTAATTAAACCGGGTTTCGTATTGAAATAGTAGGCCTATATTTCAATACCTTTCCACAAAAATAGTCTTCTTCGTATAATTTGGAATGTTGACTAAATTTTTGGACAGTTATAAACTTATGTTAATAACATATTGTAATTTAAGATGATCTTTGGTTTTAGGACAGTTTACGAAGGACATAAAGTGACCTATTTTAACCTTTCTAAAGTATCCACTGCGCCAGAATTTTTCAACGTAAGTGAAAAAGAAATTGAACAAAATTTAAGTCTACAGTTGAAAAAATATTAATAGCTCTTGTTCTTGCCTAAGAATGAAAATTTTATCATGATAGCCATGCAACGCTCATTTTTCGATGGCCGACAGGAATATTTCAGTTCGTCTCCGGTTTTCCTCACGGCCAAGGCGCTTATCGTGTCCGCGGCCCCGAAGAAAGTCACATCAACCTCCTTATCTTTCTTAAATATGGACGCTAAAGTAAACTTTTTTCATTTACAATTCCCTCAATATCAAATTCATTTAATTACATTCTTGGTTCAATTAGGTGATGATTTTAATGGTGTCAACCTTGGTTCTTCTGTCACTTGTGCTCGTCATTCACTCCACCGTTACAAAGAAATACAAATCGTTGCCCATCAAGAAATTTGTCAAGCAGCTTGCCGAAGAAACCCTGCAAAATGTCTGGGAGAACGCGTCACTCTTGTGCGCCGAACGTAAGCTATTATTTGCAGAGATTGTTTTCCTATAACGGCAGATGGCTGACGCTTTAGTGAAGCCTGATTTTTTGCCGTAGCGATTCCCTCCGTTTTGCCCCACATTACTTGTCGTCTGCTCGTTTCATTGTGGCTAATCGGAGTGACATTCATTCTGTTTTTCTTGGGTTGCTTCTTGCGCACAGAGTTCACGACGGAAAGCTACAATTGCATCGACTCACTCTCGGACTTGGTGAAATCGGGAATTGCACCTACAATGCTCGAAGCTACCGGAACTCTCGGCTATCTAAAATATTTGGTAAATAGGTGTTGTCGTCTTTAGTCTTTCATTCTATTGATGTCATTGCCGCGTATCTATAGGCAACCCAGGATAAGGTTGTTAAAGAATGGTTAGACGCACTGGATCAGGAGGAACTCTTCGGTTCTCGAACGGATTATATGAAGCTTGATGGGTACATTCCGATTATTTCTGGGGGGAAATCTCTAATCGCAGCGGACCCCTACTTGACTTGGCTAATGGGAGAATTCTTGTCATCTGATCAAGAGAGTAAAATGTTCTTGGCAGAAAACGGAGGCCTTTACTTTTCGCAGCAAGACGTTGGCTTCGACTACTCGCACTTCATTTTGAACACCTCTTGGTTGAGAAGCTCACCGCAAGTGCACGAGAACCTCCAACTGATGTCGGTATATTTTTCTTACAGTAAATCGGTCAAAACGCTTGCTCAATGCTTGTATTACAGCCTAGTACCAATTTTTGAAACGCAAGTTTTCAAGTATCTGCATTTTGAAGAGCATTACTTAATTGAACAAGTCAAGTGGAAGAAACCGTTGAAAAGCACGACTGATTTGGACCTGAGTAGCGTCAGCGTTCCTTTCTACTTGCATCTAACATTGTTATCAGGAACAGTAGCCGCCGTCATAACTGAAATACTCTTCAAACGATTTGCTTAAAAGCTCAAAATTTAATATGTGACGACACGAAATCAAAATTCTCGAAAATACAATTTACATATTCCGCTTCTAAATGTCGTTACGTAATTTTAAATCTACCCTAACTATAAGTCCATTAAATTAGCGTAGGGGTTTGGAACTCACCTCTCTTGTGTAGCAATACTGAAGAAGGCCGACACATACGCCACCTCGCCATAACATTTCTCAGATCTCCGGTTTAGGTGCCCTCTCTAGCATAGCATCGGGGGAAGGGATGGGGCTGTGAATTTGGGAACAGTCAAGGCCATTCGGTTTTTTTATGATTCTTCATAAACCTGTTGAAATAGAAAATATTTAAAAAAAAAAAACAATTTAACCACCGTAGCCGTTACTTTTTTATTTTCTTTATAAAGAAAACGTGCTATATAGTGGAACTACCCCTTTTCCCGGTCCCTTTAGAGATCCAACGTTCATTGGCTGAAGAATTAAGTCACGCCCTGCTCACGTGAAGATAGACGTCCAAGAGAAGAGCTTGAGATTTCTTACGGTGTTAGGAAAGGTGGGAAAACTAACCCCTATCTATGGAGTTAGAAGGAGTTCTTACCCCAGCAGAGACGTACGCTATGCCAGCTATTGTAAATGTTTACTTCCTAGGTTAATTTAATGGACTTCTGATTATATTTATTCAATTATTTAAGAAAAACCTCTTAAGTGGGTAGATGCCTTCGCCTCGACTCGGAGAGGTTTACTATGGTTTCCCAACTTGTTATATTGTTTTCTTCGCTCCAAAGCCCGCGAAATTTAAATTATCTTTCTAACCTCTCTCTCCGGTCGTCCTTCACTTATAAACGAGGCAGGTAGTTCTCTCTCCCTTCCTCTCTCTCTACCAGCGGCCGGTAATCTAGCCTAATTACCAGTGGCCGGTAATCTAGCCTAATTACCAGCGGCCGGTAATCTAGCCTAATTACCGGCGTTCGGTAATCTAGCTTAATTACCAGCGGTCGGTAATCTATATCAAATTATGTTCTTGGAATTTCGAAATGAAACAAAGCTTTTTTATGGCTTCACGTGAAGCTACTAAAAGAATCGAAATGCCGAAACATATTTCTCATGTTTTCATTCGTTTTATTTTTTACTCAGAAAAAAGAAAATATTAAGGTTTTGAAAGATTTATTTACATGACAGCACAAGGTAAAAACAAGAAGGGAGTGTGAATAAAGAAGTAGAAGGTGTAAGTTTTCGCTAAGGCACATGTTTTGCATCTCAACAGTTCTTTAAATAAGCTATAAGCATAAGCATATCATACCACAAAAAATAACCGTTTCTAGTTTCTACCCAAATTGAGGGAACCACAAGAGAAAATTTTTTATTCTAAACCAACTTCTATTTATTGAAGCCGAGGTAAATGGGACCTCCTAGAATTTTGTAATAATATAATCTCGTATCGTTGGTAAATGTACGTATTAAATAATGTCTGTAATCAGAAAAAAATTCGGATAAGCTTTATAATTTTTTTTTCCTCGTAAACACTATTTAACCTTGATAAATGAAAACTAGAGTCATTAACTCCTTTTACGGCAGAAACTAATAATTTCTACTTTAGTAGTTTACTAATGTGTTTAAAATCATTTCATCATACTAAAAATATTTGGGTATAGTTTTAATCTCTGGTTTAATCCTTTTATTGAAACTTTATCTGTTAATGTTTTATCTATATTAGTGATGGATTGTAAGGTGCACATTCTGAAATATTATTGAAAAATACTTGATAAAGCTGATTTTCGTTTTAAGCTCGGATCAAACATGTTTGATTTTCTCGCAAGCTTTTTTCTTTCTCGCAACAATCAGGTGATAGTAATAGCCAATAGGGGTGTTGGATTTGTGAAAAGGCGCAAAATTCGCCAAGCCTAGCAAGAAACTTAATGAGAGCTAGTTTAAGACCGACGCGAGAATTGCCTACACACGGTTTTGCAGTTCATCTTCCTATTTAGTATGTACAGTACTAAGCCTTTGACAGCGCCTCATCAGGCGTCGTTTTACAAGAATCTATGACGTTTCACCTACGTCACTTAGGACCATGGATCATATGAACTTCTCATACAATAAAGAGTAATAATTTTTACTGTGACCGGCGTTGGCCATGAACATTTTTCCGAAAACTCCCTTTTTTTAGTACACATGGGGGTTAAAATTGTTTCCTCTTCTGAAGTTGAGACGTAATGAGAAGAGAGGGTGGAATAGTTTTTAAAACGTATTGACGTCACTATAACTGTATCGGATCAAATTTTCCAAAATTCGGTTTTAAAAAGATTTACTAACCTCTGCCTGTATCTATTTGGTGAAATCCTAAAAAAAAACATGCAAAAAATACTCGTACAAAGAATTTAAATTTATAACCGAACTCCTTGTTTGTACTTCTTCTGAATTTTTACTAACTTCTGATTCGAGGTTGAATCATTTTCTAGCAGAAAAGTAAACATAAAACAAAATTAGAGAATTTCTCATTATCAGAGACCTTGCAGAACTTAATTCATTTAGCCTTCGATATCCTCCGCTACATGTAATAGTAGTTTTCATTTATCTGACATTACCCTTCAGCGACTAACATGGAAATTCTAAGTCTAGAGAGGCTTAAATCTATTGACACGAACGACGTTATAATTTTAGTGGTTTCGTTCGTAATTTGTTACGTTTTAAATGTTGTTTACAAGCTATATAAAAATCCTCTACCGCCCGGTCCATGGGGTTGGCCTGTGGTCGGTTACAGATACCATTTTGGTAATGAACCGCATAAACATTTTAAAGAATTAGCAAACAAATATGGATCTGTTATTGGGTAAATATGTCACTTTTAATTTTAAAACGCGATATTTGATTTACATTATATTTCCTCTGAATAATTATATTAAATATGAAAATATTACTTTTCCTGGGACACTTAGTTCCCGAACTACATTTGAATTAGATAATAAACTGATTTATATTTTAGAAAGTTTGGTTGATTATGCCACAATTCGTTACAAAATTTGACCGAACTGCATGGTTGAGAATAGTTAAATTAGAAGACAGTTACACTAAAAGATATTTGAGTTCATCTCAATGCTGGAAGTAGGGCGAACCCATTAAGCCTGTTAACTTGTTAAGACCATTTACATTTTAGCTTGAAGAATTGCTAGATACCAGTGCAAGTAGGAATCGATACCAATACTTACTATGATCCAAAAACCCGATACTTCAACCGATACGGATATTTATAGTAGGACAGTGCCATTTACATACGTATCAAAAATACTAAGAAATAATTTAAAGAGTAATTTCATGAATTATACAACTAAGTTCAATGTTTAGAGGTATTTCCAAGATAATACTACGGCTTGTCTTTTGTAACTAGTATATGCTGAGAGGCTATTTTATCCTTGTACTTCTAGTAATTGTTAATTCAAAACTTAAGAAATATTTGTGAAATTAACTTTTAGGGGTTTTTTGTCATTTCAAAATATGGCAATATAAAATATTTCTTTCTACTTTTATCAACAGTTGTATAGCTATTTTTGCTTATTAGTTGTTAAATAAACTAAATTCAGGTACTTTTAATATAAATGAGAACTCATCACGATTGAAAATCATAGAAACAAATGTATGAGATCAATACATTATTGAAAGAAATAAAAATGTCATGTAGCGCCATCTAACGCGTATTAAACGAGTATCGGTTTAGTATCATATTAAACAAACCGATGCGATATCGGGAAACCCCGAGTATCAGTGCCAATAGAGATATCGATATTGCATCGGTACCGGTTCATCCCTAATTTTTTTTATATATTTATATATTATAAATATATTTGGTTTTTGATGATAATTGGTCTTACAGAGTTAATATTGGAGCTCATTATCAAGTAATATTGAACGATTACGATACCGTGACTGAAGTCTATCGAAAGGATGAAGCACTCGGTAGAATAAGCGAATCATTTTACAATTTTAATGATTACAAACGTAAGTGATCTTCATTCAATCAAGAAGCACCCTTTCAAGGCAAGTCTATCAAGTGAGCTAACATTAGGTCAGTATCCAAAAAAGGCTGATAACCTTCGCCCGCGATCAATCTAGATACTTGTACTAACGCGTTGCTGTAATACTGTGAAAAGGAATTACAATCACTAGCAGAACAATTTAATTAGTAATCACGATACTTCTACTTGATACCACTTCAGATCTGTTCCGTAAAATTCTCAACTCTGGTTTAGCGTATCTCATTAAACAAGGGGTTTTAAACGCCTCCTAATAAGGCTGGTGATCAAGGTCTTTGAATAACAGTTTTTTCTACAATTAAACGTATTACCAGAAGTGGTATGAGACTAGAAGTGAAGGGCTCTAGCATTGGTAATAGATCCTGGCACTAGTGAACAAATTTGAGGATTTTATGCCGCTTCCCACGCGCTAAAACTAGAGAGAGAAAAATTGGTCGAGTTCCAAAAACATTTCCTACCCCCTTCCCCTCAACCTAAAGCCGCAGAACACGGACCCGGCTCCTTGAATCTAGTTCGGCCGTCTACCACCGCGAGCGTCTCACGTTTTGGAGGGAAAAATTCTGAAACCGCCGCTAGAGGGCCAACCGTTTGTGTTTTATCAAGTCTTTTCACTAATGCCGAGTGAAGAATTTGGTTAGCTCAATACTTCTAGTATCATACCACTTCTGGTATTACTCATTTTATTTGTGAAATCGGTACAAATTATCACAGCATAGCACCAACGCGTTATAGGAGAAGACCTTACGCGTAAAACCGATCCATTTTCTGAAAGAGGAAGGTGAACGTGGTTTCATTATGGAAAAAAGCAATAATCGTTTTACCCTAAAATTACCGAAGTACGGATCCTAGACAGTCATACCCACAAATAGAGAATGCAAATATTACGATGGGACTCCCGAATATCTAACATATTAAGTAGTTCAATTCCATACCTAATTTTTGACTTACAGATTTTGCCACAACGGACGGCCAGGAATGGAAGGAATACCGACACTTCTTTTCATTATTTTTTCGTAACTTATTTCGAACGGACAGCGATGGGTCTCTCAGCTTGCAAACTATTATTTCCGTTAGTATTTATCAAGAATAATTTCTACCCTAATTGTTGACACACACAGATAATTATATGTGTACTAATGCAAAAATTCACTCGTGTCCTGTTATTCCTCCCTTGGCAGCTCGAAAAGGGGAAGCCAATTTCTCCCAAAACTCTCACATCTTTATAGACAAAATTAATATTATATATCTTACTGTTTCGAGGTGATAACTTTCATTTTATATTCAATCCCAAATTTCATCAAAACCGGTTAAACATTAAGAGGTGTTCCATGTTTATGAAGTTACGTTAACACACACATGTATATACTATTACGTTATCCGAATGTTCATTGTTTACAGGTTTGAGTTCAGACATATATTCTATTTTGAAACATCAATGAATAGTTATTTTTTTAAATATCAAATCAATACAAAATTACGGTTTCTCCTTTTCCCGTTAGATGCCGCTTTGAGCAACTAAGACCAAAAGTATATAGATATAAAAACAAAAAGTACGCAGATATAAAAACCAAAAGTACGCAGATATAAAAACAAAAAGTACGCAGATAAAAAAACAAAAAGTACGCTTCGTTAATAATTCCCTGCCTTTGGCTGTAGACCACATGTAAACTGAGAGGCAAACTACCCCTCCGCTCAACCAATCAGGAAAGTGCTTCTTGACGTCATAGGCTTATAGAAAGTAGTACATGATGCTGGCGATACAATCGTTAAATTCTGGTACTAGAGCTAGCATCTGCTACTTTATGAGCCTATTCACGGCTTGTTCCCTGTGCAACGGTCGGAAAGGTAATCATACGCATAGGTGGGTCGACACTGTTCTGGGATAAAGAAGGGCTTCTCATATTACACGGATCGAGCAAGTTTAAACGAAGTGCACTTTTCGTTTTTTATATCGATACACTTTTGCTAAGACCCATATTTTTTCGTCTGCTTTTAATCCTTAGTGTTAAAATAATATGACAATTAATTGATTCTAGGATGAAATCGAACACATCCTGGAAAATTTAAAGAACAACCGGAAGGAAGAATCAGTCAATATACGAATATTGTTAAGAGAGGGTACCAACAATTCGCTGTTTAAAATCATTTTCAACAAAACATTGCCTCCTGATGATCCCATTATTTCGGCTATGGCCGTGCAACAGACTTTATTGCTCGACTCAGGATCGATAACCGACTGGTCAATGGCCTTCCCCAAATTTCGTTGGTTCACAAGGAGATTTTTAGATAAACAGAAAAAGCTGAACAAAACGTCCAAAATCGTCGAAAATTTTATAGAGTTCGTAATTTCGTTAAATAACTTCCGTTTCTTTTATATTTCCCAGGCAGACTTTTACTATATTACTCGACAGGGCATACAACATGATGAATATTTCAAATTGGATTCATGTATATGAATACAAGCAATTATGTTTAATTGCACGTCCTTACGAAGTTGACAACAGAGGGCTCTTAAATCCTATTGAATTTGAATAAGCGCGTCAGGTGGTACTATTCGTCCAATCTCATACCACCTAACCCATGGTTGTACCCGCGTTAACAAATGGTAATGCGTAGCACGTGCCCTCACGCGTCTACCGACAGCAATTTATCGCCAAATGTCCCGTAAAGAAAAATTCGTCTGTAATGGTTCGGGATATTTTTTAGCCAAGGCCTAGTGTTAGACAGACTTCATAAACACTAGCAGAGTGATATTTACAAAAGCTAACTTAACAGATCGTTTATGAATCTTTAATGAGAGAGAGAGGCTAAAAAATAATGAAATTCAACTCACTTTTTTTAATTTAGTCAGATTTTCTCCCTTATCGGTGACTGGAAACCTCTACTCCTCAAAAAAAATAAAATGGCACGAATTTACTCGGGTTTGGTGAAAAACTTCCAAAATCCGCCGCCACAGCGCTAGTGACAGGTGTGGCTCTAAGCAAACCTAGCTCCCAATTCAGTTGCGTGTCCATGGGTTAGGTGGTCTGAGGTCCAATAATGTTTTTATAGCCAGAAGTTGACATCTTCATGGAAATAATTAAAGCGCACGGTCCAGTAAGAAAACTATTTGCTAGTACCTAACAATTTGGAAATATTCATTATTTTATATGATTTCTAATAAAAAATTTCTTGTCGGGGTAAAACTATACCTTTGTGGTATCAAAATATTCCATTAATATACAGAAAATGTAATGCTTTATTGGGGAGAAATAGGTTTTTTATATCACTTTAATTTCTCCTCATTAGCAAGGAAATTGAAGATCACAAGAAAACACTTGATCCTGACAATCCAAGAGATTTTATTGACCATGCCCTTTTGAAAGAACGAGAAACTGGAACAAATACTACATTTTCGGGTATGTAATTATTTATTCAACTATGTCTCTAATTCTTAGCTACTGCAACAAGACAGCCTTGTTTTAGAAAATGCTATAAGAATTTACGTTTTAAAACTGGCCAATGCGTACGGCTGATACATCTTTCTTAATACTTATTATAATTTATATATGTTTCCCCATAACCCTTTGCCAAAAATGTTTGCGAAATTGTGACAACTTACGAATAAAACCAAACAAGACAATCAGTATGATTTTAATGACCACATTACGCTCTTGTACTTTTAGATGGCACATTGAACAGCAACATTCAGATCATACTATTGGGCGGTACTGACACGACTCGTACCTCGCTGGAATGGGAGTTCATGTTAATGGCCAAGTTTCCCGACGTTCAAGAGAACATTTTTAAAGAAATAAAGGAAGTTTTTGGAGTGGATCAAAAACCAAAATGGGAACAGCGATATTTGTTGCCCTACACAATGGCCACCGTCATCGAGTGCCAACGTTGGAAAACTATAGTTCCCATAAGCACTTCTAGAAGGTTTGAGTTACATAATTTTCACCAACTCATAATTATCTTTAATATAATCTCTTAATTTTTTAGGACGTTGGGTGACATCACGGTTAGAGGGTACAGGATCCCCAAGGGATCGATTATTGCCGCCAATATTTGGGCAATTCATCACGACGAAAACCATTTTGATAATCCGGCTGAGTTTAATCCGCAACACTATCTGACAAAGGATGGGAAGCTCAATATGAGCGAGAGATTTGTCGCATATTCCTACGGTGATTTAGTTATAACCCAAGATATTAAACTACTTCTATGGACCAGCTCCTTCTTTTGGCAAAGCAAGTCTTGGCTGTGGTTTAGTTTAAACAAATGTCACTAGACGCTCCCATAGTGGAGGGATTGGGTAACCTTAGCAAAGGCTAGTTTAGCTCCGCCATCGTAGACGAGTTCTGATTGATCCAGCCTAGGGCTGAACAATTTTTATAGAGACTCGAGATAAAATGTCAGACTGAAACACGATAACATCAGCCATGACATTGCAAGATGGTCCCTCGGAGTTTTATATTACATTGTGATTATATAAATAACACGCAAATTAAATGCATGTGTTATTTATCTTGTAGGTAAACGTGACTGTCCTGGAAAGAATCAAGCAATGATGGAACTCTTTCTTTTTCTTGTGGCTGTTATTCAGAAGCATAAAATACTTCCACCGGTTGAAGGCGTATCTCTAGAAGGGGATAATTCCCTGGTGACGGGACCGAAAAAACCATACGTTCGATTCGAGCCACGGCATGCCGTTTAATACCTTATTTTGTGAAAATAAATTTTATCAATGTTAGAATTATTTTGTGTTAGTTGAGCAATTATCATAAACCATAAGCAATGAGCCTACTCAATAGAATTTTTTATAGATTCATGATTTGGTTTAAAAAATCCAGCCTATTATTCTATAAAAATACCAAAAATATATCTTAAATATATTCGAGAATGTTGTTTGCTAGTTTTAGTTTTGTTAATTGAACCCTAACAGTAAGGTTAGGTTTTGTTATTTAAACCCCAATTGCATTATAAGTCAGGTTACCGTGGTTACGTTTGGTTATTCGAACCCCAATAGTATAAAGAAAGGTTTGGTTAAATTTTGTTGTCTGAATCCCAATAGTATAAAAATAGGTTAGGTTTGGTTACTTGAACATCAATAGTGTAAGAATGGTAAAAATTACGTCTAATGAGATAAGATTAGGACATGGACGAGCATTATATTGAAAAATACGTGTTAATTCGCTTTCTAGCGGCAGATAGTTACAAACAGGATATGGGGGAATAAGAGCGAATCAACGCTTTAAAGAGAGACTGAGAAACTGTGGGGGGGGGAACATTAGCCACGTGACAAAAACATCAGTAATGGTTGGTTTAACGGATTCACACTGGCTTCCTGCTCATTTCCTTGGAGAAAACGAGATTGGAGGATTAGAATAGAATCAACGTTGTTTTAAAAAGAGAAGCCGTTGCATTGCTTAAAAATTCATTCAATAGCCTTTAAATTGTTATGTTTAAACAGGATAGATTTAATTTTAGAAGTAGGAATGGGGAACAGTGTAATATGGGCGCGCGTCAAAGTCCCGGTCCTCCTTCCACGGGACAAAGGGGTATGAAAGAAGAGGCGGGTCATAGTGAAACAGGTTAAAAAATTACGTATTTTTCGCCATCAGCTGCGTCATCAAAACGTATTTTAAGTGAGCCAATAAGATAATTTAAACTTTTCGTTACATACTGGAGAGAGGGGCTCTATACTGGGCTATGAGTGGCACTGAAGTAAATACTTATCGTTCTCCATACCAACTTCTAAAATTAAATCTATCCCTGGTTTAAATATATAGTATAATAACAACATACCTTTAATAAAATGTAATTTAAACATTGTTTATTAAAAAATGATCTTTACGTTTTATATTATTTTTTTCATGAGCAGCTGAGCTAACAAAGCCTTGTTTGTTTGGATGGCGATAGCTTTTTATGGGATTTGGCTCAGTATTTTTCATAACCACCTCCCTTTTGGGGCTGAAAAGGGGAACGTTATCTTAAAATTGGTTGTTTTGTAGCTTAATCATTATTAGGCTCTATGAGCTGCAATCCGTCCTTTAGTATTGTTGGTCCATGGTTAGGGTATGATTTTCTAGTTTTACTCTATAGGCAAGGCAAACTATAGGGTTAAAAATTGTTCGTAACTCCATTAGAACACTGGTATTTCCAAAACAGCAGTTTTGAACTGTGATGATGATTTTTTTTTTTCAAACCGCATTGCGCTACTTCGGGAACCGCATACTCTTACAAGGTTCACCAGATATTTTATACCCAAGGTTCTAAAACTGTTTTGAGTTTAGTATGTATATAAAATGGATGTAGGTCTAAACCGTTCCCGATGTCCACTCACTTATAACACGTGTACAACGCCCGATAGCTAAGTAAAAGATCTAAAGGACTAATTGCCTCATTGGCCGGCAGATAATCGATGCCCAGCTACAGGTTACACCGTTTTACCTTAGAAGCTTTTCAGCTTGCAGGGACGCTAATTTTATTTTTAGTATGTGCATATTAAAGGCTCTTTCAGACGATCCAACTTTTTGACTCAGCTCGATGGGTCAAAAAGTTGTATCAATTTGCCGAACGTTTAAAGGGAAAAGTGAAGTAAATCCTTCCTGTTCACACGACTAAACTTTTACCGCCAAATGGAATTTTTTAAGCGCCACCTACCTTGGCACTTACGAAATAACCCGTGAAAAAGGCTTTTTTTGTAATTCATTTTGATTGGCTGGAGAAATGAACTTAAAAAGTTGAGTCAGCAAAAATTGAATCATTGATCCAATTTTTCCTAGACAACTTTTTTGGTGACTCAACTCATCCAGCGTCTATTCACACGATCCAACTACTTGATTCAACTCGAGTTGACCCATCAAGCTGAGTCAAAAAGTTGGATCGTCTGAAAGAGCCTTAAGAAAGATTTTTCCAATTGTTCCCTACATCTTTCTTAAGAAATAACCTTGATTTTACATGTAAAACGAATTTCATTAATATTTAGTGTACTCGTTCGCTACGGTCTTCATATATTTTTGAGTTAAACATGCCCTCCGCTATTTTATAAAATGGCAACCCCATTAGTGACAAAATTATCCTTGTTCTTCCACAAATTAAAAAAAGTAACTAGAAAATTTAATAAATTGCTTCCGAGGCCATTGTAAATCCCAATATACAACTAAAGTTTCTTACCTCTATATAAATTATTCTTGAGGTTTTTTTCTAAGTGGTAAACCCAACTTCGATGTGAGTAAATATTATTATCATCGTTACGCAAATTCCCCAACTAACTCGTATCTCATAATGCTAAATACGAGTTCAATTTAATTGGTCTGGGTTTTCCTTATTTACTCGGTCACTGAGATTGGGTGAATGTACGTGAAAGTAGTTAGGAATGATAGTAAGGTAGTCGTTAAGCAAATATTTGTTGTTCTGTCTTTATCTTTATTCACTGTATTGCGCAGAACAGTTTGAGTTTGTTATGATAATGTTGAAATCATAGATATAGGTAATTGTGAGGGACTTCGAAGCGTATAAATCGGCTTGGGAATTTGATTTGCCCATCAGGATATCTTTTTAGTTATTGTTGTATTTTGAACCCCGAAGCTATTAAGTTCGTCTATAGGTAACATGTAGATTTCAATCAATAAACGAAATATTAATTAAATCAGTTCACACGTACGGTCGTTATTTCTTAAGGAATTTTTGTTTTTGGTTTATCTTTTCAGGTCGCCATTTTTAAAGATATACGGGGATTCGAAAAATAATTCTTTGTGTGAACCTACTACCAAAGAGCAACAGCAACGTTTCTGCAAAATTGTTTCAAATCTATGAAAGGTTTGGGCAAGGCATTTTATTCGATACTTATCACAGACATTTTATTGAAAAAATATTCGAAGAGAAGTTAAAACATTTTGAAGAGAAGTTAAAACATTTTGAAGAGAGTATAAAACATTTCGAAGAGAATATGAAACATTTTGAAGGTAACATAAAACATTTCGAAGAGAACATAAAACATTTCGAAGAGAACAAAAAAATTTCGAAGAGAATATAAAACATTTCGAAGGGAGTATAAAATATTTCGAAGAGAACTTAAAACATTTTGGAGAGACAATCAACACTTTGGAGAGACAATAAACACTCTGAAGAGAACATAAAACATTTCGATGAGAATATAAATCATTTCGAAGAGAATATTTCTTTAATTTTACTTCTAATAATAATGTTATTATTTTAGTTTGAAGGACAAGATACTCCTTGATCTTGTTACATTATTTAACTCATCAATTAAACTCTAATTGTAATTTTTAAGCTTATTTATTAAATAATCAAGGCTCTGTTCCATTTAAAAATCAATTTAAGGCTGTGCGTTTGTCTGGGAAAGCAAAGGGGCCCTGTATGGGTAAAATGGTTTCATTTAGTGGTAATTAAATAGGTGAGAAATTCATTAAGGTGCGTTTGCGAGTAACACGTGTTTTTCGTAAGCCAACTTGTTTTTGTCAATCAAAGCTGTCATTGGAGCGAACCTTGGTGGGCAAATTTAATGGATATTAATGAGGACTTTCTAATCTTTAGGTTTTCATCTGAAAGCCCTTTCCATTACAAAGGAACAAAACCATTCTTAAAAAATTCAGAATTAGGTCAATAAGATGTGTTATACTTATATCATAAGTTCATAAGATATGTGCCATAAGTTTGTCACTGGTTAGTGGGAACTTGTGAGAGTGACGTAGATGAAGCCTCGTAGATTCTCCTGAAGCTACGTCTGGTAAGGCTCCGCAATTAGTACAGACTTTATAGGAAGATGGACTGCAAAACCGAGTGTAGTCAATTCTCGCTTGTCGTTCTCGAACTAACTCTCAGTAAGTCTCTAGAATTACCATTAGCAGTGTCATATACTTATGGAACATAACTTGTAAACTTATGATATTATTCTACTGATATTTGTCGACATTTTCACGGAAGCGACGGCTGGTAAGGTAGTGCCAATTACCACCTTACTAAATATTTCTATAATAAAGGGAATGAGAAGCTTCGTTTGAAAAACCTCTGATTTATATAACAAAGGATTGAATTAATTTCTGTGAATTCAAAAATATCAAGCTTTTAATTCTCCGATTTCTGCTTATTTGGCAATATGCATTTGAAAATGCTTCATATGAAATTATTTGAAATCCACTACTACAAAGGCTACAACGTTTCCCTGTAGGCTGACGTCACATATATTTTTCACGCGAGATGGCGCCACTCTCTCCGCTATCAGACCCAGAGTTTAGACTGGCGAGAAGCTCGAGAGACGTATGCCTCGCGCTTATAGGATCCCCCTCTCTTTTTTTCCTCGCGTCATTGTGATGTCATCAAACGGGCGAACAAGCTCGACAAGACAAAATTGTTGATGTATCGAAACTCAGTTTTGGTGATTTTTCAATGGATTTTAAAAATAGAAACTTTCAATTATATTAAAAACTTGGTATTTTTAAAGTGTAATATAATACCACTTTCGTGCTAAAATATTATATGAAATTGTAAATTCGCAAACCCTTTAAGGTAGAACCCTTATCAAGAACGCGGGAACAAATCTTCCCTGCAAATATAACGTTACTGCAATTAAAAGTGTCCAACGTATAGATATTATAATACATATGGAATTAACGTTAATCAATTTCAATGTTTCTTATATCTATGGAAGAGATAGTTATCATCCAATTACCCGACTTGTTCCTACGAAAAATTTAGATAAATAGCAAAATCTCTCGTATGTGAACAGGTTCTGTGAGTACAATTGCGCTACGGTTCTGATTAAGGTGGTGCCCAGTACGAAAAAGTAGGGGTAAAGTTTTTTATTTTTAACTTATTTTGTTGTTGAACTTAAAGAAAAATTATTGAAAGGTACGGCCAATTACATTTAAATCGATAGTGGTTGACAAAACCAGATGAAAATTATTGAGGAACTTAATTTACAAACGCTTTCCGTAAATGTAATATAAATAATAATTAAAGTTTTGACGATAAGGATTTGTTAAGCCTAGTGCTAATGTTTTTAAAAACGGAGTGTGTATATTTTTGCATGGGAAACTTATAACCAATAAGTGACCGCAACACCACGTTAGCGATTTCCTGTCAGATCAGAGGTGTAATTGGCTAGCGGTATTTAAAACAAAAGTATAAAATTCTCTACGTTTATTAAAAAAGGAGTTAGGCTTAACATATCTGCAACATAATACTTTCATTTTTATAAAATTAATGGGAAGTGTTTGGTAAGTTTTGTTAAAGATTCTATTTTTTCATCAATTTAAAAACCTTTTAAAATGTTGTTGTTTTATTGGACCGTTTCATTGTCCTTTAAGTATTTACAAGTTAAGAGTTGCAAAGAATTTTTGTAATTGTTGAACATTTTAATATGGCCTTGTAAAATTTTGCAAATCACAGATGGGACCTTATATAATGCCAAATGCATTTAATTTGTCACCGGTATTTGATAATTTTTCTTATATTATTGCGATCATAAGCAAATCATACCACTTTATTATTTAAACAGTTTTCAATATAAAAAACTATGAAGGTTAATGATCCAACCCTACCAAATCTGATAATATCTCTAATGCATTAAAACTTTTACACACGATAAGAATTATTGATTATATCGAACTACGAACTTATTAGTGTAACTAAGAGTATTCAGGCGACTTTTAGTTATAGTTGACCCTGAATGTGAGCCTATTTTTCAAGATGTCTGATTCAGAATAAGGTTAAGTCATTATATCACAAGTTTTTAAAGGTATAGTGCCTTTTAAATAAATCATTAAATTTGGGACAGAAACATGAATGGAGTTGTTTATGAAGAAATATATAGTTTCAATTTTCCAGTTCAAATATTTTTTGGCGAAAGCTTAGGATAGGTTAGGTTAAAACTTCATAGTGTTAAGGAGAACGACAGAGGCTCCCACCAGAATTGACCACAGCTATGACTTGTGGGCTGAGTCTCTTCTGTTACTCATTTTAAATTTTTGATTTTCATGTAACAACATTAAGTTATTTAACTCAGTTTTAAAACATGATCGTGTCTTCAAACTATATCTAAATCAAAAAAGCATTCGTTTGCTATTGTTTATTTCCACTAGATGGAGACCCAGTTATGATCATACATGATTAGCCAGTCCCAGGCAGCCTGTGTTTATTATACGTTACGTTTTAGAAATAACATAATTATTTTGTAAGGCTCAAATTTCGCTCCATTGGAAATGTAAAAACACCAAAACCGTGATATTCAACATAATGTTCCAAAAAATGGCACTGATAAATGGCGATCGCGAGTCTGTTAAGAACAAGATAACCCAAGGGCTGGGCCATAAAAGTAGCCACATCGCTATCTATTTAATTAGCACGTAAATAAAAATAAAAGAAGAAAAACGACCCCAAAGATACAAATTCAGAAATATTCGACCCCACATCCCCGACACTTTAGAGATACACTAAATTATAAAAAACTAGGAAGATATGTTAAGCCTTAATGGTACGATGGTACAGTGTCTTACTGTTGCGCAAGTGACACCGGTTCGATTCCCGGCTGAAACTTTTGACGGCGAAAAATACGTAACTCCTTTTCACCTCTGTCGCTTTGACCCGCCTCTTCTTTCAACCCCCCCCCCCGCCCGTCCCGTGGAAGGGGGTTCGGGACTTTGACGCGCGTCCACATTACTCTGCTCTCCATTCCTGCTTCTAAAATTACATCTGTCCCTGAAATTTTCAAACAAAATAAAATCTGTAACCGAGCTCAGTTCCGCCTATTGGTGGGTTGAGGTACTATTAAGTTTCTTTTAAGCTAAAACGAGAGCGAAAACTCCGGCCACAACTACTACTACTACTACAACTAGTATTACGGCTCGGGTCAAACTAAGAGCCTATCGTATACTACGATGTGGCTAAAAATCACGTCCTAACACACCGAACCATTTAGTGGGGGATAAGAGGATCATATTACAAGCTACGTTTAAGAGCTCCTGCCCCGAGGTGGTGAAATTACAAGTAATCAGAAACGAGTAATACCTAGAAATTATGAGATAAACTTTTTTATAAGCTGAGTTATTTCTAAAAAAAGGGAAGGCCTTGAAATCATTTAATATGATTCTTATCTTATATTTAATTGAAGCAAAGTTAAGTGACAGGATAGCAATAAGTATGACACCAAAATGAACAAACCTTACTTGATAAAATTTGCATCACGGCAAGTGCCATGCTTACTTACGATTAAATTTAAATTTTTATTTTTTAACGTGTCTTGTGTTCTTGGTTTCTGAACTAGTTTGAGTGAAGAGGTTTTATATCTCTGTCTTTTCTTGTGTCATATTTATCGTAATTATGTTGCTTATAATGAAAGTGTATAAACGTTTAACCGTTTCAGAGTGTGGTGACAGATAAGCATGGATATTTTTGGTGAACGGTTAACTTCATACAAGTGGAATTCCGAATTCGTTATATTCGCCGTTGCACTCGCCGTTTTTTCAGTATTGGTAAATTACTATTCACGATGGCGAAAAGATCTTCCACCTGGACCGTGGGGTCTGCCCCTCATCGGCTACCGGCCCTTCTTGGGACAAAATCTGCACAAGCAGTTTAAAGAACTGGGTAAAAGATACGGACCCATTTTTGGGTAAGCTTTCAAATAATTTTGGCGATAAATCTAGATATTTCTCCAATCACGTTGTTGTTATACATTGATTGTTTGAATGGGATTTGCATACAGAGAAATTGAATTTGTAGTCCATAAGTTCATAAGATATGTTCCATAAGTTTGTCACTGGTTACTTTTAAGAACTTGTCATGAAATGACGTAGGTAGAACGTCAAAGATTTTCCTAAAGCGACGCCTGGTGAGGCGCTGTCAAAGGCTTAGTATAGACTAAATAGGAAGACGGACTGCAAAACCGAGTGTATTCTATTCTCGCGTCATTCTCAAACCAGCTCGAGCTGTAAAGTATAGGCAGTGTCATGGTTGTGGAAAATATCTTATAAACTTGAAGCCCCATCTCTACAACAAAACTTAGAATATTGTCCAGATTATTTGCCACGACGGCCATGTTTGTTACTATATTGAACCTTAGTTGTGACGGCTTATTTTGGTTTAAATTTTGTTTCTAAAATATTTGAACGAAAGATGGCGCTAGAGTATGACTAAATAACAAGATGATAAAAACCCCCTGTGAAATGACGTACAATTATTCTTATTGACAGCACTATATACATTAATTTGACGAAATCAATTGTACCAAAGGCATTGGTTATTTAAATTTGTGGGTTACTTTCATGTAAATCTATTGATCAATGACTTGGTGTCCCCTTATACATGGACTAAGCAATACTGAAGGACCGATGGCTGCCCATTGAGCCCCATACTAAGCGACTAAACAACCAACGTTAAGCTTACTTCCCGCTTTTCAGCCCCAAAATGGACGGGTGGGGTTATAAAAATACTGAGTCAAATGCCGGAAAAAGCTAGCGCCATCTAGACAAAGTAAGACGTTAGCTGCTTCCCTCTCTAGAACGTTGATTCCCCCATATGCCCCCCACTATCCGGTTTACTACTATCTGCCGCTAGAAGGCGAATTAACAAGCATATTTCAACTTTCTCCCTCTGCCATCCGTCCTCCATGCCTTATATCTCTCAATCTCATTTCCACCAAATTAAATAAAATTAGGCCTATTTATTTCCGTTTCACAAAAATGTCTTTCTCTCATTTCAATTCCTCCCCAAAAGACTAGGGACGTAAAAATATCGTATCTGAAAAAAGAGTACATTTATTTTTTTTTTAATTTTCAAGTACCGATAAAATGGTAATTGAACATAATTCAATATAAGGTTATATCCACTTAAAAACTCATCTTTAAACATTGAAGTCGTTATCAGATCTTATCAAAGACAGCAACAGCTTACTTAGATTTCGTTTCTTTGTAATTCGAAAAAGCGCATAAAAAATTAAGGCAATAAATGTAACAGAAAGTAAGAAGAGCGCAGACAAAGTTTGATCTAAGACCATTAAATACAGGTGAACTGGAATGATAAGCTAAAATCCCTGTTTCTCATAACAGCATCACCTGTCGTAGCCAATAGTCCCGAAACTTTTCGACTCATATATCATGTTAAGGCTGTGGTTTGAGTTGGAATTGTGGTGTGGCGCTAGAGAGACGCTGGCCACGAACCACGCGCTGTATCTCCATTCCAGTCCATCTGTGTTTAATGGTCTTAGGTTTGATTCGTCTGTTTCTGATGACAAAGATGTAAAAATATTCTAAAACCCCGTATTCCTCAAAAGTCAAATAATTTTGCTAGGAGAGAGGAAATAGGTAAAGATCATCAGGGATAGATTTAATTTTAGAAGCAGGAATGGAGAACAAAGTAGCCTGGGCGCGCGTCAAAGTCCCGGACCCCCTTCCACGGGACGAAGGAGTATGAAAGAAGAGGCGGGTCATAGCGACAGAGGTGAAAAGGAATTACGTATTTTTTCGCCGTCAACGTCAGCAACGTCATCAAAACGTAGTTTAAGTGAGCCAATAAGATAGTTTAAACTTATCGTTACGTGTTGGAGGAAGGGGCTCTATATTGGGCTATGAGTTGGACTGGAGTAAATACTAACCGTTCTCCATTCCTACTTCTAAAATTAAATCTATCCCTGAGATCATTAAAAAAGAGGACTGCTTGGTTGGTGAAACTATTTGTCTTAGATTTTTCGAGTACCACAGGACAAATAAATAAGTAGTGGTGATAATTAACTTTATCTATACTAGCATTTCAATCGGCCAAATTTATGTGGTCGTCTTGAACACTTTTGAAACGACGACGGAAGTCTTTCGAAAAGAGGAAACGACTGGTCGACCATCTCAGGCTTTTCATAATCTTTCCAAGTTCGAACGTAAGAATTGACTTTTAACATTTTTCCTTAACCAAAAGTACCTAAATAACCAAATGATATAATGTTAAATTGAAGTTCTATGGCGAGCCTTAACGAGTATCAATTTTTGCTCTTAATTTTCAATCACTGTGCTTAGTAAAAGGAAAACCTTATTAATTCGTAAATATAGGGGCCTAACAGATAGACACTTGAATCCTACTATCACTAATCGAAAGTACTGACGTGTACAGACAATCGCATTGATAAAACAAACCAAGCGTATTTTTCTGTACCCAAAAGTAAAACTGGAACTTAAAGAATGATTTTTCATTTTTTTTCTTTACCTAAAATTGAAAGTAAAACTTAAAACAACTTTAAGAGCATATGAAATGTGGGCTTACAAAAAGGATACGAATCTTACCAATAAAAAAAAACAGAACAATTTACTATGTCGGGCGCAAATGAAATGTCTCAAGATTTCAGCAGATTGTGCTAGATGGTAATTCCTGACCTTTAACCTAATCTCGAGTCTCACCGTCCACAGATTGAAGCTCGATAAACTTAAGACTTGGTCTCGAGCCATTATCGAGCTTTTCAAAAGTTGCTTATCGGCTCTAGGCTCGATCGAGCTTTCGACGCTCAACTAGCGCTGGCACAGACCTATAAATATCCTTCCCTTGTAATAGATAGAGGTTATGTATGAAAATGGAATTGGAAACTTTAAAATCATGTTATTCATTGCTGTTTAACGGGTCATTTTTATCTCCAACTCTTTACAGTTGCTTATCCAATTTCTAGTCACACGAGCCTAAATAATATACTAACTCGAGTTGACTCATTTAGTTTAGCCAGGGATAGATGTAATTTTAGAAGCAGGAATGGAGAATGGTTAGTTTTTACTTCAGTCCGACTCATAGCCCAATATAGAGCCCCTCCTTTCAACACGTAACGAAAACTTTAAATTATCATATAGCCTCACTTAAACTACGTTTTGATGACGTTGCTGACTGGGACGGCAAAAAATACGTAATTCCTTTTTAGCTATGTCGCTATGACCCGCCTCTTCTTTCATACCCCCCCGTCCCGACGAAGGTGGTCCGGTACTTTGACGCGCCAACATTACTCTGTTGTCCATTCCTGCTTCTAAAATTACATCTGTCCCTGATTGATTAAATCGTGTATAGTTTTAAACGATAATTAATTAGTGCTTTTCGTCGATAAAAACTATGAGGCTGATTTTGCAGTGTTATTTTGAATCATAATTCAAGGTTTCAATTTGAAGAAATTAAATGAATCACGACAAATGTTTTCACCTTCACCACTATTCTATTAATATAAGTGTTGTTTTGACAATACACTTTCATTTTAATAGTAACTAAAGAGAAACAGAAAGTAAGGGCACTCGGGTGGGTGAGAGAATTCCTTAGGGTCTAGTATGAGGTTTGCGTATTTCCCCAAGTCTCGTGTAGCTTCTTAGATGCACCAGAAGTACTGAGCTAACCAAATTCTTCACTCGGCTAAAGTGAATATTCTTGATAACACACCAACGGTTGGCCCTCTGGTGGTGGTTTCAGAATTTCCCCTCCAAAACGTGAGACGCTCGCGGTGGTAGACGGCCGAACTAGATTCAAGCACCCGCGTCCGTGTTGCGCGGCTTTAGGTTGAGGGGAAGGGGGTAGGAAATGTTTTTGGAACTCGACCAATTTTTTTCTCTCTAGTGTAGGCGCGATGGAAGCGGTATAAAATCCTCAAATTTGTTCACTAGTGTCAGGATCTACTATCAATGCTAGAGCCCTTCACTTCTAGTTAGAGCTCGGCATTTTCGATCAATTATCTACTTTATTTTATCTTTATCCATACCCGAAAATTATCCACAGAACTTACATGTTAAATCGTATTATAATCCACAAATTTGTTTATAAATAATCGGTTATCCACCAATTTGTGGATAATTGATCGAAAATGCCGAGCTCTACTTCTAGTCTCATCTCACTTCTGGCTCCACCAATCAGGGCTCTAACTTAATATTAAGACATCGTTTTAATTTTTCTTGGCAAAAATGTCTTTCGTCTTCTAAGGCATTCGGTGTGTCAGAAAGTTTTTGGTTTCGGTACTCGCACATTTCGTATTGCAGACCCGGTAAAGTTAAATCTGTTTTCAGATACGCGAGTTTTCCCTTCAAGAATCAGGTAATTTGGTTTTCGTTAGCTGGGAGGAAACGAAACGTGCATTTATAAGCCTTGATTTTAATACGCAGTTTTAAGGAAGCTATGTTCTTAACATAATGAAATTCTCCAACTCATGACTATTACAGATTTTGGTACCGCGAATGGCCTTCTATGGAAAGAACATAGAAAACGTTTTACTGGATACTTCAGGAATCTTTTCAGAGCAGATGCAGGGTATCCACACTTGCAGACCATTTTATACGTAAGTCAAACGGATAAATTATATTTCGATGTTTAAAATCATTCAAGGCATTATTCGGACACAGTAATGTGTCGACACACTGTTAGGGAAACACTCTACTAGTTTTATCATGTACGTAAGGTAGAAAAATTGCTTATTTCGATTAACAGGAAGAAATCTCGGAGTTCATCTCGGTTTTACGCAAAGGAGATAAAGACACCGTGGTGAACATCAGAGAATATCTGCGAGAGGGCACGAACAACACTCTTTACAAATACCTATTTGGAAGAAGTTTGCCCAACGACCATCCCTTCGTCAAGGCGACTTTTGAACAACAAAGGAGAATACTGGACCAAGGAAACATCACAGCTATCACTTTGTATTTCGCCAAACTACGTTTCATATGGAATCGAATTTTTCCCGAACAAATAAAGTTGAAGAACTCAACGAAGCAGGCCGAGGACTTTATAAGGTATAAGAAAATGGAAATCATGACCACTAGCATAATATCATAAGTTCATAAGATACGTTCCATAAGTTTGTCACTAGTTACTGAGAGCTTTTCATAAAGTGACGTGGGTGAAACGTCATAGATTCTAGTAAAGCGACGCCTGGTATCAAAGGCTTGGTACAGACTAGTAACCTTGCTCCAAATGTTGCTATGTTGGGAAGAATGACGTTTCACTTAAGGCTCTTTCAGACTATCCAACTTTTTGACTCGGCTCGTCGCTCGATGGGTCAAAAAGTTGTATCAACTTGCCCAACTTATGAAGGGAAAAGTGAAATAAATCCTTCCTATTCACGCGACTAAACTTTTACCGCCAAATGGAACTTTTTAAGCGCTACCTACCTTGGCAATTACGAAATAAGCAGCGAAAAAGGCTTTTTTTTTGTAATTCTTTTGATTGGCTGGAGAAATGAAATGAAAAAGTTGAGTCAGCAAAAATTGGATCACTGATCCAATTTTTCCTAGCCAACTTCTTTGGTGACTCAACTCATCCAGCGTCTATTCACACGATCCAAACTAGTTGATTCAACTAGTTGACCCATCAAGCGGAGTCAAAAAGGTGGATCGTCTGAAAGAGCCTTTACCCCGCTTTGTGGTACACTTCTCTCGAAGAGAAGTATTATATTATACTTCTGCCTGTATTGATTTAATTATTCTTAATTTAAAATAATCTCAGAAATGAAATCGAAATGCACAAGAAAACTCTAGACCCTGATAACCCGAGGGACTATATCGATTTATGTCTACTGCGTCAGAGATCTAATAAGAACAGCGAATTATACAATGGTTTGTAGGCCTAATAATAAGGCTAGAGGCTGAGACTTGTTCCTTTCTTACAATACGTACTTTTACTGACATTTCAGATGGCTTTTTGAATAGTGACATTCAGATAATTTTAACCGGGGGCACTGATACTGTGCGTACGTCCATGGAATGGATGTTTCTGTTCATGGCTGAGCATCAACACATACAAGATAGAATTTACCAGGAAATAAAAGAGGTTTTCGGTCGAGATCAAAAACCAAAGTGGGAAGACCGATACAAACTACCTTACACCGTTGCAACCATTATGGAGGGACAGAGATATAAACCTCTTCTCCCCGTTAGCTCAGTTAGATGGTATGCGAACTAAAACCTTTATTTATTTAAACCAGAAGTAAGATGAGACTAGAAGTATCGAGGTAACCAAATTCTTCACTTGGCGAAAGTGAATATTCTTGATAACACACCAACGGTTGGCCCTCTGGTAGCGGTTTCTGAATTTTCCCTCCAAAACGTGAGACGCTCGTGGTGGCAGACGGCCGAACCAGATTCAAGCACCCGCGTCCGTGTTCCGCGGCTTTAGGTTGAGGGGAAGGGGGTAGGAAATATTTTTGGAACTCGACCGATTTTTTTCTCTCTAGTGTAGGCGCGATGGAAGCTGCATAATTCTCGAATTTGTTCACTAGTGCCAGGATCTACTACCAATGCTAGAGCTCTTTACTTCTAGTCTCATCTTACTTCTGTTTAAACTTTGAAAAATAAGTTATTTGGAACCGAATATAATAATAATAATCCAAGTTTGGTCTACGAAAGGCCATGGCCACACTAAATTGAAATTTTAATACATTGTCTAAAACAAAATTAAAAATTCCCATATCATCAAAGGCAAATAGAAATAATAGATGTTGAGGTACTGCGTTTATGAAAGCCCTTGTGTAACGACATTTTATTTATCTAACTAGAAATTCATTATCCCTTTAAATATATTTCACTATCCCTTTAAATTTAGTTCACTATCCCTTTAAAATACTTATTTTCTCAGATCATCCACAGCTTATTTAAATAAATTCCCCTTTGACCCCCTTTCTATGAAAGCCTTAACGCTGGTCGTGGGTCGTAATAGAAAGGTCATATACCCTTAGCTAGCATTTTTTAGGCCAGGAGAATAGCGATGCTACCTCAAAATTACAATCCGTGAAGTTACACCCCTATTTTTATCTACTGGTATAAAGCGTCTCCATAGAAACCCATGCCTTCTTACAAATATATTGTAATAAGTCATTGAGAGTTACCAAGTATATTGTTGTAAATAGTTTAAATAGTGTATATACTCAAAATACCGAACAAAGTGTACATAGAATTCATTAATAAGCGCGAAGAAGAGTTTCACCCGCGGTACCCGATGTACGAAACAAACGGTCAAGGACCCTAACACCTGCGCGAGTGGGACAAAACGAAGATCCCCAGAAATACCCAAATGGGACGATGAAGGAAGGACTGACGTCAAGTATCCATTGACGTCATACGCAAAGACCCAAGAAAGCCAGTCGATGATTCGCCAACAAGGTCCAGAGAAAAAGCATAAATACTCAGGCCTTCAATAGACCAGTTATCCAATGTTATCGGCCAGTTCCAGCCTAAGGCTCTGCCCAAAGATGACCAGACTCCATTCCTCGCGGCTAATATAGTTCGCGCCTAAATTAACGTTAGAGCTCTAACCCGATCCCGAACTTTAATCGCGGATCCTGGAATCGATGCCAAACCGGACTTAACCGCGGATCCTAAAAGAACTCGATCTCGAGTCTATCTTAATCGCGGGTATGCCGATTTCACCTTAATCGCGAATTTAAAAAGAACTTTGCCACTGGAGCTAAACTTTGGGCCATTACTAATGCCGGACTTCTAAGCCAAAGACCGGACCGATACACTTGGACGCCGTCACCATCGTCTAAAACCTTCGCCCGATGGAAACCATCCCATCTATATATACCGTTCGTTCGTCCCTTGGGACCGTGCCTCGCGAAAAGGACGCTTAATAAGACTTCCCGTTATGGACTTCTAAACTCACGTATCGTTAATTTCAATTACTGTTTATTTTATCTTATTTATGCATTGTATAGTATTTTAGTTTTATTTTTATGATTAGTGTTTATTATTGTTAGGTTATATTAAAAAGTCAAAGGTCATGACCAGTTAGAACTGTTAGCTTATCTTAAGTATTTTTTAAATAATTAAATCATGGTAACTCTCAAGACAGCCTTTTTATTATTTCCCCACAAATCCCCTAGACATAACTGACCATTCTTAAACTTAGCGCTATAAGCCTATAGATGAAAATAGGTAACCGAACCGGACCAACCATTTATTTCATTCCCCTTTGTAGCTAGCTATACTTCTTGGTTTAAAGATATGATGAACCGCATTGGTTTTAGTATCTCCCCTTTAACTAGAAACTGTTAGCGCTACACTTGTTAGTGTATTCCTAGTGCTACGTTCTCTAGCTTTAGCTTTTTGCTCAACCAATCAGTACTCTACTAAAACATTATTTTTTTTTGAATTTTTCCCCAACGGATATAGCGAATTTGACTATAGAGGTATTATTAGTTCTAGTTGATCGTAAATTAATTTCGGTTTGCCCGCGTACTCATAGCATGATAATTTTTTCCCTTAACATAGTGAGTGGGCAAGGCCATGGTAATGCAGAAAAAATTCTCCCTTCCTAAACGTTCGTCCACTAGCCTTCCACCCAGTAAAGGGCAGGATCTATTTTATAGGAAAGGACAACCATTACAATAATACGCATTTCTATCTTTTTAGCGCTGTGGAAGAGTTTAAGGTCCAAGGTTACCGCATTCCCAAGGGTACTGTCCTCGTTTCCAATATTTGGGCGATACACAATGACGAAACCTATTGGGATAAACCATCCGAATTCAATCCGGAGCATTATTTGATGAAAGATGGAACCTTGAAGGTCAACGAAAGACTTTTTTCATTTTCATTTGGTAAATACTTTTAATTACGTTTAAGTGTAAAAAAATACACAGAAGTGTTTGAAAGGTCTGGAAAAAATGAAGGGGTTTTCTTCTTGGGTCCAAAGTTGTAAAACTAGATTTAATTTTAGAAGTAGTAATGGAGACCAGAGCAATCTGCTCGAGTCTCAAAGTCCCTGACCCCCTTCCACGGGACAGAGGGTTGTGAAAGAAGAGGCGGATCATAGCGACAGAGGTAAAAAGGAATAACGTATTTTTCGCCGTCCCCGTCAGCAACGTCATCAAAACGTAGTTTAAGTGAGCCAATAAGATAATTTAAACTTTTCGTTACTTGTTGGAGGGAGGGGCTCTATACTGGGCTATGAGTCGGACTGAAGTAAATACTAACCGTTCTCCATTCCTACTTCTAAAATTAAATCTATCCCTTCTTGATAAGGTAGTGTCAATTATTTCAATGCTTTTACAACACTATTCTTTCGTGTTATTAGGTAAACGTGACTGCCCAGGCAAGAATCAAGCCATGATGGAACTATTTCTGTACCTCACCGCTGTCATCCAACAGTTTAAAATTCTTCCTCCACCTGAAGGCGTATCTTTCGAAGAGTATTCAGGTGTCGTTCTTTGGCCTCTTAAGCCATACATTCGCTTCGAAGCGAGGGTTTAAATTAAAGCCATAGAGCCCGTCTTTATGATACTGCGAACATTATATTAAATATTTGTGAAATCAGTTGAAACTTGCAGCCGTTTTAAATATAAATTCCTTACATTTTTTCCCCGCCATTTTTAAATATAAACTCGAAAAATCAACAGTTAAAATTTCTTCCTCCACCAGAAGGTTTTTATTTCCTTTGGTGACCTTGTAAGCCGTTCATTCGATTCATTATAATAAATCCGCATTTACACGAGACACTTTGAAGCCGTTTTGGCAGTACAGAAAAGAATCTTATGCTGTTAAAAGCAGACATCTTTCACGATAAAATGCAAATATTATTTTTCAAAAAAAAAAGATTAGGCCTTTGCCTTTTTAAAACGGTTGAAAACAGTTCCAAAATGTCTCGTGTGAACGCGGCTTAAGTGATTCGAAAAAATTCTAAAAGTAAAATTTTTATAGTTTCGGTTTTTCAGAAACTGCAAGGTTTTCGAAGTTTTACAGATAACAAAATAATAACATAAGTTTATAAGATACGTTCCATAAGTATGACAATTCCTATACTTCGTAATGCTAGAGATTACTGAGTCTCACTGGATTTGTCTTAAGTCAGACCTCTTTGTGGTTCGACTAGCTCTAAAAACATTTTCTCTCGACGTTCAAAGATGACGAACGAAAAACTTGATACTGCCAAAGGCAGGACTGTGGCACTATTACTACTACTACAACAACAAGTCAGGTCAAACTAAGAGCCTCATCGTAGATGTCCATCATATTTTTTTTTATTTATTAAGTAAAGCCTGGGCCTTTCGGGACGGTGGTCCGATGTCCATCATATGATGTAGCAAATAAAACACGGTTTTGCTTCTAGCAGGCGACGCGAGGGAAAATGGACCTTGGCGCGTTTTTTTTTTTTCAAAGAGATAGGGACATAAAATACCTCTAGAGACACCACATGGAAGCGTCCCCATGGACCTTAACCATATCATTAGTGAATTTACAATGTTAAAAAGATATTTATCAAAATCTCAAAGCGCCATCTGTGCAAGAACGGAAGAACTATTTTGATATATTTTCAACAGCGTAGTCTGCTACTGTGCGTGTATCCTAGCAAATTATTGAGAAGTGATAATGAATAAATTGGTTTGGCAAGCACCTAGTAGCGAAAATGGAGTAGATGGTTTCTCTCTTTGCTCCATGCCCATCCAACAAGTCCTTTGTGGCGGCTGGAAAATTTGTTCACTGAATTTAAATTAATTAGGCTTATCACTACACCTAAAGAAATAGTAAAATGTAACTTAAAATACTACTGAGATTCCTGATTTTATAGGATGTAGGACTAACAACTTGTTAGTCTCCTAAATCATAAATCACGGCATAAGATATTAAGATTAATTGAAGCCGCAATCTACAATTCAGCCTAATTATTCTTCCTTACAAAGTGCCGATAAAACGAAATTTAAACTAATGTATTAATTGAAGCTAAATTCAAATCCTACTATACTTGTAGGTAACTTTGTCATTGTGGATATTTTAGAAATCTTTTTAGAAAAAAAATGAACCGAGTTGTGTATAGAAGTTAAAAGACTTTATTTTTAAAACCTTAAAAATAAACTTTAAAATGAAATCTTTTCCAAGAATAATAATTCTTGCTATAGTGACTTTTACGTAGGTTGTTGCAATCATTCGCGCTTCGCGATTTTTCGGAGTTCTTTGGATGAGGCAGCTCGGCGGACTTCAGAAGGTGTAGTTCTTTCTTGAACTTCTTCCGGTTTGATGGGTTGTTGGACTTCATCGGGTATGCCGAGCTGTCGGACTTCAGAAGGTGTAGTTCTTTCTTGAACTTCTTCCGGTTTGATGGGTTGTTGGACTTCATCGGGTATGCCGAGCTGTCGGACTTCAACGCGTTTAGCGGGCTCTGGTATTTCATCGGTTTTGGCAGCCTGAGGTGGCATTTTGGCTTTGGCGGGCTGTCGGACTTGACTGGGTTCGGCAGCTTGACGAGGTAACTCGGGATTGGCGGGCTGTCGGTTTTCATTGCTAATTCGGTGTTTAAGCCTCATGTGACGGTTCATGTTTCCACTTTGCTTGAAGGCTCGAGTGCAGACTTGGCAAATGTAAGGCCGAACGTTGGTGTGGGTAAGAACGTGTTTTTTGAGAGCGGATACGTCAGCGAAGGCGCTGCCGCAACCTTCGTATTTGCACAGGAAGGGTCTTTCCCCCGTATGAGTCCTAGCGTGGGTCGTCAGACTAGTTTTTTGGCAGAAACATTTCTGGCATTCCTGACACTGGTAGCGCTTCTCGGCGACGTTCTGGTGGCGCCGGATATGAGCTCGCCATGTCGACTTGCTCTTAAAATTGCGACCACAAACTTTCGTCGGGCTCATTTGAAAGTCGCACGTGTAAGAACCATCGGCTGTAAAAATAAACGCAATGAAAAACATGTTAGATCAACCCAGTGATTAAACCTAAACTAAAAAAAATCATTAACTGACAAGTAATTGTAGTCTTGACTTGAACTAATTTCCGTTAAGGCAACAACAAGAGAGTGGCTAATTATTAAATATTACAGAGTGATGGAATAGGTCTTACCTAGTGCATTTGACAAAAGGCCAATAAAGCTTAATTCCTTGCCGTCATGCATTTCTTCACTCGATGACTGTAAAGATTCAAATAAAACATTCAGTTATTAAAAAAGCCAGTGCGCTTGCACCGCAGTATATATTTTTAACTGTAGGGGTTTATCAGGTCCTACAGTGTTGACCGACATTTTTTGCATAGCCAATTAGCTAAATTAAGAGTTTTCATTTGTAAAAAATCTTCCTAAAAATCCCATAAATTATTTTGGCAAAATAACGCATAAATTAATTCTACCAAATCAATTTGGCAAATTTTCACATAAATATAGTTAAATAAATTTTCAGTCTAAATTAAATGAGAGGAAATGTTTCGTTTTCAACTTACTTGGATGGTGCCGCGTTTGGGTCCCATGTTACCTCTTCAATCAACGAGTGACAGAAAAATGATGAAAATTAAACAATATCAATTATATCATCGCCTTATATACCAATAAATGGGACACACGCCAGTTTTTTCAAATTAGAAAAAATAAACTATTTCGAGATTTTAATTTTTTAACAAATTTTCGGGAATTACATAAAAGCAGGATTCACTTTGAATTTCTTTCTTTGCGCAAAAAAACGTGGGGCCGTTACGTAAATTACAAAGTGTGTTACAATATTTTAGGAAATGGACAAGCATTTGCAGTAAATTTTGGACAATATTTGCGTAAAATCTTGAACATATCTTTTTAGTGAATTTTTATTGCTCAAAATGTTATTCAAACAATGAATAATATTTCGTATTCAAATAAAACTATATAAAGTCAGTGTATCTAACGCTTTATATGTTATGTTTGGTCAATAAAATTCTCGATAAAATTGTACGCGGACCATGGAACATCATATTTCTTTATTGTGACAAACGTATCTTCAATATATTTTAATAGATTGTGTGAAATATGATCAATATATTTGTCCAATAAAGTTTTAAATTTTTTCTACATATTGAACATTCAACATCATGATGGATTTTTATTGTCACAATTAGTGAAAAGTCTTGGGAATAATTTATAAGATGACGAATTTTATATATGTCCCCCACTTAATTTCTGCAAAACATTGAGCGTGTTTACTATTGAATCTTTTATCATATCATAACACAGAAATGAAGCTCTTTACACATTACAAACGTCAAAACACACTTAAACCCACTAGGAGGCTATCTTGGCCACCAGATGGCGCACCTGAAAACTATTTAGTTTGGCAACATACTAGAACTAAGTGAAAGTGAAGCATGTATAAATGTTGTGACTATGAGCCTTGTGGAATTTTTGCCAAAAAAAACGGTCTTTTATAACATTGTGAATTTTAATGACAGTAAGACAATATATATTAGATGTTTAATTTTAAAGACATTGAAATTGATGTAATGAAAATATCTTCCACTTGGTGAAACATTTCAGCAATACTTGAAGTATTTTTTTTAGTTTATTCTACAGGGCCGGTAGGCCCTTGTAGAAATTACTTTATACCCGTTTGTAATGTTAAACGAAAAATCACCTTTTTAGGGTTAGCGTCCCATAGAAAAAGCATTACATTTTACCCGGTTTTTTAGGGAAATTGTCATAGGCGATACGGAAAAACTACAGCGAAGTTAGTTTTCGGAATACTTTCAAATTAACAAGCATTTACTAAATGAGAAACTTACCGGTTTAGTTTTTAAATAAATGAAGTCTAACTTTTGTAATTTAACTAATTAATTATGCCTCGAATTCCCTATTTCATAGCAGACGACAGTAAGAAAGTTTATTTCATAGCAGACGACAGTAAAGCAACGCTAATTAATTTTTTGATATTTCATCCGAGCTTTAACACCTTTATTTGGATTTTCGAATGAACTATAACGACCTTAAAAACCAAAATTGTTTTTATCAGGTCCAATTTTCGTCTAAAAAAGTAATTCAGGTAAATAATTACAGTTAATAGAGGTTTTAATATCGTTTGAAGTAATTTTTCGACGTTCGTTTTGGCCAAGGCTTAAGTTGAATTTTGGTAAGTCTGTGTAATATACTCTTTAAAGCAGTGTGGGAAATAAGGCACTTTCACAGGCCAATAGCCAGTTTAAAAATTACCTGGGCCAGTTTAAAAATTAAACGCTTTGGGGTCTACTGGCCCTGGTGGCCACTTAATTAATTCAAAGTTTTCCCCCTCAAGATTTTGGATCATTAAATAAATACTATGTTAATCCCTGTCTCGTCTTTGCTTCTATGCTGTTTGCTTTGATTGGCCTGAATTGTGTATGTGGGAGTGGGAATATGGGTGGGTTTCGTATGTCTGTCTACGCTCTACACAGTGTAGAATCTGTAGATGAAGTGATTTTTGCAGTTAGCTAAAGCATGGCTAAAGGGAAGATAATCTCTCTCGGTAGTCTTGTTTGGGTCTGGTCTCTAGGGAAAGGCAGCCTGCTGCTTTTGATTGTATTAGAGTCTATGGGAAGATAGCAATGGAGTGTCAACTCCCTCCCTACGGGCCGATTTTTTAATTTAGCAATTACTCTTAATTTAAGACTCCAATATTTTTAAATACCCATAACTATAAAAACTAACCTACTAAGCCTACGCCCTAGCAAATATTGTCCAGAATAGATAATTTGGCCCTAAATTACGAAAGCCTGATTTTTTAGGCTAAAAGTGGTAGGTGGCACCGTGGCCAGTCTTTTAATTAAAATACCTAGGCTCTACTGGCCACAGGTCCAGTTTTTAAAAAATCCTTATTTCCCACACTGCTTTTTTAGCGTCTTTCGTCCTTTAAGATTATAAAAAAAGCTGATTTCCAGCTCTGTTTTGGAATTTGATATAGTCTGCTTCGTTTCATGCTAGAAACATATCCTAAGTTCCTAACCCTAGGTTTTACACTTTTAAATACTACTTGTACTTGAAAGATGACAAAAAGTGTTTTCGCTTGGCAGTTAAGACAGTGGTGTTTACGTAAGCGCAGTTAATTCAACACTTCCATATTAGGTATACAGGGTTTCATTATTTTTTAATTATATATTAATTTTATTTTGGCTATTCTCAGTGAGCATTCATATGTTAGAACGCAATTTCGGATTTTGTGGTCTCCCAAGTCTCCAAAACTGTAAGTTTAACATTTTAGGGCAAATTATTATAATAATCAAGAATATGTATAGATCATCAAGGGTATAAATAGGCAACCTAAGACCCATTTGATTTATGATGTAATAGATCCTTGTTAGGTTTAGATACAGGGTTAAGCTTATGTTAGGCTAGGTTGTTATGAGCGGCTAAATGTTCACCTGTTTTTGGAATTATCAAGTTTTATCAACTGAATATATTTCCCCTTTTCCAAAATTTTGCTAAATTGGATTTGTTTTTACCCCTGATTATTGCTAATTATCTTGTTTATTGCCAGAAATTTTCTAAAAAAATGGTATTTTAGCTTCTTTCTACCCTAATAAGAGGCGCACTTTTAGCCATAATCAATGCACCCATGATCTTCTTAGAGGGAATTTACATAGGCTGATTGCAAGAATGATTTTACAGACAGCTTCTTAAATAGATTATAGCACATTCCTTTTTTTTTAGTTTAACACACGTAACTTTCTCAACACACTTATTTAAGAAGTAAACAGTTTTACGAAATTAAATAGTTAATAATTTTACGATATTGAAAAGGCTATTAATTTTAATTAATACTCACTAATATCTCTTGCCATCATTATCAATAATGTATGACAAACCAAAGATGATTTCGATTTATATTTTATTCAAAACCGCTAACTAATAGCATTTTTGGTTCCTTAGATAATAGGGACGGGAAATGACATTTTCAGCCTTTTAAGAGTTGACTACTGCCTTAAGACTGAAGTGACAGATATTATACCAAAACGTCTTTGTTTGGACCAAGACCGAGAAAACCAACGATATGAGTGAGGATTATCAATTGACTGAAGTCCAGATATTGAAATTTTTCTTTAAGTATTTTTAGTAGTTTAATCCTTAATCACTATTTAATTCAATCAACTGATTTTACTCTTAATCGATCTATTCCCTCTAAATTTATTCAAAAAATTGCATATCTCCGCTTTTTCAAGAACAATTCCATTTTCCGAAAACATTTTATCGTGAAATTAAATATTTTGAAGGGATTTCGTATCGATGTTCCTTAACTTGTAAGCACCTTGACGGACATTGGTTTAAATGTTAGTGGCTTGAGAAATTTTCAAGTTTGCACCAAAAATGTTTTTTCAACGGTTACAATTTGTTGAGAAAACTGATATTCGATAAAATATGATTAAGAGTAATTTATTTTGCTCGGACTAATAAAATAATGTCGTTTATCAAAGGAAAAGGAACAACTGTTGTCCCATGTGGTTGGTACCTTTTAGTAGGTAGCTCTCCTTTCATGGACGGGAAAAATATTTTATAAAAAAATTTCTCAGTACTGTCCAATGTCATTTTATATTCTTTTCAGCGGAATTAATACATAAATCACTTCACTCTAAACGAGTTATGATATAAAATTTTGCAGTCATCCGTGATTGCAGTGTATGGGTGCTCTTCTTAGAAATTCAGTAGAATATTTCAAATATTAATTATTGATCCCTCTAAACGTACTCCCTTCAAAATAATTAATTTCATGATAAAATGACGTTTTCGGAAAATGGAATTGTTCTTGAAAAAGCGGAGATATGCAATTTTTTGAATAAATTTAGAGGGAATAGATCGATTAAGAGTAAAATCAGTTGATTGAATTAAATAGTGATTAAGGATTAAACTACTAAAAATACTTAAAGAAAAATTTCAATATCTGGACTTCAGTCAATTGATAAACCTCACTCATATCGTTGGTTTTCTCGGTCTTGGTCCAAACAAAGAAGTTTTTGTATATTAGATAATGAAGTTCTTAATTTATGAGCCAAATTTCAAAAATAAGCTAAATTACAAAAGACAAATAAATTAACCACTCTCCCCTTCCCTAACTGACTATAGAGTAGTGTCACTACATGTTAATTTCTCATAGAACATAACGTAGCCAAAGAAAGGGAGGTGCCATTAATCTATAGATAGACATTGAAAACCCTTAAAAAACCGAGGTACCTTAACTTTCATCAAATAAAATGGTTCTTCCCTTACCGAAAAAACCACCTCTAAAACACGTCTTAGGTTGGGCTGAAGACGTTTTTAAGAGGTTTTTTTTCGGTAAGGGTTCTCTCTTATAAACACTTGGACCTGACGGAGAATTCAAAAATTCACAATTTTTACTCTTTTTCAAATAGACCTATAATTAAACATCAGATAATTTATAAAATAATGTAGGCTTTAATTTGTTTTCGTAGAATTCAAGTTCGCAAAGTGAATATTATCTGTTGTTGGATTCAGCGCTAAAATGGGAATTCCCGGACTTATTTATTATTGACTGTTCACAGTAACATTTTTGCAAATATGAATGTTTGCCAAAGAAATTTCCAAACGATAACTGTCATAACGGCAAATACGCAAGCTATAGTTTTCTATTCTCGCTTATGCTGCATAATTAAATTGTTTTTGGGATGCACCCTTATATATTGCAAAATAAAATTTGTTGGCACTCACCTAGCGAAAATGGAGTAGATGGTTCCTCTCTTTGCTCCATCCACCAAGTCCTTTGTGGCGGCTGGAAACTTTCTTCACTGAATTTAAATTAATTAGGCTTATCACTACACCTAACTTAATTGTAAAATCTAACTTAAAAAACTACTGAGATTTCGGATTTTATAGGATGTATGACTAACAACTTGTTAGTCTACTAAATCATAACTCACGGAATTAGATATTAAGATTATCTGAAGCCGCAATCTCCATTTCAGCATAATTATTCTTTCATTCGAAGTGCCAATAAAACAGAAAATTTAAACTACTCCATTAATTGCGACTATAATATAAAGCCTAAATAATATACTTGTAGGTAATTTTGTCATTGTGGAAATTTTAGAAATGTTTTTAGAAAAAAAAAGAATCAAGCTGTGTATCGAAGCTAAAAGACTTTCATTTTAAAATTTATTTTTATGGTTTTAAAAATAAAGCTTATCCAAGAAAAATAATTAACCCCCGTTTTGGTGACTTTTCCGTGTGTTGTTGTAATCTTTTGGGTTTCGCGATATTGCGGCGTTCTTTGGACGAGACAGGTCGGCGGACTTCAACTAGCGTAGTTGGCTCTTGGACTTCATCGGATATGCCGGGCTGTGGGACTTCTTCGGGTTTGGCGGGTTGTTAGATTTCTTTGGATTTGGCGGGCTGTTGGACATCATCGGGTATGCTGGATTGTTGGACTTCAACGGGTATGCTGGGCTGTTCAACTTCAACGGGTATGCTGGGCTGTTCAACTTCAACGGGTATGATGGGCTGTTCAACTTCAACGGGTATGATGGGCTGTTCAACTTCAACGGGTATGATGGGCTGTTCAACTTCAACGGGTATGCTGGGCTGTTCAACTTCAAAGGGCTTAGCGGGCGGTTTTACTTCATCGGATTTAGCAGCTTGAGGTGCTGGGATTTTGGGTTTGGCAGTCTGTTGGACATGACGGGGTTTAGAAGGTACTCGGACTTGGCTGGGTTTAGCAGCTGGAGGTGGTAATTTGGGTTTGGCGGGCTGTCGAACTTGACCTGGTTTCGAAGCTTGACGAGGTAACTTGGGTTTGACAGGCGGTCGGTTTTCTTTGCCAACTCGGTGTTTAAGCCTCATGTGACGGTGCATGTTTCCACTTTGCGTGAAGGCGCGAGTGCAGACTTGGCAAATGTAAGGCCGGACGTTGGTGTGGGTGCGAACGTGTTTGTTGAGAGAGGATACGTCAGCGAAGGCGCTTCCGCAACCTTTATAGTCGCATTCGAAGGGTCTTTCCCCCGTATGAGTCCTAGCGTGGTTCGTCAGTGTCGATTTCTGGCCGAAACATTTCTGGCATTCGTGGCACTGGTAGCGCTTCTCGGCGACGTTCTGGTGGCGCCGGATATGAGCTCTCCATGTCGGCTTGCTTTTGAAATTTCGACCACAAACTTCCGTCGGGCTCATTTGAAAGTCGCACGTGTAAGAACCACCGGCTGTAAAAATAAACACAAGGGAAAACATGTGAGATTAACCCAGTGATAAAAACTAAATTAAAACAATAATCATAATGGGCCTGCAATTAACTGAGAAATAACTTTTAGTTTCGCCTTGAATTAATTTCCGTTAAGGGAACAACAAGAGAGTGGCTAATTGTTATATATTATAGAGTGATGGAATAGTTCTTACCTAGTCCATTTGACAAAAGGCAAATAACGCTTAATTCCTTGTCGTCATGCATTTCTTCACTCGGAACCTGTAAAGATTGAAATAAAACATTCATTTATTTAAAAAGCCACCGCCACCGCAGCTTATATATTTTTAACTATAGGGGTTTTCCAGGTCCTACGGTGTTAACCGACATTATTTACTTAGCCAATTAGGTAAATTAAGAGTTTTCTTTTATAAAAATCTCCCACGTGTTACTTCCCTCATTTCACTATAAGTTAGTAAAAAAACTGCCCCTAAATTTTCAACTTTTATTTCATAATTATTGATTTAGACACTCTGCAAGCTTTAAGGTTTAAATTAGTGGTAAACATTGAAAAGAGCTAGGACTGCTGCTTTAAACACGGGGTCTTATTTTATATAAAATATGCAGAGTGGCCTATGAAATTGGTCCTATAATTTGACTTGTAAAGACCAGTTTTATAATTTGGTTTAATGACTTATAAAGAGCAGTTGTATTTCGGCTAATTTATTCAAAAATTAAGTCTACAAATAACCCATAAATCAAGTCTATAAATAACCCATAAATCAAGTCTATAAATAACCCATAAATCAAGTCTATAAATAACCCATAAATCAAGTCTTTAAACAACCCATAAATCAAGTCTTTAAACAACCCATAAATCAAGTCTATAAATAACCCGTAAATCAAGTCTATAAAAACCCATATATCAAGTCTATTAATTGGAAAAAATAAACCTAAAATTAAGTTTACTAATTCGGCGAAATTTCCCATAAATTAAGTCTAATAATTGAACAAAAAAAACCTAAAATTAAGTTTACTATTTCGGCGAAATATCCCATAAATTAAGCAGAGTTTAAACTATAAAAGAGAAAAAAAGTATTGTGTTGAACTTACTTGGATGGTGCGTTTGAGTCCCATGTTACCTCTTCAATCAACGTGTGACAGAAAAATGATGAAAATGAAGTAATTACGGTACAGAAATCCAAAAATGGGAAGCTCGTCTGATTGGTTCGATTCCCCAAAAGAGCCCAAATAGTCTTTGTGGCCTTTGAACTGAATCTTTGAAACTTGATTCTTCATTTCAAACAAGATTCATATTTGCTATTGTTAGATGCGCAACCGTGACAAATGTAAATATTCAACATGAGCGTTTCACGAGGGGTTGGACACTTGCCAGGTTTTTCAATATGTTTTTAAATATTATTTTCGGGAATTGCATGAAAGCAGGATTCAATTTGAACTGTTTTCTTTACCGCGGAAAAATGTTTGTTCAATGTTAATTAGGGAATGAATCATCCGCTCAAAAACAAAAGAATCCAAAATGGAAGTGAATAAGAGATTGTGTTTAACTCTAAATCAGCAAGCTATTTAATTTTTACCAATTATTTTTAAAACATGAAAGCTTTTTAGGTAAAGTTCTGCTTTGCGGCATCCAAGTCAATCATTCTACTTGATCGCCGATATAAAAATAAACGTACTAATTAATGTTTGGAATAATCTTGTATTTTTTTGGTATCAGTAACACTATTGGAAAAGGTTTTAGAAGTGATTTGATTCAGTTCTTCACAAGGTAGGGATGACGGCAAATCCCTAGCCATTAAGCCTGTTTAGAGCGCCATATTCCACACCGGTATTATTTTAGCATTATGATTAATCTCTAATGAAGCATCATTTGGTAGATTTAAATAATATTTGCCAATTCCTGGTCACACTTTAATCCAATAAATAACATTTTAATCACAACTGAAAAAACAATAAAGTTATAAGTCTGTCAAACGAAAGAAGAGCCCTGAGAAATTTGTCCAAATTGGTGTCGCCACCATCGACCCCATAGTACTTTATCAACTTGTTTTGTTTTGTCAATAGTCGTCTGTAATTTAGTCTGCTATAAACAGATAGGCTTAATCGCAATAGAACCAATACATTTTGCAATATATATTTAATATGTTTTTGTTTCATGGTTTTTTACGATCATCGAGTATTAAAGAATATAAAACAAAATTAACGACAAGACACCAGTTTTATCTTTGTTGAACTAGCATTGCAATATATTTTAATGACATAATTGCAGACTATATTACAGACGACAATTGACAAAACAAAGCAAGTTGATAAAGTACTATGGGGTCGATGGTGGCGACACCAATTTGGACAAATTTCTCAGGGCTCTTCTTTCGTTTGACAGACTATAGTGTCCAACCCCTCGCTATCCGTTCTATGTCCAAAGCGAACCCAACTTTGACCGTATTATTTTTCCTACATAATGGACCATGAACGTCCATGAATTGAATTTGTATTTGGCCTCTTGAACTTTGACCTTTACTGGGCCGATTTAACGCAATGTTCGGCATTGTTATCAGACAGCTGTAGTTTGGAAATTTCTTTGTCAAACATTCATATTTGCAGAATTGTTACTACAAACAGACAATAACTGATAAGTCCGGGAATTCCCGTTTCAGCGCTGAATCCATCAACTGATAATATTCACTTTGCAAACTTGAATTTTACGAAAACAAATTAGAGACTACAATATTTTATGAACTGATGTTTAATTATATTTGTATTTGAAAAATGGTAAAAATTGGTTGTTTTTGTCGATATATCAGAGTGCATGCACAGTGAATTTTTGAATTCTTCCTCGAATCCAATTATTTATAAGAGAGAGCAGCCATTTTATTTGTTGAAAGATGAGCTGCTTGGATTTTTCAGGGTTTTCAAGGTCGATATAACGTCTGCTAGGAAAGGGGAGATTGGTTTCCATATGCCTTTTGTATTTTAGCTTTTTATGAAGCTTGGTTTATAAATTAAGAACTTGATTATCTAATAAACTAAAAAACAATATTTGAAATATTGCCGAAATGTTTACCAGGGCTCATGATATATAAATTTTTGCGTAGTCGCTTATTTACCTTTGCTCTAGTACGTAGACTAAAGATCTTTTTGTGAAATTGGTTTATTTCAAAGTTGTTATTGACTTTAACAACCACCGAGGATAAGCAAAACGAAAGTCTTTCCTTAATTTCTGGGAAATTAGTGTTGAGGCATTTTCCCTTTTTTTTGTGTTATTTAGCCTTCTTATCCGGCAGGTAATACAATAGAGAATAGACCATTCCATTAAATACTTGCCGAGAAATCAACGCACAGGGGAAGGGTCGCCATTTCTCGGAGGATATATCCTCCTAGCCTCCTAGGCCATATTATTCTAGTTCCCTCATAAATGTTCTTAGGTTTAGTATATTTTTACATGTTAATGTTTTTATTAAAATCATTATTTGCCTTTACACTAAAGAATAGGGTTCCTACTTGAACGGTGAATAGTAGAGGACCAAAATTCCGTTTAGGCTTATTTAACCCTTTACCTTGTACGGAGATATTGCATGATTGATAAGATGAGGTTTTAAAAGGAATGCTTTGCTAGTCCTGCATAATTTATGTTCTGTGGTTCCTGCACAGTCGTTTCTGCATCCTGTATAATATAAAGTGATTAAGGCAATGCAGAATGCGCCATGACGTAAATGGAATTAATTTTACCGTTTCAATTTAATTTTTTTAAGCTTGACAACTTATAGCAAGACACTTGATACCTTTAATGATAGGGTTTCGTGCCAAAACCTCGAGGAACTGCACCAAAGAGAAAAAAGCTTCCCAGTGTTGCTGATATCAAGCATGCGGGAAAGAATTGTGACTGATAAAAAAACAAACTTTCTCAAATGCATATGGCATTTGTCAACAGTTCGACATTTAGACGATTATCATATATATCTCTAAAGAGGTTTGCAAATAGGGAAAGATTAGAGTTACAGAGTGGAAGCCAGAAAGAAAACAAACACTGAAGCAGGGTGTTCCAGAGTTTTCCAACTTGTGACACATTTTTGGTTCAGTTATAAAAAAAAATTATTATTCTCAATCACTCTAGTTGTCCAGTTTAGTGACCTTATTAGCCCGGGCTCTGAAATTATATTTTCACATTTTGATCCTGTAAGGGAAAGAGAAAACTGTGAAAATATTATTTCATAGCCCGGGCTAATAAGGTTACTGGACTGGACAACTAGAGTGATTGCGAATAATAATTTTTTTTGGCAAATTATGACTTAAAACAACCTCGAACCATGCACCTACAGTAATAATTGCTAATGAAGCTTATGTACCATTTTTTGACTCGAAATTTAAAAGTTGATCATACATTTTCACGAAACCGTAAAGTGTACTAACATGAAAAATTGGGAAACAGTAAACACAATAATCTTCAGCAATAGCATAAGTCTATTATTTAAGGTCCCCATAAGTCAGAAACAAAGTCAATTTAAGTCATTAGCAAATGCCCCTAATAAAGGAAGCCGGTAAGGAAATTTCATCGCCCCTGTCGGACTCTGGAGGTACCACAGAGTGGAGCTGACGTAATCGAATTAAAAATGGCGGCGGCCAGGAATGGAGCTGGGAGGTATTAGCCTAAACTAAAGTAGTATTTAAATGAAGAAGTGCATTTAGTTAACACATAAAGAGGTATAATGTATTCAAGGTTAGTACGAAACAATTTGCACGAAAAGTATCTAGTGTTACTATTAGATTATCTTCTTAACACCGTTAAAGATGTTCAATCTGAGGTTAAGCCTTGCAATTTAAAGCCTTGTCAAGAAAAACTGCCAGATTGAGATTCATTACTTCAGTCTTCAGTTAAGTGAAAGTGTAGCTTGTTTTCATCTTGTAACTTAACTTAATCCTCCACGTAAAGATGACAATGACCGCTTTTATTCGTCTCCGCCGATATATTTAAAGTATGTGACATGATTTTACCAAATAAACAGCAATGTAAACGGTACCCGCCGCCATTCCCCAATTGGTGAAAAAGTTGAAAATCCTAACTCCTATCCTAATTTCCGTACAAGCAAACAGCCTAGCAATTATAGATGGCGCTTTTATCGTGCCCGCCAAATTTTCAAAATGTTAATACGAGTACAATGCCGGTATTATAGGAACTAATTGGGGACTCATACTTATGGGGACCTTACATAATAGACTTATGGCAATAGATATTCCTGTAATTCCTAAAGTGAAGCAAACACACGGGGGATAGGACACCTCGCGCTAAAAATTCAAGTTTCCAATATGAATATTATCAGTTGTTGGATTCAGCGCTAAAATGGGAATTCCCAAATACAAATTCAATTCATGATCCATTATGTAGGAAAAAATAATACAGTCAAAGTCGGGTTTGCTTTGGACATAGAACGGATAGCGAGGGGTTGGACACTAACTTTTTTTCAGTTGTGATTGCAATGTTACAAATTGGCTTAAAAAAGTGTGACCAGGAATTGGCAAATATTATTTAAATCTACCAAATGATGCTTCATTAGGGTTTAATCAAAATGCTAAAATAATACCGGTCTGGAATATGGCGCTCTTAACAGGCTTAATGGCTTGGGATTTGCCGTCATCCCTACCGTGAGAAGAACTGAATCAAATCACTTCTAAAACTGAACCGAACAAATACAAGATTATTCCAAACATTAATTAGCACGTTTATTTTTATATCGGCGATCAAGTAGAATGATTGACTTGGATGCCGCAAAGTAGAACTGTACCTAAAACGTTTTCGTGTTATAAAAATTATTCGTATAAAAACAATATCATATTCGCGTCCATTTTTGATTCTTGGTGTTTTATTTTTAGACACCTTCGACCAAGGAGTACTAACCGGCCATATTCTCGATTTTTGACCGATTGAACGACCTTCTATAGCGCGTGCAACTTGCGTGATCGAGTGGGCTGTGACTCAAGTCACTAGTATGGCCGAGAAAATTACCTCATGAATCTTGGGGTTTTGTGATGTTATACCCTTTTTACATCAAAACCGTATCTGCATGAGCACTTATACATTAAGAATTGACCACTTAAATGTGACTAGGGGGGAAGACGCCTTCCATCTCGCTTTTTAGCGCTTGCGCTGTAGTCTCTTTGTGTCACGAGAATGCTCAGCGACGGCAATGTATCAACCCCCTTGCATGTCCTGATACTGACGGTTGCTTTGGAATTGAATGACACGAATGAAACATAAATAAAAGCTTTTCAGTGTGTTGTAGATAGCTATGGAATTTCATTCGCAAATGACTGGCAACACTTGTCTAAAAACTATATATCCTTCATAGTACAGTACTCTGAAATCCTAAGCATTTTATAACAGGACAAATGGTGTCTTTGAGAACTTGGAAAGCTTTGGAAAACCCTGCTTCTGTGTTTGTTTTCCTTGTGGCTTCCAGCCTGCTTATCCTTTTCTATTTGCGATCATCTTCAGAGATATAAACATTAATATACATTTGCACTGTCAGAATGGCAAATATGAAAGCTATAGTTTTCTATTCCCGCTTATGCTACATAATTCAATTGTTTTTGCGATGCAAATCATGCACCCTTATAGGCCTATATCTATTGTAGAAGAAAAATTGTTTGGCACGCACCTAGCGAAAATGGAGTAGATGGTTCCTCTCTTTGCTAAATCCAACAAGTCCTTTGAGGCGGCTGCATGGAAAATTTCTTCACTGAATTTAAATTAATTAGACTTATCACTACACCTAACTAAATTATAAAATGATAAATTATGACAAAATAATTAAAATAATACTGAGATTTTTGATTTTATAGGAGGTAGGACTATCAACTTTGCAATCTACTAAATCTTAAAAATATCTAAGCCGCAATCTCCCTTTCAGTCTAATTATTCTTTCTTACAAAATACCAATAAAACAGAAAATTTGAACTACTCCATTAATTGTGACTATAATATAAAGCCTAAATATAATTGTAGGTAATTATGTGTTTGTGGAAATTTTAGAAATGTTTTTAGGAAATAAATGAATAGACTTGTAAATGAAAGTTAAAAGACTTTATTTTTAAAACCTTAAAAATATATTTTAAAAAGAAAGCTTATTCAAGAAAAATAATTAACCTTCGTTTTGGTGACTTTTCCGTGGGTTGTTCCAATCTTTTGGGTTTCGCGATATTGCGGCGTTCTTTAGATGAGGCAGGTCGGTGGACCTCAAAAGATGTAGTTGTTTCTTGGATTTCTTCGGGTTTAATGGGTTCTTGGACTTCATCGGGTATGCCGGGCTGATGGACTTCATCGACTTTTTCAGCTTGAAGTGGCATTTTGGGTTTGGTGGTCTGTCGGACTTGATGGGCTTCGGAGGTCTCTCGGACTTGACGGGGTTTGGAGGGCTCTCGGACTCTACGGGGTTTGGAGGGCTCTCGGACTTGACGGGGCTTGGAAGGCTCTCGGACTTGGCGGGGTTCGGAGGGCTCTCGGACTTGGCGGGGTTTGGAGGGCTTCCGGACTTGACTGGTTTTGGAGAGCTCTTGGACTTTACTGGGTTTGGAGGGCTCTTGGACTTTACTGGGTTTGGAGGGCTCTCGGACTTGGCTGGGTTTGGCAGCTTGAGGTGGTAATTTGGGTTTGGCGGGCTCTCGGATTTGACTGGCTTTGGCAGCTCGACGGGGTATTTTGGGATTGGCGGGCTGTCGGTTCTCTTTGCCAATTCGGTGTTTAAGCCTCATGTGACGGTGCATGTTTCCACTTTGCGTAAAGGCGCGAGTGCAAACTTGGCAAATGTAAGGCCGGACGTTGGTGTGGGTGCGAACGTGTTTGTTGAGAGAAGATACGTCAGCGAAGGCGCTGCCGCAACCTTTATAGTCGCATTCGAAGGGTCTTTCCCCCGTATGAGTCCTAGTGTGGTTCGTCAAAGTAGATTTTTGTCCGAAGCATTTCTGGCATTCCTGACACTGGTAGCGCTTCTCGGCGACGTTCTGGTGGCGCCGGATATGAGCTCTCCATGTCGGCTTGCTTTTGAAATTTCGACCACAAACCTCCGTCGGGCTCATTTGAAAGTCGCACGTGTAAGAACCACCGGCTGTAAAAATAAACACAAGGAAAAACATGTTAGATTAATGCAGTGATTAAACCTAAACTAAAAAAATAATGGGCCTGCAATTAACTCGCAAGTAATTTTAGTTTTGCATTGAACTAATTTCCGTTAAGGGAACAACAAGAGAGTGGCTTATTATTAAATGTTATCAAGTGATGGAATAGTTATTACCTAATCCATTTGACAAAAGGCAAATAACGCTTAATTCCTTGTCGTCCTGCATTTCTTCACTCGGAGCCTGTAAAGATTCAAATAAAACATTCGCTTATTAAAAAGGCCAGTGCGTTTGCACCGCATTGTATATAGTGTTTTGACTAAAGGGGGTTTGGTCCTACAGTGTTGTCCGATATCTTTTGAATAGCCATAGTTCAAAAGGATCGTGCAAAACCGAGGCCTCTATTTTATAGCTTTGCCTATCTTAATTCAATTATTAACAATCATTGAAGCTAAATTAATTCCTAGCGCCTTACTTTAAATATATATAGTATTTAGTACCATAGAGTTTTGACTAAAGGGGGTTTTTCAGGTCTTACTGTGTTGAGAGACAATTTTTGGAAAACCAATTTGCTAAATTAAGATTTCTCTTTTGCAAAAATCTCCCACGTGGTAATTCCCTTAAGTTAGTTAAAAAATTTCAACATTCATTATATAGATATAGATTTGGTCACTCTGCTAACTTTAAGGTTTAAATTAGTGGTAAACATTGAAAAGAACTAGGGCTGCTGTTCTAAACACGGGGTCTCAGTTAGTATAAAAATGGCCTAGGAATTTCGTCCTATATTTTGGGTTAATGACTTATAAAGACCAGTTTTATAACTTGGCTTAATGACTGATAAAGAGCAGTTTTGTAATTTGGCTAATTTATTCATAAATTAAGTCTATAAATAACCCATAAATCAAGTCTATAAAGAACCCATAAATCAAGTCTATAAAGAACCCATAAATCAAGTCTATAAATAACCCATAAATCAAGTCTATAAAGAACCCATAAATCAAGTCTATAAATAACCCATAAATCAAGTCTATAAATAACCCTTAAATCAAGTCTATAAGTAACCCATAAATCAAGTCTATAAAGAACCCATAAATCAAGTCTATAAATAACCCATAAATCAAGTCTATAAAGAACCCATAAATAAAGTCTATAAATAACCCTTAAATCAAGTCTATAAATAACCCATAAATCAAGTCTATAAATAACCCATAAATCAAGTCTATAAAGAACCCATAAATCAAGTCTATAAATAACCCATAAATCAAGTCTATAAAGAACCCATAAATCAAGTCTATAAATAACCCATAAATCAAGTCTATAAAGAACCCATAAATAAAGTCTATAAATAACCCTTAAATCAAGTCTATAAATAACCCATAAATCAAGTCTATAAATAACCCATAAATCAAGTCTATAAATAACCCATAAATCAAGTCTATAAATAACCCATAAATCAAGTCTATAAATAACCCATAAATCAAGTCTATTAATTAGACAAAATAAAACTAAAATTAAGTTTACTAATTCAGCAAAATATCCCATAAATTAAGTCTACTAAATCAGTTTGGAAAAATGGCAGAGTACAAACTAAAAGAGAAGAAAAGTTTTTGTTCAACTTACTTGGATTGTGCGTTTGGGTCCTATTTATCCTCTTCAATCAACGTGTGACAGAAAAATGATGAAAATTAAAGAATATCAAAGAATATCATCGCCTTATATACCACAAACTGGGAAGCTCTTCTGATTGGTTCGATTCCCCCATATGTGCCCAAATAGCCTTGGTTGACTTTGAACTGCATCTTTGAAACTTGATTCTTCAATTCAAACAAGATTCATATTTGCTATTGTGCAATTTGCAACCGTGACAAATTTACACATTCAACATGAGCGTTTCACGAGGGGTTGGACACTTGCCAGGTTTTCAAATTGGAAAAAAGGTTTTTCAAGATTTCAATTTTAAAATATATTTTCGGGAATTACATGAAAGCTGGATTCACTTGGAGCTGCTTGATTTACCCCAGACTATGTTAATGAGGGAATGAATCATAAGCTCAAAAACAAAAATAATCCAAAATCAATCCGAATATGAGATTGTCTATTTAATTTTAGGAATTATTTTTATAACATGAAAGCTTTAAGGTACAGTTGAACTTTGCAATATCCAAGCCAAACACACTACTTAATCGCAGATTTAGAAAAAAAGTGCTAATTAATATTTGGAATAATCTTGTGTTTAATAAAGTGATTTGTTTGCTTGTTTGGTATCAGTAACACTATTGGAAAAGGTTTCAAAAGTGGTTTGATTGAGTTATTCTCAGGGTTGGGATGGCGACAAACCTCAAGCCATTAAAGGCCGACTTCCATAAAAAAGGGTTCTAGCGAACTGAAAACCGAGCATCGAGACTAACAATCGAGCGACCGTGTCGATTTTCGAATCCCCGCTGGGGTGAAAGTTACAAGGGTTCTAGCTAATTGAAAGCCGTGTTATGTGGTTCAAGCGAACTGAAGATGAACAATACAGAATTTTCTTCAGGGGAAAGCAAAAATTCGAGAGGAAATAAATTTAAAAGGACTTCATTTGTTCATCTTCATTTCGATAGAACCGCATTGCACGGCTTTCAGTTAGCTAGAATCTTTCCAACTTTTGACCAAGCGGGGATTCAAAAATCGGCATGGTCGCTTCATTGTTAGTCTCGATGCTCGGTTTTCAGTTCGCTAGAACCCTTTTCGCTGGAAGTCGGCCTTTAAGCTTGTAAAGAGCGCAATATTCCACACCCGTAATGCTTTAGCATTATGATTAATCTCTAATTAAGCATAATTTGGTACAAGTAAATAATATTTTCCATTTCCTGGTCATCTTTACTTTTTAAGCAAATTTATAATATTGTAGTCGCAACTTAAAAAAAAATAAAGTTAGTGTCCAACCCCTCGCTATCCTTAATCCTTTCTATGTTCAAAGCTAACCCAACATTCACCGTATTCAATTTGTATTTTGCCTCTTGAACTTTGACCTTTACTGGGTCAATTTAACGGTATGTTTTGCATTGTTATCAGACATCTGTCGTTTGGAACTTTCTTTGTCAAACATTCATGTTTGCAGAATTGTTACTGTAAACAGTCAATAATAGATAAGTCCGCTGAATCCATCAACAGATAATATTCACTTTACAAACTGGAATTCTTCGAACACAAATTAGAGCCTTTAATATATTATAAATTAACTGATGTTTAATTATAATTCTATTTGAAAAAGAGTCAAAATTGGTTGTTTATACCGCCTTTGTCTATAAATATGAGTGCATGCACAGTGGATTTTTGAATTCTTCCCATGGTCCAATTGTTTGTAAGAGAGAGGAGTCATTTTATTTGATGAAAGTTAAGCTACCTGGCTTTTTCAATGTTTTCAATATCTATCTGTAGTTAGCTAGGGAAAGGGATAGTGGTTTTTATATGCCTTTTGTGTTTTAGCTCTTTATGAAGCTTGGTTTATAAATTAAGAACTTGATTATCTAATAAACTAAAAAAATAATACTTCAAATATTGCCAAAATGTTTCACCAAGTTTAAAATATTTTAATTACATCAATTTCAATGTCAATAAAGTTATAATTCCAATATATTTTGTCCTATCCTGCCTCGTTGAAATTGGATCAATTTTTCCCTGCGTAAACGAGTGAACTTTTTAAAAATTGGTTTATTTAACTAATTAATTCGCTGTCTTCATTTATTGGCTTAAATATTGCCAGGTATAGAGTTAATTTTGGAAGCAGGAATGGAGAACAGAGTAATCTGGGCGCACGTCAAAGTCCCGGACCCCCTTCCCCGAGACGGAGGGGTATGAATGAAGAGGCGGGTCATAGCGACAGAGGTAAAAAGGAATTACTTATTATTCGCCGTCCCCGTCAACAATGTCATCAAAACGTAGTTTAAGTTTAATCATCATTAAGTAATACCTTTAATGATGGGGCTTCCTGGCAAAACCACGAGGAACTCACCAAACCTCTTAAAAAAATTCCCATTGTTGCATGCAGTTTGGTCAAATTCAGGAAAGAATTGAGACAGGGACCGTCCATCGTCACACTTCTATGGGGGAGGAGGTTTGTAAGTTTGAAGAAATGTTCTTTTTTAAATTAATCCAATTAAATTAAAAAAATTAAGACAAATGTCACAAATCATAATGCATTAGGGGCGTAAAGAAATGTGACGTGGTTTTTAGAGGAGGGGCCTGAGAAAACGTGACGAGGCGTGATCTAAGGGGACGGGGGGGGTCAGAAAATGCCTAGTTTGCGTGACAAAGTTTATGGACGGTCCCATATACATATATATGGAAACAAACACTGAAGTTGCGACACATTTTTGTTTCACTATAGAAGCATCCCTATGATATTTTTGATTTAAAAAAAAACAAAAAAAAAACATATTTTGAACTATTTATTTGTTTTTCCCTTTCAGGTCCAAAATGTAAAAATTATTATTTTATAGCTCGGGCTAATAAGGTTACTAGACTGGACAACTAGAGTAATTGAGTAGAAGTGTCTTTCCTCCTTATGATTCCTAGCGTGGTTCGTCAGAGTCGATTTTTGGCCGAAACATTTCCGGGCGTCCTGGGGAAGGGGGTCCGGGACTTTGACGCACGCCCACATTACTCTATTCTCCATTCCTACTTCTGAAATTAAATCTATCCCTGCTATGGCAAAATAGAATGTATTGGAACACATGTCTCAATGAAATTTCAGGTCATTCGAATCAATGGAATCGTCCGTGGGCGTATGATCGAGTGGGCTATGACTTTCCTACTTGGAGGAGAGAGTATGATGGAGACCTCATCTCTTTACCTATAAAGTAGCCTCTATAAACACATCTATGGCAACTACGTTCTGCGAGCATCCTCGCTGTTTCGGTAGGGTAATACAGTACGAAAACGTCAAAGATGACCATTATGTTTTAAAAATAGAAGCTACTCTCATACAAATACAATGGTGCTACGCGGCAGAACTTAATAATCAACTATGGAAGGGTAGTGGCGTGTGCAAGGTACTCTGGGACAGGCTTGGAAATAAGGTTTATTTCTGAACTAGTCCTCCGGACCAGTGACCCCTGATGTCTTAAATATGAAACTGGTCCCGGGACCAGTGACCCTTCCCCCATTTATTTTTCTACTGGTCCCAGGACTTGTGGTCGTTCTCTCTTCTAAAAAAATCTCTCTCGGCCTAGGGTTGTATACACAACTGGACTCATGGAGTCGAAATTTATGTTAAAATGAAAATAATTAAAGAGGTCCCCATATCAATTTTTAATAAAAATAGGAATTAATAAACTAGTCATTGGGACCAGTGACCCTCACGTTTTGAATAAAAAAAGTGGTCCAAGCTATTAATAAACTGGTTTTTGACCTGTAAACCTGTCTTATTTCCTAGCCTGCTCTGGGAGACTTTCATTGCCGCACATGCAGGGCCGGAAATAAGAAAAATTTCTAATAGGACATGTGTCCAGTGATGCCCCCTTTGACAGGAAAATTTATAGGACATTGTCCACTGCAGTGCGAAAAAATTGTGTGGCGCCTTCATAGTCAAGCTATAAAAAATCCGGAAAAATTTACTGGTCAACCGTCCTGTGACCCCCTTAGTTTTTAATAAAAATATGGGACATTTTAAAATTTTATTGGACAATGTCCAGTGTCCTGTGCTTATTTCCGGCCCTGCGCACATGTCCCACCAACATTTTACTCCAGCCCACCATCTCCTCCAAGTTAACTCATTGAGCTCCCATGGAGCAATGAAGATGGGAGAAGTATTTGCTACTCATCAGTTAAAGACCGTTTCTGCAGAATCAAGGCCTGCAATTTTTATTCCTCCTTGATAGCGCTCATTCGCCTTGAGAAGTTCAGATTTAGAATTGAATAATTCTCCCTTTGAAGCACTTTATTTAAAATTTCAAAAGGGAAATTAGGGAATGCTGCTATGCCGCCCTTACTTATACTGTCGTCTGCTACCATGACTGCTACACAATTTAAACCGAAATTGGCCCCAACCTGAAGGGGTTTTGAATTTTCGTATTAAATTATTATTCTGTAACTTATAGCCTTTCTATCTTCTTCTGTCTCAATTTATTTGGCAACACTGGGGAATGATTTTCGTAAAGGATTTGTTGATGTTTGTTTTTGATAAAATAGCTCTAGTTTGAAAAGTTATGTCTTTAGAGTAAGACATTTCCGAAATAAGTTTAATAAGTCTTCAAAGGGTGGCGCTTAAAGAGGTACTTGAGAAATTATTGGAGGACTATTCCGTGGTTTACACAGAAATTTTAAATTTCAAAAAACCGGACTTTGTTTATAGGAAATGGAGGAGGATGATTGTAACTGTGATCACTTAAGCAAAGATGATCAAATAAAGCAATTAAAAGCCAAGGTGAGTTTCAAAGCTGGCCAATACAGCATGAGCCATACAATCTAGTATCCCTTTAAAGCAAGTCTCAGCTGTGACTGTGGTTTAGTATAAAAAAACGGCACTAGATGCTCCCATAGTCGAGGGGTGGAGTTGACTGACCCAATAAGCTTATCAAAGGCTAGGTCTAGCTCCGCCCTTGAGTGCGATTTCTGATTGGTTCCTGCCTTTAGGGCTACATAAAATTGGTGTGTAGAAGGTTAATCAGTGTATTAGGGGCACCACAGGAGCTGACATTTGCTTTAAAGTATAAATCGCGACAGAAAAACCGTATAGAGTTATATCGGTTACGGGGAGGGTGACATTAAACTCCGCCCATTCGCCATTTTGGTGGCAGAATTTAACATGAGCTCTATAGCCACCAGAAGGTGACTCCATCTGTTGGCTTGTTAATTTCATTGGCTGAAAAACCAATGACGTCTCACCCCCCTCAGCAAATATAACTCTATTGGTGGGTGATTAGAAACACCATAAGCCTATGGTGATAGGCTTATGAAAACACATCCCTCGACCATTTATAGCGTTATTAAAAGGCACCACAAGAGCCTTGAGGGAGCTCTATGCCTACACACACAAACTGCAGCCTTGCTTATAGTTATTGCAAAGCTATTGCGCCCGCAAGCCTCTGGTGGCGCCCTTGACAAAAAAACCGCCCTTCTGATCCCCCCTTTGTTCACGTCATTGGTTTCTCTGTTTTCTTTCTGGACACTTTAAAGTAACAGGCGGCTCCATGATCACCCCTAGCATGCTGGCTAATCTACTGGACATGAATTTTACCTTGCCAAAGGCAGGAACCAATCAGACCTAATGCATTAGTTCCCATTGGTTCCTGCCTTTGGCTTAACTAGCCTTTGCCAAGCTTAGCCAAGGTGTAGCAGAAAAGACATCTTTCAGGGGCATCAACGGAGCCGCCCTTTTAAAAGACATTCTGCGTATAAGGAAGTCCTATTTTGTAATGCAGCCTATTTTTTTTTCAGTGTAATGGTTTAATATCAAACATGAAAGAAGTGAGGATGACAATTTTGTTTACGATAAATAAGAAACTGGATGAAATTGAAAGGCTCAATGGGGTCATTAATGATTTGGAAAGTAAAATCAAAGATCTGATGGTTTGTAACATTTTTCATTTTCATAGTCGATGTGAAAGAGAATCAGGTTAAAAGTGTTAGTTCAATTTTTATAACATAGGAGGAAAGTGGAATTCATCAATGTATGAAATTAGAACCTGTAGAAAAGGATTTAGGACTGAATGAACAGGAATTATCTCATCCTCTTCTGATAAATCAACAAACAGAAGAACAAATACAAAGGTATTTAAAGCAAAAAACCAATGAGAACTAAAACTAGCCTTCGCTAGGCTTAGCAGGCCATCATCTCCATCTCTCGGCTATGGGAGCATCTTGTGTCATTTGTTTAAACTAAACCATAGCCAAGTCTCGGCTATGGTTAAGTTTAAGCTCAAGTGTAATTTTTTATTTGACTGACTAATTCGCGTCCATAAAACTTGATTCGTTAAGCCTTGCCACGATAATCGTGAATAAAATCGGAAGTTTGTAATTCTTCGAGAGAAGTGCAGTAGCGTCGCTAGGGTTTGAAATTTGGGGGAGGGGGCTAAATCAGGGCAAACTAGTTATTATAAGAAATTAATAAAAAAAAATCGCATAATGGGTTCTTTGGAAAATGTGTAGACCTTTAAAACTATCCGTAAATTTGTGTCAACGTGAAATTATTCGTATTTTAAAGATGTACAACCTTTTATTGATAGCGACTACGGAACCGATTATGAAGGATTTTCACTCGTCTTAAGTTTATTTTTAGTTTTGGTCAGCTTTTAGTCCACACTATTGGGACTAACTTCGAAAGAATATGAAATATTTTACTTGTCTCCATCTGTTCTTTTCTTCAAAATTGTATTGCTTGATATTGAAATTCATCGAATCTATCATTATAATTTTTTTATATATTGTTACAGAATATTAGGTTGCTAACAGCAATTTTTTGGCAGGATTTACGGCTTATTTTGGGGGGGCTAAGTTTGGAATTTGGGGGGCTATAGCCCCCCCCCAAAAAGGCCTAGCGACGCCACTGAGTGTACCACAAAACGGGGTAATTGTAACACGATTCTTTCCAACATCATTTTACATTTGGAGCAAGGTTACTAAACCGAATCATGCACATTCGCGATAAATAGTTCCCGCATCATTACTCTATTTGCGCTTAACTATTTGCCAATGGGCATGCGCTCGGGGATTGTTGTCCCAAGTCAAGACAATCAAGGTTTATTCCAGTTTGATTGCTGAGGATTTAGTACCAAACAGTTCTAGAATTCACCCCACGTTGTGAACTTGTGATGCCCATCTGAAGTTTGCTGAGCAGGAAAGCAAACGTTCAAGAAGGGTGAGCCTGGGAAGAATCATGTTACATATAACTAAAGTATTGAGAGGTTACAGAGTGTCATCCTTTTTCTATTATCCCCTTCTGATAAAATGTATTAATCTTTTAATTATTACTGTTGCTATATTTGGATAGTTCGCGAAGTATACCATCTGGAATTACCAACAACATTTACCAAAGTCTACTTGAAGTGGAAGCCACCAACCTCGAGCAATCTGGCATAGGTATGGTGTCACCAAGAAGTTATATCAGTATCTCAGAGAGAAGGTATAAGATGCCTTTGTATTCGCCGGGCGCCATAGTCCCAGTCCCCCTTTCAAAATACAAGGGGGGACGTAAAAGAAGGCACCGGGCTATTTCGCCTCTCCTCAGTCGGAAAATATGACTGTAATTTTCGTCACTCGCGTCGTCGCTCTGACGTGAGTTTTCAAGAACCAATGAGATGCTGGTTGTAATTTAGAGGCGGGGATTGACTCCGGACCTACGTTTGGACTGGAGATAAAGCTGGAAATCTGGCGAATTTATACCTTCTCTCTGAGATACTAGATATAACTTCTTGGTGTCACATTATTGTAATTCTGACACGCAACCTGATGTAGTTCCAGTTCAATAAAACTATTTGGTTTATTTTTTCGTTTTGATCATTAAGATTCCTTGGTAAAAGCTGAAGGTGCCAATATTCAAGGCACGCTGACTGAAGAATCACCTGAATGTGATGCGGAGGTTGGCAAAGGAAACACGTCCCAAACTAAAACTACCTCAAAAAATGCGGGTCTTATGAAACTATGTATTCCTGAACTAAAATACAGTGATTGTGTTCCTTTACTTGACCTTGAGGGCGAAACACAGTTGGAAATGTCTCATGTCCCAACGACAGATTCGCCTCTCGAAAACAATCTTAAAATTATCAATTCTTATCCTAAATCTCGAATTTCTTCGACAAAGAGAGGTAATGACAGTATAGCAACTCTATCCAAGAAATTGTGTCTTGAAAAACATGGGGAATTGTCGTCGCTTGACGCAAATAAGGAAAGCAATTCTCTAGAAGAAGATCTAGAGAAGAATCTTGATGATAACCAGTCCAGAATCACCTTGACCGATTCAAAGGAATCTGATAATAGACTAAGTCAAACTATGAAACTGTGCTTGCCGAGCGATTTACCAAGAGTACCGATTGAAGTTGAAGATAATACTTCAGTGTCCAGCTCTGATACATCCGAAAGTAGCTCGTCAAGTAGTTCCGAAAGTAATACAACTTCTGCCAGTTCGGAAATTGGTAAGTCATTTTACGCTTAGGGTCAGCAATGATTTTCGGGATTGGAACATAAAAGTCAAAAATCGTGACCCACTTATAGTAGAAACCTCAACAAAAACAGAGGATGTTTCGAAATTTTCTAGTGGTAGTTCCCCTAACAGGTTTTTTAACCCCGTACTTTCTAACCCTCATTTCTTCTGTCTTCCCTGCGATTTTTCAACCTCATCCTCAATCCTGAGCATTTTAAAGCTTAAAGCAAAGCGCGGGTCCAGTGGATCCCCTGGCAGGGGCGTGCCAACCTTTTTACTGGAGCGGGGGCAAAATCCTACACTGGTAGAGAAAGTTGTGTAAAACATTTTGCACTTGTGTAAACAACTTTGAGCCACCTTAACCTCTTTCCAAACTCATACAAGAGCAAAAATTATTTTGCAGTACTTCAATGTAGTTCAGCACTCATCAAATATCTAAGGCTAACGTGAGATTTAATGCCTGACCAATTCAATACTCGTGGGATACAGTGGCCACGATTCTATAAGGTGCCATTTCTTGAGGAGCATACATTTCTCTCTTTTCGTAAATCGTAGAAAATAGTAAAAACGCAAAGAAAATATGTCCATTAAATTAGCCTAGGCTAATTTAATGGACTTCTGCTTTAGCCTACCTATTCTTTCCCAAAGTTGATAGCTACAATAATTTGAAGCGCTATCGGCTACACGGTTACACCCTTTCTCTCTTGGAGCTGGCAGTTAATCAGCTCTATGATTAGCCACGGTTTATGCGAAAGAATTGCAACACTATACTGTATAGAAAACTGTGGTTGCTATATGTATACATGAATGTGTAAAGAAAAAATGGTGGAAGTCAGGAACGACACATTCTCGAGACTGTCAAACAATTCGAAATTCTTCATTTCCAGGACTAGTTTAAAAATGATTCTACATTTCTACAAAGATACGACAACCTGAGCTTTATATTGAACTTCAAACCGTCCTCGAGCGACGATTTTTGAACTATCAAAGCTGTCACTTTTACCAATCCCCTTTAGGATTGCAATATTTATGGAATCACGTGCAATGTCTATTCGCATGCATCACACTAAATAACTGGGCATCAGCGCAAACTCCATTGGTTATTACATAACTACACGGAGTAAAAATTGAAGAACTTCAAATAATTTATTTATAAATATTACGAACATGTTAATGATTAAGACCTGTATTTTCTTAATCACTTCCAAAAACTGACTTCCTCTCACAACAAGAGTACACTGGATAATGAAAATTTCACTTTCAATGAAATTGTTTACTATTTAGACTCAGTCACCAGAGCGGGGGCGATGCCCCCGCTAGAAAATTAGAGCGGGGGCCTTTGCCCCCGCTGCCCCCGTGGTTGGCACGCCCCTGGCATCCCCTACAAGTTGACTTTCCTTAAGAACTCCAGTTTTGGCTTGGCGAAGGCAGAAGGCATTTGTGGGCGGGATTTATAAGTGCCCATATAAATCCCGCCCACTAGCCTTTGCCAAGCCAAAACGGGAGTACAGGAGGAAAGTCGCCTTGTAGGGTACCCGCTGGACCCGCGCTTTGCTTTAAGTTTCTAAATTAATACGTTTTGAACTTTATAAGATTTTTTTTAAATTTAAACGGAAAATTGTCCCTGCGAATAATATTAAGCTCAAAACTTGATTACCTAAATTCAGCGGTTGAGCCTGAGCTCCTTGGCCACCGGACGAGAAAAATTCCCTTCTAAAAATACAAGTACCCGGCCGTCCTTGATGACTTAAGGAGCCCAAGCAAACGTTGCTCAGATTGATAACACCTTAGTACTTTACTCCCAATGGTCTTTGAAACTGTGAATAATTTCATCTAAAGAATATTTAAGAGAACCTACTCCGTCTTTATAGCAGTTCTCGAATCTTTATAGCAGTTCTCGAAGTGGTTAATCGGTTCTTGAGGTAGTGTCGAAGGATTCGCGTCACCGAATAATTGTCCTTCGCGTGCTTGGAGGTTCTATACGAGGCGTTTCGACTATATCGTGTAGCTCACCTATGGCCCAAGATGCATACTTTGTGTGTGAAGCCTTAACGCTTTTGGTCTTACTGATAATAATGCTTATGATAATAATAATAATAATCTAAGCTTTGTCTATGAAGGGATTTCCACACTAGCCTGTTGCTTGTTTACAGGTGGGTCCCTTTACAATGCATAGAGGGGTGGTGGCTAGCCCCTATGCTACAGCTAACCGACAGCGCCCTACACTAACTATTACCGTTAACCTCTGCAAGTTTTAAGGGGGAAGTCTAGCGTTTTGAAGAAATAAAGGCAAATTTTCTTGTACTAAATACAAGACAACTAAGTAAGATAGAACATCGCGGTTTGTTTTTAAAAAAAAATTTAATGTCTATTGTAGCGATTCATATAGTTTTGAGAATTTTTTAACTATATTACTATTCGTTAATTTTAATTTAAAGTAGAGAACTCCCTGAACTGAAATCTCCAGTTCTAAACACTCGAATTGCAAAATTCCAATTGTCAGCGGTCCGTACCGAGGCTTTGTAGCGAATGACTTGCTTTGGTGACTCTAGCTAAAATAGATTTAAATTAAATTCGAAATTTGTAATCCGAAGCCAGCTTTTCAGGTTTTCTAAAGATGGCACCACTATGTATGAGTTGGCTTTTGATATAAACCTTATCTCGACACTGGGCGAGTTCTAGGCCTTCCTGTCAATCATTCGTCCACGCCCTTGTATAACCCCATGCTCCCCAAATTTTACCGTCATATTATCTTTCTCTACACCGTCCTTCTATTGAATGGGGGAAGATTTTTTTGTATAGGCTATTCTCGTGTATATAGAGCTTTTCCCTTGTGTATACTTTCTGGAAGGGTGGGTGAATTTTAGGGTAGCTATTCATATATGGTTTGATAGATACCAAACCATAGACACCCCCCCCCCCCATTTTCTTTGTCCTGTTAGGGATTAACCTTCCCTGCTTTTTCTAGGAAGGGTTCGACATTTTGGTTCCATAGAAATAGTTTTGCCTGCATTAGCAGCTTAGACTTTCCCCATGAAGTTTATTTAGGCATGATATATTTCGCACTTGACAGTCTACCGTTCACCTCCCCCCAAACCCCCTTCTCAAGAGATGATTTTCAGAGGCCAAACAAAAATGTAAAGTGCTGCCTCTAGTGGCTTATCTGCGTACTTCAAATCGCTAGACTTCCCCCTTAATGGAAAGGAGAAACCTATTTAGACCGTGTAGGAAACCTCCTTTTAACAAGCGGGGAGAGAACTTGCAAACTTTAATAATGAAATATGAAACGATCTATTATTGAAAATGTAAAATCCCGCCCACATATGCCTCCTGCCTTCGCCAAGCCAAAACTGGAGTTCGTAAGGAAAGTCACCTTGTAGGGGAACCACTGTACCCGCTCTTTACTTTAAGGTAAACATCCTTGAGATTTGGGTAGAGCCAGAGCCTTTCGGAAAAATAATTTTCTAGTCGTTGCAAACTATCCAAGACGTTTTCTTTTCTTCTGACTCAATTGTTGCAATATGTAAATCACGATTTTGTCACATACACCGCTTATGCTGAGTGCCTACCTTCCTCGGAGAAGTGGCCATCATATCCTAAAATTAGATGATATCCGACTAGTCGAAAATTTTCCACTTTCTCTACAATTATATTCAGTTCATAAGGGTAACGCCAGGCCAAATGCTTAATTTGGAGTTACGTGTTAACGAATTGCAGTTACTTGAGCCAAGGTTTCTTCTCGCCATTTAAGTTAATCTTCATCCCCTTATGGTTGATATGCTCGTTTATTCATCAGCAAACGCCTTGGATCAACACTGTTTCAACACACCTTTTTTTTTCTGTAACACCGCGTTTTCGTACGCATAACCCCTTTTTATGAAGTTCGCTTGAATGTTATTGTATTTTTGATACTAAATTGTAAACGATGTTTGTGGTTTCTATGTTTTCTATAGAAAAATTGAAGAAGAAACGTACAACGGGGCTCAAATATTCAACTGAATATAAAAGGGGCCTACAACGTCGCGTAAGAAAGGGTAACGAAGAAAAACGCTTCAAATGTGATCAGTGTGATTATACATGCAAGCATAAATGCGATTTGATCAAACATCAACGCATTCATAGCGGTGAAAAACCGTTCAAATGTCATCAGTGTGACTTTGCAAGTACGCAGAAGAGTTCATTGATCAGACATGAACTAATTCACAGTGGTGAAAAACACTTCGTATGTGATCAGTGTGACTTTGCAAGTACGCGGAAGAACGATTTGAACGTCCATCAGCGCATTCACAGTGGTGAAAAACCCTTCAAATGTGATCAGTGTGACTATGCTACTGCCCGAAAGTGTACTTTGACCGCGCATCAACGCATTCATAGCGGTGAAAAACCCTTCAAATGTGATCAGTGCGACTATGCCAGCACAATGAAAAAAAGTTTGATCATACATCGACGCATTCACAGCGGTGAAAAACCCTTCAAGTGTGATCAATGTGAATATGCCACCTCGCAGAACTGTCATTTGAAAGTCCATCAGCGCATTCACCGTGGTGAAAAACCCTTCAAATGTGATCAGTGTGATTATGCCAGCACGCACAAGAGTAGTTTAATAATACATCAACGAGTTCACAGTGGTGAAAAACCCTTCAAATGTGATCAGTGCGACTATGGTAGTAATCGTCTGAGTAATTTGATCATACACAAACGCATTCACAATCGTATTGACAGTGCTGAAAAACCCTTCAAATGTGATCAGTGTGATTATGCCAGCACAATGAAGAATCATTTGATCTGTCATCAACGCATTCACAGTGGCGAAAAACCCTTCAAATGTGATCAGTGTGACTTTGGAAGCACTCAGAAGAGTAGTTTGATTGCACATCAACACATTCATAGCGGTGATAAGTCCTTCATAGGTACATATCGGGCTAAACATTCACACGAGCTAAACATCTGAAGGCATACATGGCGAAAGACCATTCAATGTGATCAGTGTGATTATGTCAGCACGCAAAAGAATATTTTGATCAGACATCAACGTAACAATCACAATGTATTTAATATTGAATATAACCCTTTAATTACTTAAATTAACAATATTTGATGTAACAAATGGTATATAAGTAATTATATCTTCGCTATTAAAGAATAAAAATTTTACCATAATAATTGATTAATATGTTTTGCTTTGAATCATAATTTGCTTCTTTACTTTAACTTCGTCATCACTTCTGGTGCTAGTTGGTTTCAGCAGAAACAGGAGAGACTGCAAAATTGTCGCTAAGCTTAACTTTACCGTTGAATTCATGCTTGTGTTTTTTCACTACTTTGTAGGCGTTATCATGCACCTATGGAGGTTTAATGGCGGAATATGGCTGTTCATATTGTCAAGTATATTTTGTTATACGTTTATTATGGGAAAGTTTGCATTCAGTTTTACGCTAATTTCTAACGTGGGATGAAGTTTGAAATTTGAATCATATCTGAGATAGTTGTTTATTTGTTCTTTATGACATACATAGTCACAATTAATTAATTTCCTAATTCGACCAAGCTGCAGGGTTAATATCAGTAAAACCAGGAATTCCAAAATCTTCCACGTTCCCAACTAGTATATTTGGTTTGGTAAGGTCAAATCTTTAGAAACCGCTGTTTCGACTCGGACATCGATTATTGTTTCTGAACTTGTTTCGTTTGCCTTTGTGTCTTTTTAAGCCTATCCTGTTATTTCAATTGCCTTTGAACATTGAAATGTTTGTGACGCGAGTTGTATGATATCATATGAGGTTTTAATTTATTTCCTTTCTGTAGGAAAATCCAAGAAAAAATGTTCAACTCGATACAAATGTTCACCTGAATACGCAAGGGATCTTGAACTTGGCATTCGAAAGGATACCAAAGAAAAACGCTTCAAATGTGATCAGTGTGACTATGCAAGTACGCGGAAGTATCATTTGATCAGACATCAACGAATTCACAGTAGTGAAAAACCCTTCACATGTGATCAATGTGACTATGCAAGTGCGTGGAAGATTAATTTGATCAGACATCAACGAATTCACGGTAGTGAAAAACCCTTCAAATGTGATCAGTGTGACTATGCAAGTACGCGGAAGACTGATTTGATCAGACATCAACGACTTCACAGTAGTGAAAAACCCTTCAAATGTGATCAGTGTGATTATGCATGTAAGCGGAAGTATGTTTTGATCACACATCAACGCGTTCATAGCGGTGAAAAACCCTTCAAATGTGATCAGTGTGATTATGCCAGCACAATGAAGTATAATTTGATCAAACATCAACGCATTCATAGCGTTGAAAAGACCCTTCATATGTGATCAGTGTGATTATGGCAGCACGCGGAAGATTAGTTTGATCAGACATCGACGTTATAATCACATGGACTAATAAAATGGATTGTAGTTAAGCATACTCAGTAATTTAGAACTTGGAAAGAACCAATTCAGAATGTGTTAATTGCGCAACGTGTTTTCATTTTCGTTTCACATATTACTGTTCTTTACCACTGTAGTAGATACTCACTAAGAAAAAGATTTTCGTTCGTTGAAAAATTGTAAAAACCTATCGTTACGGAATAGTCACCGGACGGGCAATATGGTATTAGAAAATTGTGGTATGTAACTAGCCTAACGTCTTAACGGGAAACTTTTAGTGACACTATGTTTGTGTTATTGAATATAAGTCTAGGCCTGTGCGGGTAGTGATTTTTGGGTTTCGGGTCGGGTACGGGTAGTTGAAAAAACTTCCAATCGGGTATCGGGTCGGGTACCCGGATTTCTAACGGGTACTCGAATAATTAGGCCTAGCTAAACTACCATTAGTCGGGTGCTTTTCGGGTAGCAAAAAATCATATCGGGTACTTATCGGGATGAAATACTTTTATTTGTGAAAAAAATAAGTGTCATGAAAGACTTGGATACCATTATGGCGAAAAGTACAAAAATAAGACGCTAAAGGTGGAATTCATAAACGTCGGACGCAACGCAATTTAGTACAGGCAAAGGCAGGGCGTCGTGCGCAAACTTCCGCCTTTTGCGCACGACGCCCTGCCTTTGCCTGTACTAAATTGCGTTGCGTCCGACGTTTATGAATTCCACCTTTAAGCTATTAGCGAGGATTGAAATAATGAATAATACTAAGCATTGTGGAAAAGTTTACTCAAACTTAAGTTCTTCTAAGTTCAAGAAACTTTGCCAAACCAATAGCCGATTGTCCTAAGCCTTGTCACGGGTAATGAGCGGGAAAATTTAAATATTCGAATAATTTCGGGTATTAAGAAATTAAGTTTTCGGGTATCGGGTCGGGTACCCGACCCGATACCCGACCGGGTAATTTTCGGGTACCGGGTACTCGCACAGACCTAAATATAACCATGAATTTATTCATTAACAATATTTAATATTAGAAATGGAATATCAGTAATTACATCTTCGCTATTGAAGAATGATGTTTATACCATAATATTTGATTAAAATGTTTTTGCTTTGAATCTTAATTTGCTTCTTTAATAACTTCATCGTTGTCATCACTTCTTGTGCTAGTTTGTTTCAGCAGAAAAAGGAGAGACTGCAAAATTGTCGCTGAGCTTAACTTTACCGTTGCTTGTGTTTTTTCACTACTTTGTAGGTGTTATCATGCACCTACAGAGGTTTAATGGCACAATATGGCTGTTCATATTGTCACGTATATTTTACTATACGTTTATTATGGGAAAGTTCACATTCTGTATTACGCAAAGTTATATATATATATTTGTTTGTTCTTTATGACATACACAGTCACAATTAGTTAATTTCCGAATTCGACCAAACTGCAGGATTGATATCAGTGACATCGGGAATTCAAAAATCTTCAACTCGCCATTTTCTGGGCCCTTCTGATTGAATTAAAGGGGAGGAGATGTAGAAACACTCACCCCTGACGTCACACCTAATGTATTTGATGTTAGAAGCTAAGTGGCATATACGTAGCTATAGACCCGATGGTAAACAAGTTATCTTTACGTTAAGTGAACGAGTAAACAAAGGATGATGTTGTAACAACGTAATTACGCCTACAGATTACACCTACAATTGATAAGACTTAGTTCACGAGTTGACCGATAGGGGCGTGTCAGGGATCTCTAGATAGAGCCGATAGAGATCACTCTGGAAAAATGACGCGGAACTAGTTAGTTCTATTGTAATGCTTTAATGGATTTTAGCTAATAAAGTAATTTATGATATTGGTATAACTTGAATACATATGTTCTATTATTCAACCAACATACACAATAGATGAGTACCCAATGAAACGCGAGGAAGGAGGAGCGGGCGGTTTAGCAATGTTTTAAGCCCTTACTCTTACCTTCAATCAGATGTCGATATGGAGTCTATGTCCTCTTAAAGATCCCAAGTGGAAGAAATTTGATGTATTTATGTTTAAATATTTATTCTTTGGATAATGTAATGTGCAAAGCTCATTAATGTTTAATTGTCTCTGCAGAGGGGGTTTAATGGCTCGGGCTTGATCGAAATTAAAATTCGCACATGCTAAACATCAAAAGGCATAATGCAGACTAGCGTTGTCTCTAAACAGAGACCCTGACGGTTCTTTAAGTTTAATTAAACGAAACAGGAGGAAAACTTCCATTCCTCCTCCTTGATCACTGCAAATATATTCAACAGTCATAGATTTGTGCTCCTAATAGGTTTACGTGGAATATAAATCAAACAAATCAATATAGAATCTGTTTTACAAGTCTATTTTTAATACCTTACAATTTTTTTTATTATTTTTTTCCACGTTCTCGAAGTATGTATTAGGTATGGTAAGGTTAAGTCTTTGGAGACTCGGACATGGATTATTTTTGTTTACGAACTGGCTTTCTTTGTCTTTGTGTCTTTTTAAGCCTGAGCATAACCTGTTTTATCAATTGCCCTTGAACAGTACAATGTTTGTGATGCGAGTTGTATGCTATCATTTGAGGTTTTAATTTATTTCTTTTCTGTAGGAAAATCCAAGAAAAAATGTTCAACTCGATACAAATATTCACCTGAATATGAAAGGGATCTTGAACTTGACATTCGAAAGGATACCAAAGAAAAACGCTTCAAATGTGATCAGTGTGACTATGTAAGTACGCGGAAGTATCATTTGATCAGACATCAATTTATTCACAGTGGTGAAAAACCCTTCAAATGTGAAGAGTGTGATTATGCGGGCACGCAGAAGTATAAATTGATCAGACATCAACTTATTCACAGTGGTGAAAAACCCTTCAAATGTGAAGAGTGTGATTATGCGGGCACGCAGAAGTATAAATTGATCAGACATCAACTTATTCACAGTGGTGAAAAACCCTTCAAATGTGATCAGTGTGGCTTTGCAAGTACGCGGAAGAACGATTTGAACGTCCATCAACGTATTCACAGTGGTGAAAAACCCTTCAAATGTGATCAGTGTGACTATGCGTGCAAGCAGAAGAACGATTTGAACGTCCATCAACGTATTCACAGTGGTGAAAAACCCTTCAAATGCGATCAGTGCGACTATGCTACTGCCCAAAAGTGTACTTTAATCAGACATCAACGCATTCACAGTGGTGAAAAACCCTTCAAATGTGATCAGTGTGACTATGCGTGCAAGAGGAAGAATAATTTGATAACTCATCAACGCACTCACAGTGGTGAAAAACCCTTCAAATGTGATCAGTGCGACTATGCAAGTACGTGGAAGCATGCTTTGAAAAGACATCAACTCATTCACAGTGGTGAAAACCCCTTCAAATGTGATCCTTGTGATTATGGCAGCGCACGGAATAGCCATTTAATCCGACATTAACATAGTAATCACTTGGAATAATAAAATGGATTATAGTTAAGGGTACTCGCGGCAAACTAGGAAAAAACATTTACTAAATGTATTGTACTACAAAATGTTTTCATTTTCTGAATAAATATTACTGTTCATTACAATTGTTTTAAGCAATCTCTAAGAAAATTTTCCATTCTCAGAAATAATGTAAGCACCCTTAATTACCTTTCCATTCTTAGAAATAATGTAAGCACCCTTAATTACCTTTCCATTCTTAGAAATAATGTAAGCACCCTTAATTACCTTTCCATTCTTAGAAATAATGTAAGCACCCTTAATTACCTTTCCATTCTTAGAAATAATGTAAGCACCCTTAATTACCGAATAATTACCATACCGGCTCTATGGTTGTGTGCTTTAAATATAGTGCTGTATATTAAAATGGCGGCCGGAACTAACCAAATGTCTTAACGGGCAACGCCGAACCTTTTTTCTAAAAGTAATTAGTAACATTAGAGAGTTTAAGCATCCCCTATACGCGTACGTGTAGCCACCTTTGACAATGCATTGGTCAAATGCACTGTGGAAGGTAGCTACACGTACGCGTTTAGGGGATGCTTAAACTCTCTAATATCGTCTCAAAGGCTTTATTTAACATCAATTAATATTACAACTGGAATTACAGTAATTATATCTTCGTTTACGGTAATAATTGACTCATTTTATTGTTCATCTCCCTTTTAAATTTCTCCAAGGTATTATTTAGTTTCGTTGCTTCCATGGCAAAACTGACCCTCATACCGGAAAGTTGTTTCAAATTTCGTTCAATATTTTTCTCAATTCTTGCCAATCTCTTCTCAAATTTTTTCATAACCTTTTCCTGGCGATTTTGGATACGTTTTTCGAATTGTTCCAATCGTTTTTCCAAACGTTTGAGCTTTTCTTCTTTCGAACGAGTTCCATTTTTGCCACCAGTCTCCTCGGAACTTTCATAACCACTTAATTTGTCTGTAACCACTTAAATTGTCTGAAGTTTCTTCAGGTTTTGACGTAGCACTTGCTAAAGTTCCTGGATCGTCATTTGCGTCTTTATTTACTTTAACTTCGTCATCAGCTCTGGTACTAGATCGGAGCCTCCGAAATGAAGTGGTCTCCCAGTCTATTTAGTGTTTATTGTCTATGCCTACATAGATATCGGAAAATTGTCACTAACTTTACCGTTGAATTCATGCTCTCTTTTTCTTAGTACTTAGTAGGTGTAATCACGAATAGAGGTTTATTGGCTGAATATTACTGTTTGTTCATATTGACAAGTTTATTTTATCATACCTTTATTGGGTTAAGTTTGCATTCTGATGACTCTGTATATAAACTAGACAATGAAACTTTTGTGTACCTTAAAAAACATGTTTTTAATTAATTTCAATTACAATGACCGAGTTGTAATTAACGAGACCGGGATCATTCGAAAGTGAAGTTCAATTAGAAACTATATGCCAAATGTCAAGGTAATTCACCGTGGGGGGATTCAAGGTTTTTTCGCGTGCAAAAACCTGTATTTTAATTAGCTCTGTACTGTAATTATTTTTATTAGAACGAGTGATTTGTGAGTGTTAAGATATATTTACTTGAAGACATATGAATTGATTTAATCGAAAAATACCTACTTTTACAAAAATATTTAGTTTGCTTTTGAAAATTGTTATAGATACTTTTTACGGTCCAAGTCTGGCAGAATCTGCGATATTTTCTCAACATGATACTTCTTGAACCAAAGTCCACTCCCAGCAGTCTTCAGCACACTTCCTCTGGTTCAAAACCAGTTTATTAATTGCTTGGACTAGTTTTAAAATTCTATAAGTGAGAAATACTGGTCCTTGGGACCAGTTTACTAATTAAGGGGTACGTTCAGTAACCCTCTTTGATGACAGCGCTTACTAAGCGATGTCAGATTTTCCCTACTGTACGCTTTTTCGCGTTTCCGGTTTTGACGTCATGATGCTCAGCGCTTATCCATCAATAAAACCATGTAATCGATATGGTTTTTTTGATGGCGTGACGTAGTGCTTGATTGTTGAACACTTGACAGACGAAAATTTGGCGCGGGATTTAAAATTTAAATTCCAATGATGCTATTCCTACAGTAATTGTATTAGTTTTCTTGACAAAACTGCTTCTACCATTCAAATAGACATAATTTTCTTAAAAAAATTCATTATTTGCGAGCCTGTTAATAACTGAGACGAGCCATTTGCGCTTTGCGGGTAATACGTTTCCCCAAGTCCAATTTCGAAAACAACGCTAACTTCAAAATGTCACTTTACCGTTCAACAGCCTTCTACGTCACTGTGACGTCTCTAGCCCATCAACCAAACATCAAGAAAACAGCGATTTCCTTGAGATTTTCGTTACTGAACGTACCCAAGAACAAAGGTGGGGGCCAGTCCGGAGACCAGTTTATTATTTCGAACACTAGGGGGGGATCACCGGTCCCAAGCAGCGTGGTGGCACAGGGCATATGACCAGTTTAAAAATTGCCTGGACCAGTTTAAAATTTAAATCTGAGGGGGGTCAGTGGTCCACTTGACCACTAATGAAATTCAAGGGCAACCAGAGTCCAGACATTATCTCAACTATTTTAATTATCCACTTCTTTATTTTAGCGGACGACGCGTCCTGGTCAATGGTCATTGACCAGTTTATTTATTTCAGACCAGGGGGGCTGCTGGCCCAATGTCCAGTTTTAGAAAATCCTTATTTCCCACCCTGCACTCCCAAGGACTAGTTTTGAAAAATATCCTTATTTCCCAGACTGATTGACGGCGGTTAGGATTAGATTTAGGAAAAAGTTAAAGCTGTCTGCTAGGCGTTCTCTTTTTTTGGCGGTTGTACTTTGTAGTGAATTCCTTTGTTACGGTAACGGTTCCTCCTTTAAAGGCTTTAATGTATTTTTATTGATTATAAAAAAGAGTATCTATATACAAGAAAAGCTCTTAATAAAAGTTGAAGATTTTTCTCTTTTTTAACTGTGAAAGAAAAACGTTCATATAAGCCTTCCCTGGTAAGAATGTATATTAAACTGAGGGGAAACGCCCTTGGCAACTAAAACTTTGTTTATGGCCATACTTTTTAATATTATTGAAATATTACGTATGTTATCAAAACAGGAAACTATACAAAGTATGATGGAATTTGTTAAAGAATGTCGTGTTATGGTCGAACGATTAAACTGGTAAGTGATGAATATAATGCAACTTGGATCATGTCAAGGCATAACGTATCCAAACCTACTGACACTATTATACCTTTAAAGGAAATAGATCTTTCTTGATATTTAAAAAATAAAAAATACTAGCAGAATAAATAATTCATACGAAGCTAGTTGTAGTTGTATTCAAAAAATGTGCTAGAGAAAATCCCTAGTCTTGAACAAAATTGTCACAATTTAAGCTTTCCCATGTTTTTCTTAGCTTTTTATAGCGAAAGCTACAATGTAAGGGGAAACTTCCTTGTCCGTTTTTGATTTACCCTCAGTTTGAGAAATTATTTCATTTTAGGGTAGATTTACAATCCCACCAACTCTCTTTTCAAAATTCCGAAATGAGTTTAGTAAATCTTCAAAGGGAGGCCATTAAAAAGGTGTTTGCGGAATTATTGCCTGTTTAAGACAAATTGAAGATGACGAAAACTTTGTTTTTAGGAAATGGACTACGAGGAAGATTGTAACTATGACCACTTAAGCAAAGATGATCTAATCAATGAAATAAAAGCTAGAAATGATCGAGTGAGGAAACTGGAAACCGAGGTATTTTCAAGCATAGGGGTTTTTTTAGCTGTGTGAAATTAAGCACAGAGATACGAGAAACTTTAAATGGATCAGTTGTCGAATGAGGTGTCTCTTAAAATAGAACCAAGCTCTATGAGTGGGTGAATAATTAAGGTTATTGGTGAAAACACCTATCAGGATTGGCTCAAAGCAAAGGGAATTGATAACACGTCCTTCGTTTCTTTATTAACAAAGAAACCCGACGAGGGCCTTTGATGCTGATCCACCTTCTTGCGTGCCATTAGTTTCTCCTCTTTCTTGCTTCCCCATTTAAAATTCGTTCAGCCAAAGAAAGTCCCAAGATAGTTAACAATTGTAATGGAATCTCATTTTGTTTAGTGTAATGTCTTAATTTCAAACTTGGAAAATGAGAGAGTGAAAACAACACTAACGATAAATAAGCAAATAGACGAAATTGAAAGACTCAATAGGGTCATTAAAGAGTTGGAAAGAAGAATCGATGATCTCATGGTATGGAACATTCTTCATTTTCATAGTCAATGTGAAAGAGAATCAGATTAAAAGTGTTAGTTCAAGTATTGTTCATTGTTTAAAAATAGGAGAAAAGTGGAATACATCAATTAGATACCGATGACTTAGTGAAAACTGAACCCTTTGGAAATGATTTGGAAATTAATGGGCAGGAGTTATCCCTTCCTATTGTGATGCACAGTGTCCAAGCTGTCAATGTCCAAGGCATTCTGTGTAAAGAAAATATTAATGTCCAAGGCATTCTGTGTAAAGAAAATATTAATGTCCAAGGCATTCTGTGTAAAGAAAATATTAATGTCCAAGGCATTCTGTGTAAAGAAAATATTAGTCAAGAATCACCAACGCGAATTACGAATCTATGTGTCCCTAAACTGAACTACAATGACAGTTTGCCTCAAAGTGCGCCTTCACCTAAAATTAAATTTGAAAACCAGTTCGAAATGTCTCCTGACACGAACACGGAAAGCGATTTGAAAAGAGAACCTCTTGAGAACAGTATAAACATTAACGATTCTCTTCGTAAATCGCAAAGTGGCTCGACAGAGGGAGAAACTGAGAATATTACAACTCGATCGAAGGAATTTCGTGTTCCCGAATTGAATGTTGAAGTCGAAAAACATTTGGATCTTTCTCTTGGCGCAAATGTCGAAAGCGATTCATTAGAAGGAGCCCCAGAAAACGATATTCGTGATAACCAATCCAGAATCACCTTGACAGGTGCGAAGAAAACTGATAGACTGTATGTCGATCCAAGGTCACTGAATGTGCCAGTGTGGGTTTCTCAACTTACAAATGAACTATCAGAATTGACCTCTGTCCCTATGGAAATTGATGTACCCGAAGTTCCGATTCAAGTTGAAAATAATATTTCGGTATCGAACTCGGAGACATTTGAAGATGTCGCTCCAAAGATTACAGAAGGTGAAACCTCATCGTCTCGTTCGGAAATTGCAGGTAAGTCATTTTATGCTTTAATGGTCTTGAGTACCTAGAGGTCTATAGACAGTCAATATTCCGACCTTCGGTGGGGGAAATATGCTAATCAATCAATTCCGCCTTCTCGGTGTAAAGTATAGCGCATTCCATTTAACCACTCTGAGATCGCTCTCGATTTGCTCTAGGCGACATAAAATCCGTTTTATTTCTCGAGCTACGTTTTTTCGTTTTTATTTCCTCGTCCATGATTAATTAAAGGCAATGAGAAGCTTCGTTTGAAAAAAACCTCTGATTTATATAACAAAAGATAGAATTAATTTCTGTGAATTCAAAAATATCAAGCTTTTAATTGACTCCGGTTTCTGCAAATTATTTGGCCGCAATATGCATTTGAAAATGCTTCATTTCAAATTATTTGAAATCCACTTTTTATGAAAGGCTATAACGTTTCCCGTAGGCTGACGTCACAGATACATTTTTCACGTGAGATGGTGCTATCAGACCCAGAGTTTAGACTGGCGAGAAGTTCGAGACCCCTATAGGATTCCCGCGCTTTTTTATCCTCACGTCACAGTGATGTCATCAAACGGGCGAACGAGCTCGACAAGACAATATTATTGATATATCGAAACTGAGTTTTCGTGATTTTCCAATTAATTTTAAAAATAGAAACTTTGGTTCAATTATATTAAAAACTTGATATTTTGAAAGTAGAGACTTGAAAGTGTAACGTAATACCACTTTCGTGCTAAAATATGATATGAAATTCTAAATTCGCATTCCCTTTAATGAACGAATAAAATTCTCTCTAAAACTTAGTTTGTTTTCGAAGACGTTCAAATTGGGAAAAATATCCGTATGTATTTTTATCATCTTCCGAGAAACGCGAGTGTGAGAGAGTGGTCAGCTTTTGGACGTAATTCCGCTTTACTTAGATGAAAACTAATCAGCTAGCATTTGATTATCCTAACATCCTTTGAATATCAAAATACGACCTTTCTAGTTTCGCGCCAAGGTTCTCCCGCATTTCAGCTGACGTTCCATCTCCTTTATGTTGATGAGGTCATTTGCTCATCGGCTAACACCTTGATCAGGACTGTCTCTTTTTAACACTGAGATTTCATAGAGGTCTACCGTCTTAGCATTTCGTTTTTTTAAGCCACATCGTATGATGTACATCTACGACGAGGCTCTTAGTTTGACCTGCCCTGTTGTTGTAGTAGTAGTAGGGGTGTCACAGTAGCGCCTTTGGCAGTATAAAATTTTTCGATCGTCATTGAAGGGAAAGTGAATGGGAGGGAATTTTGGTGAAGTTGATATTTTTCGTTCGTCTGCTTAAAAGGAAGGGAATTATGATAGTTAGGTTAAGCCATATGCTCTCCCTTAAAAATTCCCCTCACCCGTCGACAATAAGAGTTTCACGCTTTCAAAAGCCTCCCCTATTTCAAAATTCAAAGAAATCGAGGGCAATTTTGAAAGCAAAAGCAAGTATTTACTGACGTTCTTTTTAGAATGGTCTTAATTCTTAAGGCACCGGGATATTACAATTATTGGGTGTTTTACCGAATTCTTTCTCTTTCAAACGCATCTGGCCATAAGTTCATGTTAGAAATTTATAAGATGCTAAAATGATGCGTGGGCATAAGTCTATGTTGTAAACTAAAACTTTCTGTACGAGCGTTAAGCACGTAATCATTTAAGCACTGTTAAAGGTAACTCTATCATCGAGGGGTAATCTCTAAAACTTTCTGTTCTTCTATTAAGGGTTACTTGTATGTAATCAATTTAGCATTGTTGTTTTTAGAATGGTCTTACGGGTAATAATTTTAGCAATGTTAAGGGTAGCGCATCGAGGGGCTACTCACTCAGAATTTCTCTTTGTGTCGCACTATTACAATTATAACATAAATATATTTATTGAAGTAAGGATTACTTAGCACAGTTAAAAGTAGCGCATCGAGGGGCTATTCACATAAATTTTATGTCCGCCTGCTATTTGCAAAGTACGGTACGATGTGGCTACTATAACGAGCCCTTGGGTCGTCTTGTTTTTATTAATTGCGCTTGAATGTTGCTGTATATTTGATACTAAATTGTAAATGGTATGCTTCGTGTTATGATTCATTAAAAATTTTCTGTAGGGAAATTCAAGAAGAAACGTTCAACTCGGATCAAATATTCTGCTGAATATAAAAGGGATCCAAAACGTCACATTAAGGGTAACGAAGAAAAACTATTCAAATGTGATCAGTGTGATTATGGCAGCAAGGAGAGGTATAATTTGATCAGACATCAACTTATTCACAGTGGTGAAAAAGCCCTCAAATGTGATCAGTGTGACTATGAATGCACTCAGAAGAGTAATTTGATCATCCACGAACGCATTCACAGTGGTGAAAAACCCTTCAAATGTGAACAGTGTGACTATGGAAGCACTCAGAAGAATAATTTAATCGTGCATCAACGCATTCATAGCGGCGAAAAACCCTTCAAATGTGACGAGTGTGACTATAAATTTACGCAGAAGATTAGTTTGATCGCACATCAACGCATTCACAGTGGCGAAAGACCCTTCAAATGTGATCAGTGTGACTATGGAAGCACTCAGAAGAATCATTTAATCGCGCATCAACGCATTCATTGCGGCGATAAACCCTTCAAATGTGAAGAGTGTGACTATGCGTGCACGCAAAAGAATAATTTGATCAGACATCAACGCATTCACAGTGGCGAAAAACCCTTCAAATGTGATCAGTGTGACTATGGAAGCACTCAGAAGAATAATTTAATCGCGCATCAACGCATTCACAGTGGTGTAAAACCCTTCAAATGTGATCAATGTGACTATGCGTGCACGCAGAAGAGTTATTTGATAGTACATAAACATAGAAGTCACAAGAATGAATAGATGGATTTGAAGGCGGTACGCATTGTCAGGCACAGGACTCTTGGTTCACTAACCGCCATTTTAAGAATTTTTATATTAAATGAAATTAAATTCACATAGAGGATGCTAAAGAGAAATTAAAAGTATATACAGAGACGCCTCATCATCTTGTTGTGGTTTCTTGTCTTCTCCTATCTTTGTTTGCAAATAATTCCACCAACTTCTGTTAAATATTTTGAGGTAAAAATTAAACGACCGTTTGACCAAACGTTTTTACTACCTTTTTATTTAATGTTCATAACATTTATGTTTTTTCGCCGATAAACATACTGAATCAACGCTATTTTTACCGAGCTCCTATAGGAATGTTATGCTATTGAGAGGTACTGTCAGGGACGTTCTGTGTCTGTACGTCTTTTTGTCCTTTGTTACAATAGAGCGCGTTCGCGTGTTGAACATGGAAGTAAACGTGTTCCCCATTTCGGAGAAATTGTATTTCACTATGTTAATTATTTTACTCGAGTACCGATCCACCCTTTAAGTGGCCACTATTCTGCCTAGTCTCTCGTCCATTACACATAAACCGAATCTGTCGCATTGGCTTCGAACTCCACCACCTTCTGTTATCCATCTATTCCGTATATAAAAAATCTTTCAGTAACATCGTTAGGGGTACGAGATGTAACGAGTAATATATAGCCTCTAAATGGCGGGGTATCCACCAAATGTTCACGCATTTGCGCCATTCATCATCAACTGATCTGTCAAATGATTGGCTTGAACTCCAGTGCAATCATTATTCGTAAGATTACGGGAACTGTCTAGCCTCTACATGGTGGTTCTTCCTACAAATTTTCGTGCAACTGTTCTTATCCTCCTCTTTCGTCATTCACAGCCCTTATGAATTTTTGTGTAATCAAATCAGACCAGAGAGAATTTTACACATGTGTAAAATTCTCTCTGATCAGACCCACACGGTACTTTAAACTTGAATACTAGTTTCAATCGAACCTAACGATTTAACAACAATCAAGGTAAGAGCAAAGAAAAGTGGAAAATACGAAGTCACATGAATGGATGGATATCATAGATTTACATTTTCTGTAATGATTGGGCCGAAACTGTGTAACATTCCATTACGGCACCGAAGTCCTAACAGCGTCCCCAGCGTTTAAGTGGGTTTGTACAGACAGTATGGAATCGTCAATGACGCCCCCTCTGTCTTAAAAATAGAAGCTAGTACTTTAACAATTACAATGGCGCTACGGGGCAGCACTTAAAAATCTCATTCCGGAGATTAGGGGCGTGCGCGAGGTACACTGGGAGAGTTACGGTGCCACAGGACGCCCATCATCATATTCACTCCTATAATACAATTTCTTTCTGGTCTACTTACAAACAGAAGTGAGATTATAACAAAACCATAAAGCGTTTGTAAATTAGTCGGCGAACCGTTGGGTTTTTTTTTTTTTTTTTTTTTGAAAAAGTCGCTGACATCAAAATCCCCGGGCGTAAGCAAACGAAAGTCTTAAAGCATAGCGGGACTCCTGTGGATCCCCTACAAGGGGACTTTCCTCCTGAACTCCGGGTTTGGCTTAGCAAAGGCTAGTGGGCGGGATTTATAGAGTAATGTCAGTTCTACTACGCAAACGTCATACCATAGAGTAGTGACGGTAGAGGGGGGAGTAGACTGTGTATCCCTCCCTCTAGGCGCGCTTTTGTAAGAGGGGATACTGTACGCGCCTGGTAGGGGGGATGACACTTAGCTAAGAGATAGAAGGGTATGACGTTTGCATACGTGGAACTGACATTACTCTCTTAGCTCAGTGTCATCCCCCCTACCAGGCGCGTACAGTATCCCCTCTTACAAAAGCGCGCCTAGAGGGAGGGATAAACAGTCTACTCCCCTCTCTACCAACATTACTCTATACATGCACGTATGAATCCCGCCCACACATGCCTCTAGCTTCACCAAGCCAAAACTGGAGTTCGCAAGGAAAGTCAACTTGTAGGGGATCCACAGGAGCCGCGCTATGCTTCAACTTCTTCACGGGAAAATAGTGTTAAGGCATTTTCCTTTTTTTGTGTTATTCAGCCTTCCGCGCAGGTAATACAATAGGCCATTCCATTAAATATTTGCCGTGAAACCAACGTACAGGCTGAGGGGTCGCCATATTAGGCTAGTTCCCTAAAGCTAAGAGGCAACGCCAGATGGAGCTCGCGTTCGATACGCGGGAGGCTAGTCGACTTACACTACCGCTTGCTGTGCTTCATGGGAAGTTCATGGCGCGAGGGAACTAGACCCCTGTCCGATCCCTGTGCTGTTCAGGGATGCCATATTGGGCTGTAAAGCCGCCAATTGGGCTTCTTCTCCAAAATATTGGCTGGAAATAAAAGGGTTGGCTGTTGGCTGGAAATTGGGCTTGTCGGGATTTTTCTTTGGCTTTCTGTACTTAAAATACCGCCAATAGGCGAAGATCATTAAAATGCCCAAAAAACTGACAAATGTTACTGTCAAACCATTTGTGTAGCTTATAATTCGTCAATTTATGGTTAAATAAAGTGGTTTCATTTTGTTTTGGGTTTTAAAAATTGTGTCAGTATGTAATATGCATTGAAATTTCTAAAAGAAAGACAAATTCCAAATTTTCACGATAAATTTTTGGCTTGTTTTTGGGCTGGATTGTTTAGACCTTTGTCAGTTTTTGGCCTTCTTTTCGAAATATAGATTGGCGGTTTTTTGGGCTTGTTTCCAATTTAATTTTGGCGGGTTGAAGGTTTTAAATCTGGCATCCCTGGTGCTGTTTACTTTTCCTATGGCATTACAGGAATGGTGATGCGGTACTAGGACTCTCGGGAGTGGGGACTGATGAAACGCCGGAGCGAGGCAGCCTGCAAACTGCTAATCGTTTTTAGCTCAAATGTACAGCTAAGTTTTATACGGTTTAATATAGTTTGTTTATGAGGAATTATTGTAACTGAAGAAGGTTTCCTATATACTAGGTTTTCAACTATCCATTAATGTTCTTAGGTTTTAATATGGGAATTATCCTTTATAACTAAGATGTCAAGATATGGTAGTGAGTTGTTTGTCCTTAGTTCCCATGTAAATTTAACGTTGGGATGTAGGTAAGAAGAATGTCATCTATGTACCGGCATGTAAGGGCATCTTGAGGGTTGTTATTCGGTTGGGAAGAGTTTTTAACCTTAGGTGGTTCACGATTTAACTGGTAGTTTAACTTTAGTTTCATAAGTTTTTAACTGGCTTTTTTAAGTTTTACTTTTTTAACACTCATCGTCTAATAGTTTAATTACTTCTTCGAGGTAAAGAGATTTGTCTAAAATCACAACTTTTCCACCTTTGTCCGATTTAGTTAATAGGATATTATCATTTCCTTTCGGTTTTCAATGTTAGTGAGATCAGAAGTGGTATGATACTAGAAGTATTGAGCTAACCAAATTCTTCACTCGGCATTAGTGAAAAGCCTTGATAAAACACAAACGGTTGGCCCTCTAGTGGCGGTTTCAGAATTTTTCCCTCCAAAACGTGAGACGCTCGCGGTGGTAGACGGCCGAACTAGATTCAAGGAGCCGGGTCCGTGTTCTGCGGCTTTAGGTTGAGGGGAAGGGGGTAGGAAATGTTTTTGGAACTCGACCAATTTTTCTTTCTCTAGTTTAGCGCGTGGAAACCGGCACAAAATCCTCAAATTTGTTCACTAGTGCCAGGATCTATTACCAATGCTAGAGCCCTTCACTTCTAGTCTCATACCACTTCTGGTGAGATTAATGGTTGGCCTATTATATTTATTCTGGTTGCTTGGCGTTCTGTAACACCCGAAGTATGGTAACGAGTTTATAGCTAAGCCGAGTTTATCTCTGGTTTTAGGTTTAATCGCAAAGTTAAGTCCTAATGATAAGAAGTAATTTTCTGAATTTTTGATAGTTCTTATTTGGAGAGTTGAACCGCTTTCTTTTCGCCGCAATGCAAGTACGACACGATAAAAAGCGGTCAAAACGTGATAGGACCCCTCCCTGTCCTTGCTTTTCAATTGCTTTTATTGTCACTTGACTAAAAATGGCAAGGCCAAGAGACTCTTCCCTTACCGAAAATACCACCTCTAAAACACATCTTAGGTTGGGCTGAAGACGTTTTTTAGAGGTTTTTTTTCGGTAAGGGTTATTTTTCTAATCTTCTATATCAACTTTGAATGCTATCACAAAACGTCTTGTGAAAGTTTTCAAGCAATTAGAATAAATAGAGAAAGAGGAGGGGTCGTCTATTAGATCTTCAAGTAAAGAAAATGAAGAATACCTGGCAGACGTCCACAAAATTCCGAAATGTGTCCACCTATAGTTCGTTCAATAATTTTTTCTCTCCGTGGTTTCCCCTGACACGAGAGAAGAGGGTAAACTTTGAAGGAGAAATTTCTGGTGGGTCCCTTGCGCCACTTATGTGGTGTATCGTGAAGTGGAATAAAAGTTTGAGTGGTAAGAATGATGAGAATTGGAAATATTTATTTATTACAAAATTCATCAGGTCACACCAAAACCGACCAGACAGCCTTCCATCCAGTAAGGGTAGGAACAATAATTTTCCAAGTTCTATAGAGCGCAAAACGAACAAGAGCAAAAATCATTATGCATTACTTCGTGTGGTTTCCAATGTGCTAAGGTTGTACAGAATCCAACAACCATCAAAGGCTATCTCGCATACACTATAAAGTTACGAAGAGTGTCACATAAACTTGAGAAATGGCTGCCCACTTTAATACACGCGGGATACAGTGACCACGACACTATAAGGTACCAGTTCTAGTTTAGCATACATTAATCGTAGAAAATCAACACCATCATAAATAAACCCTTGCAGTAACAAATTACACAATTTCGCTGGCCTACAAACCAAATTCATCAAGCTACTGGTATATAGAGGGTGTTCCCTATGTCTATGTAATTTCGAAAACAACCTCACCACAACCAATCGGCCCCCAGTGAGAGCCGGCATTCTATACATACGAAAACTGGTTCTAAAACAATAAGTGCGCAATTCTACATTACCAGAATAATTCTACACTTCTATAAACTATTATAAGATACGTTTCTTAACTCCTTTTTGAACTCGAGCAGCTTTATACTGAACTTCCAAACTGTTCTCGCGCCACGATTTTTGAACTATCAAAGCTGTTACTTTTACTAGTCCCTTTTACGATTACAATATCCATGGAATCGCGTATACTGCATTTTCGCGTGCATTATACTAACGAACGAACTAACTTACTAACTAACTCGGTATCAGGGCATTACTCCGTTGGTTATTACATAACCACACGGAGTAAAAAGTAACTCGTCGAAAGGAACAGACGCCTTGCGTTTATTTATTTAAAACATGGATGACGTCAAAAACGTGCGAAATTAGAATGTCTAGCCTCCCAATGACAGGGCTTCCACCAATTACGGGTTTTCTAATCATTTATTGTGCGTCAATCGCCTTATATACCCCAAACGTCCCAAAATTGGTTAAAGAGGCATACGCTTGAATTCAAACGTCAACAATAGCTATGTTTAAAATTATTTTAGGAATAAAGTTCCTTAAAACGACTTAACTAGAATTAAGGTAAATTAATGACGATTAAAATAATATCAATTATATTTATTTAATTATTTAAGAAAAACCTCTTAATTGCGTCTCGACTCGGAGAGGTTTTATTTTGGTTTCCCAACTTGTTTCAGTTATAAATGCTAAGCACCACAATATAAGCATTTGAAACGCAGAGGCTAATTAATCCACGTTTATGCTACGGCACATGGCAATGTTTTCCCCCTCCTATTGTTACCATTCCGCATGCTAAAAAAGCTACTACAAAATATAACCAAAAAAATCATCATTCCTTTTAAAAAACGTACAAAACCATGAAGTTCTACTCCAGTATTTTTTACTCTATTCACATTCCCCGAAACCGTAATTAATCACATCCGCTCAAGGCCTCAAGTCTGACTGCTGAACCATCAAAGCCTCCTAAACAAATTCCTTTTTAAAAATAAAATTAAAAAAAAATATATCTATGCATAAAAAACAAAATGAAACTCTAAACTTAGGGTTCAAGTTACAGTCGAATTTTATTCGCAAGGGAATTCCAGCTCATATCGTGAAGTCTCAAGGGGCGAGCGCGATTAGAAGAAAATTATAATCAGATTATAATTTATCAGAATTCATTGCACGTGCGCTTAAACCAGACGCCTCTCTCTATTCGGGTTCCGTAGAACGGGTTTTCGCGATAAAATGGAAAAGATGTTCGAAGAGTACGGTTTACGATTTAGTAGCGTTAACTGTTTCGTTAGTTGTAACTTCTACAAAATATTAGTCGGAGTTGCTCTAGCTTATACAGTTTTTAAAATATTTAAAGTTTGTTTTGGGAGAAGAAAACTACCACCGGGACCATGGGGTTTGCCTCTCGTTGGTTATTTACCGTTTATCAGTGACCAAATACCGTACTTGACGTTCAACAAGTTAGCTCAGAAATACGGACCTGTTTTTGGGTGAGTCACTTAAGTTAAATTGTATTATATTAACTACGCCGTGATCTTCGTAAGAGCTTGGTAGAATATTTGACAGCTCGCTATGAAGGCTTACGCGGTGTGTGACGTAGAGCCGGTGCCAGGTGTTCGGGGAGTCGCGTGCAGCTATGGATGAAGGAATTAAAGATCCGGATTTTTAGAATTTTACCATAAGTTTATAGGATATTTTCCATAAGTATAGATCGTAATGCTAGAGGATTACAGCTCGAGCTAGTTCGAGAACGACAAGCGAGAATTGACTACACGCTGTTTTGCAGTTCATCTTACCATGGATAAAGAATGCGCGTGAGGAAATTTGTTTTCACTCTACAGGATAGGCAACTCCCTATCTCGAGCGACAGCTTATTCTGTATATACTCTGTTACAACTTCGGTTGTCAGCACGCGCAAAGCTATTTCTCTATGTAACGCAGCTTTGTACGTGCTGTCAAGAGACAAAAACTTCAGGATCTTCAGGAATTATAATATCCGCGAGTTATTTAGCTAAAAAACTCGCGGATATTATAAATCCTGAAGATCCTGAAGTTTTTTTGTCTCTTGACTGCACGTACAAAGCTACGTTACATAGAAAAATAGCTTCGCGCGTGCTGACAACCGATATTGTAACAGAGTATATACAGAATAAGCTGTCGCTCGAGATAGGGAGTTGCCGATCCTATAGCGTGAAAACAAATTTCCGCACGCGCATTCCTTATCCATGATCTTACTATTAAGTATGTACTTAGCCTTTGACAGCTCCTCACTACGCGTCGCTTTACGAGAATCTATGACTTTTAACCTAGGTCACTTCATGATACGCTCTCAGTAACCAGTGACAAACTTATGGGACATATCTTATAAACTTATGGTTTTACATTTATATTGTAGTTTATTTTTCGTTGGTGGCGCCATCTGTTTTTTTCGGCTTAATTATTTCTTGACTTGATATTTTTCGTATAAAAAGAAACTGTTTTGTTGCGCAACGTCACAATTACATTATTGCTTAAAATTAAATACTCATAAAAATCGTGTCAACATTAATATTAAATAGTTAATGAAATTTATAATTATATTTAGAAATCGTGAGGTTTTTCTGCCTGAAGCTACGTTTGAAAATGTTAGAAATCGCGCTATTTCCTGCCAAAATATATATTTGTTATATTTAAAACCGCGTCCTACTTTTCAGACAACAATTAATTGTGCACAACTGTTGTTACATAATAAATTATTTTAGCTTTTATTTTAGACCAATCATAACTCTACTTTAATATCATGTTATATTTTCTTAATTTCCCTCCGATTAAACTAGCGAATTAGTTTTTTTGAGGCATTCGGACGTTAAGTATTTTTGATTCTGGGTAATCATAGTTTAACCCTGCTAAAAATTTGGTTTGTCAAGCTTGTCTCTCGAGCTAGTATAAACAAAAGTGTATAGATATAAAAACAAAATGTACACCTCATTAACAATTCCTTGCATTGGCTATAGACGACGTGTAAACTGTGAAGCCAACTACCCTCCGCTCAACCGCCTACAGGAACTAACCAATCAGGAAAAAGCTCTCAGACGTCATAGGTTTATAGAAAGTAGTACATGATGCTAGAGATCCAAACGTGATTTTTTGGTACTAGAGGTAGCATCTGCTAATTTATGAGCCTACTCGCGGCTTGTTCCCTGTGCCACGGTTGGTAACGTAATCACGCGCAGAAGGGGGCGACACTGTTCTGGGATAAAGGAGGGCTAGAAAGTTTCAACGAAGTGTACGGGTTGAATAGAGCGTTTTAGTTTTCTGAGAGGCGCAGTGCGATTCTACTTACTGCATCCACTTCCTTTTTCATAACTCTAATTAATTATACTGACATTATTTATTTAATTTACAGCTTGCAAATTGGTTTTCGCTACTGCGTTGTTCTTAACGACTATGATTCCGTTAAAGAAGCTTACAAAAAGGATTGCTTCAATGGTCGACCTCCCGGGACCTTTGAACTACCTTCGAAAAGCCCTAGTATGTATGACTTAGTTTAAATACCAATATTGAAACTGTATATGAAACCTTTTTTCCAGACATAGGTGAGATAAGTGGAACAGATTGGACAGAGCATAGAAAACTGTTTGGAAACTTCACGAGAGCAATTACTAAATCTGAAAGCGATGGAATATCTCTATTGGAAGATATCATTACTGTAAGTTATCAAGGTCCGTTGGTAATTGGTTTGATATTTCTTGATTGAATAGCTGGGGGTAACACAGAAGTAACATAATAAGTATGACATTCAGAGAAATGCGTTAATAAACGTGTGTGTTACCAAGGATAGATTTAATTTTAGAAGTAGGAATGGAGAACAGAGTAATGTGGGCGCGCGTCATAGTCCCGGACGCCCTTCCACGGGACGGAGGGGTATGAAAGAAGAGGCGGGTCATAGCGACTGAGGAAAAATGGAATTACGTATTTTTCGCCCTCCCCGTCAGCAACGTCATCAAAACGTAGTTTAAGTGAGACAATAAGGTAATTTAAACTTTTCGTTGCGTGTTGGAGGGAGGGGCTCTATGCTGGGCTATGGGTCGGACTGAAGTAAATATTAAACGTTCTCCATTCCTACTTCTAAAATTACGGAGTAAAATATGAGTTTGCCAATCAACTTGTAACATGTCAAAACGTTAATGGAAGCGGTTACTGCTGATGCAGAGCCGATTAAGTATTTAGTATAAGCACTATGGAAAAATATGGGTTTGAGTCAAGAATGTCGTTTCTACGCAAAATTTATACCTCTAACATTTGAACAAGCCTTCCTAAAGAAATTTAACATAACTCGTTTGAAAGTGTCATACTTAATGTATATATGATACTTATGCTTAAATGGTATAATGTATTAACGTTATAAAAATTATATCTCGAACCAAGTATCCAACTATTTATAAAAAATCTATGCATCAAAAACTAAACTTTATATAGTTCAAGTGCTTTAGATTATGTAGGAAAACCTTAGGCTTATGAATACTCAGAATATAAGAAAGTGTAGTTTGCTTGTAAACTGATGTTGCGGCGATTTCTACAAACGGAATATTCGATACTCAATTTATGACCAACTTTGAATGGTTCATAAGATATGTTCCATAAGTTTGTCATTGGTTATTGAGAGCTTGTCCTGAAGTGACGTAGGTGAAACGTCATAGATTCTCGTAAAGCGACGCCTGGTGAGGAGCTGTCAAAGGCTTAGTACAGGCTAAATAGGCAAAACCGAGTATAGTCAATTATGGTGTCGTTCTCGAACTAGCTCTTAGTAAGTCTCCTCTAGAAGCATTACGAAGTATAGGAAGTGTCATACTTATGAAACATATCTTATGAACTTATGACTTTACTAAGCTCCAACTCCGACACATTTCATTTACAGAGAGAAGCCGATATCTTAGTTGAAAAGATCACGGCACGGTTGTATTACAAGGAACACGAACCAATTAATGTCCGACATTTTATGGACGAAACAATGTACAAGATTGTCGTTGAGTATCTTATGGGTAAAGATGAACTCAGACCGCAAGATAAGCATGTCATGGATGCTTTACTTGGTCAACACACACCGCTTTTAAGCTCTGGTATGGTTAAGGCAATGACACCAACATTTTACAGTCTTCGATTACTAACAAAATGGCTCGATCCAATGTACGTGGACTACAAATTTCATACTGGACATCTTGAAAACATGTTAAGGTAAACCAATGGCAAGGCTAGTAAATAATGTTATACTAGAGGTTTATAAGCTATGTTCCACAAGTATGACACTACATATACTTCGTAATGCTAGTGACTTACTGAGAGCTAGTTCGAGAACGACGCGAGAATAGACTACACTCGGTTTTGCAGTCCACCATCCTATTTAGTCAGTAGTAAGCCTTTTGACAGCCCCTCACCAGGCGTCGTTTTACTAGAATCTATGACGTTCCAATTACGTCACTTCATGACAAGCTCTCAGTAACCAGTGGCAGACATATGGAACATATCTTATGAATTTTAAAAACGTAACTAATCAACCAGAAATTTGAAGCAAACGCAAACATAAATAACAGAGAGTGAATAGTAAGGAGAGTGCATGTGAGGCGTGATTCACTTTGCCTCTGAGCCAAAAGAAATTATTTTTTGATGGCCCAAGGGTAAACTCGCGTACTGACCGCTTTGGATTACGAAATCTCTGATAATATGTAACTAGAAATATATTCAGACGTCCAAATGGCCTGCAAAAACAAACCTTTCTTTTTGCTGGAGAGAGGAAAGAGAAAACGTCGTAAACATCATACTGGACACTACTGATAGTTTTCATTAATTCTTTTACCCCCATTCTGTTATTTCTTATAGTACCACAACGTCATTCGCAATTTCCCTGCCACTGATATATAATTTTGATTTTGTGCGGTAAAGATCGCGAGGAGACCGTTGTAGTGTTTTAAAGAATCGCGCCCCGTTTTGTTCTCTGGTTTTACCTGACTAAAGAGAGAATGTCGGGTGAACAATAAGGCGTACCTACAGCTTTCCAGAACTATAATTGATATCTTTTCAGATTGGTCGTGAAATTTCACCGAAGCGATTCCCATGAGAAAAACACTTCCAAAAACTACACAGACAATTTCCTTATTCATCAAAAACAAAACCCCGATTCAGCAACTTTCTCAGGTAAAGATCATCTTCGTTAAGAAATAGGAGCGACACTGAGAATCTTTATCTATACTAAAGATCAAAGGCAAATAGAAATAACAGTGAGGAACCGGGATGTATAAGGCACAAAATGATGTATACTACGCCTGGTTTAGCTTTCGCTCTAGCTTCACTGCTCAACCAATCGGCGCTCTACTATATTACCTTATCTTTTTCTTCTTTCTGATCAAAGCGTAAATTTGGTCTTCGAGGCGTTTGAGTCAATAGAATATTTCTGGTTGTTGCTCATCATGGATTTCGAAGTGCAAATCAGATAATTTTTATTCAGTTCGTCTGCTCACTAGTGCTACTATCATAAGAAATGATCCATAAGTGTGTCACTATTTACTGAGAGCTTATCATGAAGTGACGTAGGTGAAACGTATAGCGACGCCTGGTGAGCCTCTGTCAAAGTCTTAGTACAGAGTGACTAAATAGGATGATAAACTGCAAAATCGCTTCGTTCTCGAACTACCTCTCATTAAGTCTCTAGTATTACGAATTATAGGAAGTGTCATACTTATGCAACTATTCATTATTAACCCCTATTATACAGCGAGAGGTGGGGTAAATATTTTTTTTGCCGCCCTATGAGACAACGTCAGTTATTCGTGGCCTATGCTCTCCTTACCTGATTATCTTTTATTTCTATTTGCCTTTGGTAAGCTCACTACTCTTGGGCCATGGTAACATAAAAAAGAGATATGAGTATGAGGAAAACTTATATCATAAATACTATAAAACCTGAAGATTGTGTCGCTTAAACTTTTCAAATTACTATAGGATATGTGTCCCCAAAAATGGAGTGACTATTGCCACACACAGTGTGTGGAAATAGCCTCTGCACTGCTGCCACACAATGTTTGGCAATAGCCAATCACCTATTACCACACAATGTGTGGCAGTAGCCAACCAACTATTCCCACACAATTAAAGTTCTACATTAAGATAGAAGGTCACTTTTTGTGTGTGTCAATAGTGATAGGCCTATCACTACGGTGGCCCGCCTGTCAAAGTTAATTGGATCAGGGACGAAATTAAACAAACAATTTTATTTTTCATTTCTGAAATGGCCTTGAAAATAGTGACCCCAGGCATCTGAAATAATTATACAGGATCGTAGAACCTGTAAACTTTTTATCTAAATGGAAAAATTCAATTAACTTATCATAGGTACAAATGTGTGTGGCGATAGCACGGTGACTATTGCCACACAATAGCCTCACCCTTTTAAAGAACTTTCATTGCAGATAAAACGCTAATAGGAAATTTAGAGGCTTTACTCGCTGGGGGAACTCATACGATCAAAACGACATTGGAATGGTTATTTACTATATTGTCCGAAAAACAAGACGTTCAAGAAAAGGTTTACCAAGAGATTCAAACAGTGGTACAAGACGGCCAAAACATAAAGTGGAAGGATAGATTGCGCCTACCTTACACGCACGCTGTCATACTAGAAAGCATGCGATTGTTTACAATAACTCCCATAAATACACCAAGATTGTAAGTAAATTATTTTCCAACAGGGTGAATTAAAAAGAGAAAGCGGCTTTTCTAATTATTGCATTTAATTAGGGTTACAGAGGACACAACAGTCATGGGATATGATATTCCACGAGGAACAGTGGTCTTCTCTAATAACTGGCAAATAAACCACGATCCCAAATACTGGAAGGAACCATTCGTTTTTCTTCCTGAAAGATTCATCGACCAGGACAGTGGTCAAATAAATGCCAAATCTACGGAACGCATAAGCTCATTTTCATACGGTATGTCCCAAACTTAACGAACACTTTTTTCATTCCTCGCCTTTTCCGAGAAAAAAATCAATACATTAATGCCTTATATCATGAGTTAATAATATGTTAGCTCCCTATAAGTTACCCAGGCTTCATAGGCGTAATGTATCCAGCGATTTCTTCTCATTTCGCCCGCGCGGGAAAAAAATCCGTATGTTGCGCTCTCTCTTGTCGAAGAAAAAATCCCGCTCGTACTCCTCGACCTCGAGTCGTCGGCTGCTTTTTCACCAAGGGAGTGTTTTAGTCGTGAATGTTTATGTTTTAACAATTTAACATTAAATCATGGCGTATGTGGCAGTACTGAGACAAAAAATGCAGAACTCAATGCAATTTGCCGATATTGATAAAGAATGCTGAAGATAAGAGTTATTGTGACTTGAAACCAGAAAATTATACAACTGAGCTAAATCCAATCCACTGATCTCTTAACTGTTTTCTTAACCGAGGCTACTGAGCGAAATATTCCGCTGCTTAAATAGCTCCGATATCATTGGCTAGCTTCCACTATACGCGCTTCCGGGGAAAAAACCGGAAAGAAGGGTAAATGAGATTTTCGTTCACATGGCGGCCGCAGAGTGTCGCATATAATTGGGAAGCCGGCAGTGCGGGAGAAAACGCTGGAGTATAAAAATGAATTGCCTGATTGACTTATAGGGAGCTAACATATTATTAACTCATGCTTATATCTATTATGGATAGCGACACACAATTGATAAATATGATTTAGTGCATTAACCGTATTTCAACTAGTAAATAATTCAAACCAAGGGTATCTCAAACCGGACTTCCTGACTTAGAAACTATAAATAATTGTAGATAGTTTTAATATATTTCTTCTTTGGCTACGGTTTTCTTGTACCCCCATAAATGGAGTGGTCTACATTCAACTGTTTTATGTCACGGACTCTTAGTTTGTGGGAAGTTTTTACGCTGTGTTGCTCTTTCGTGCTGATATTTCAAAGTGTAAAGGACTTCTTGTCGAGCCACGCATATTGTGTATTGTTAGTAATTTAAAAACGAGAACCAAAATTCAGCGTATTCAAATTTTACCACCGTATCAATTCAATTTATTATAAACGGTTCAACATGAACACATATTCACATTTCTACGTCGTTGAATGATAATTTGCTTTTAGTGAGAACCCTATTTTGGCCATAATACCATACTCAAAATAAAAAACCCCCTAGAATTCTCTAAACCTCACATCTTTGAAACACAGTTTGACTTATATATTTTTTCAGGTAAACGGGAATGTCCGGGCAAAGTACAAAGCATGATGCAAATAATGATCTTCTTGTCGAAAATACTCCAAAAATTCATCATTTTACCTCCTAGTACGGATAAAGCGCAGCTTGACGAATATCAACAAACTATGTTTTCTATGCCCGCAAGCCCAGATATCAAATTTAAATTTCGATAAACATGTATATACCTTGACTCATTAAAGCTCTCTAATATTTTTTCCTAGTTTTTACGCGTACTTTCGATTTTTGTTTCGACCCCTGATTAATTAAACAATTAAATGGTTTGTTCAATTTGACGTTACGGAGTGAGTGAGATCTAACGCACAAAGATATCCTCCCAATGAAACGAATTCCCATTGGACATTAATTACATTCAACCGAAATGCGCCAAAGTATTTTCGAAGCAATCGGAATGGCGGGTTTCGAATGTGATTTTGTAATTGATTGATCCGAATGCAGAATATTTGATTTCGAATCAATGGAATTTATGTTCTACAGTACAGTACAGGTAGGCTAAAACATTTGAGCGTAGATTTTGAGGCAGAAAAAAATATAATAAACGTACCCACGATCTTGGAAAATGCCAGCAACGGTTCTATGATACATGTGTAACTATCATTGGATAAACACTTCAATTTCCACCATGCAGGAATGAGTCGAATGACAGCATTTTTGCCTCCTTTGCAGGAGCCATGGCCTTCTTCGATACAGGATATATTATACCTTTCTTAAATGTTAATTGTGTTTCATCTTTCGTCTTACAAATCCCATCTAGAGCAGACGATTTTTACAGTCAAGTACAGCATGTTAGAAATGGAAGTGATCTCTGAGTCTTAATTCTCCCAGTTGCAACTACGTTGTCTAGAGTTTGCGATTCATTTAAAATATAAGCTATGTATCCCTAAAAAGAATAATTGCAATTATAGTGTTTATACAATGAAGGTTATAAATGCACGAAACAACCGTTTCGTTGCCGACATACAATCCTCTTTTGTTTTGCTGAACTTCCTCCAGCAACAGGCACAGGTTAACTTCATTCATTTCGTGCGTATCATCACGTTCAGCGTTGACTTGGAAACGATTTCAAATCCGTTTAATGGGAATAGGGTATGGCCAGTTCACGTTTCTCTCCCTCCAACACCATATCCATAAAGACTTTGGAACATCAGATCTAGCTTGAAACCTGTGAATGTATAGGTCTGGACTAGATTGCTCAGAAATTGGCGCAGTGGGCGGGCATTATAATAACTGAGAATCGGTTATACACTTTCATAATTTACACTGTCATAATAATAAGCCATCTTCTTCGGCGGTCAATAATACAATATAACTATACAGGTATTGAGGTCTCCAACGCAACTTTTTGTTGGAGCCTAGAAGAACCGGCCTCTCTGAGAGACATCAATTTCAAAGTGTCCCGTGGTTCATTGGTGGCCGTGGTGGGTCCTGTGGGTTGTGGCCAGTCTTCTCTCTTGTCCGCTTTGATTTGCGAGATCAAAAAGGTGAAGGGAGAGCTGGGAGAGTCGGATACGTCACTCAGCAACCCTGGATCCAGAATGCCTCACTCAGAAATAATATACTCTTCGTTGACGAATCAATGTTTTTTTAGATGACATTCATTTTCATCTTGCCTACCACGAAGCTAATTAACACGTTGAGATCTTAGTTTGTAGAGCTATTTCTCGGATCATGTGATAATGTTTAATTATGCAAAAATAGTTTTGCTTTTCATTTCAGTAAAATTTGAATTTATTCATAAAGCTGTTAAGGGACCTAAATTACGAACTTAACATTTTAAAGGAATAATTGCATTTTGGTTTACGATGTCCAACATTCAGCGCAGAACCGTACCATCTTAATTATTGGGCAAGGCCCCATTACTTAATATGTTAAAAATAATAAGTGGCCCAGTCCACAGCATTCCCCGGGAACCTCAAATGCTGTTATGAGTGACGGATGTGCAGAAGCTTCTGAAAGGAGAGTACACTCATAAGACCTCCAGGCTGTAACGTGGCGAGTGGCGACCGCTGTAGTAGCCTATGGGGACTATTGGGGAGGGGCTTGCACCGCGAAACGCATCATCACTCGTACAAAACAAGTCGCTGAAAAGTGTACTCTCCTGTTGGCTGGTAAAGTTAGCTTAGCGGGACTTTAAGGAGCACTTTAGTAGACGAAATTATTAACCAATATTAAAAGCCGTACATGTACGGTCTAAGGTAGTATTCAATAGATGTCGCTCATTCATCACCATTGGAAATAAGGCGCATTTTGTTAGCGGTCCTCGGGACCAGTGACCCCTCATTTTGGAATTATTAAACTGGTCCTTGGGATCAGTGACCTTTGCATTAATTATTTTTTTACTGGTCCCATTATAAAATTTCTAAATTGGTGAGAATAAGAAGCGCGTAAAGACACAAAAGTAAAGAAGCTGAAAGTTCTAATTGATTTTGAATTTTTCACTGTAGGAAAAAGTAGCGTATCAAAATCAAAAACAAAAACAGTTAACTTTTATTTCTTATTACAATTTTGCGACTAGTTGCCACTAAATATCAATCAACATGTCTAATGATATTTGAAGTTCTTCATCGTTTTCTGAACTATCCTTATTGCGTTTTACATAATTTCCGTGGCTACATCAGTAAGCTCTAGCTTACGAGAGCTCCCTTAGACCAAAAACAAACAAAGATTTGGGAATATGTTACACTTTTAATTTCAGAACTTTTATTTGATCTAGATACACGTAAAACTGGGCTCCATGTAAAATGAATTAACTTTCATAGGAATTAGTTTAATTATTATGATTTCAGGTTTCGACCTATTAGACAAACATGTTTATAGGGTGGTTTTTCGAGCTATAGAATCCATAAACTCCAGTACCACGTTTTAAAAGTGGAGAAAAGTGTTTTGGGCCGTTTAGAAGACATTATTAAATTATAATTAACTAAATTATTAATTATATCAGAAAATAGAAAAAATTAAATTGAAACGCACGCTCCCGCCATATTTTGAAGTCTGCCTAACTTCAGCAGCGCCATCTAGCGGTCCATGTTTGGAGCCAATAAGCATATTCATTCTGGGTTCTTTTTGGGGCGATTTCCGTGGGAACTAGATGCTGCGATTTTCTGCGCGATCTTTGCTGGTAAATATTTTGATTCTATTTATATTTTAAGGGTTAATTTTGATTCTATTTATATTTTAAGGGTTAATTTTGATTCTATTTATATTTTAAGGGTTAATTTTGATTAAATACCCAAGTTTTATTGTAACCGATCGAAAATTAAGCGTTGCAAGTGGAAAATTTATGGTCAACCGTGTCAAATACGTTCGTTAATTACGACCAAGGCTTACGGGACCACGTTGGCACCACGGATTCAAGGAAGCTCTTGACTCTTTCAGTGGCTAAAGAGATCTTTCCAGGTAAATATTTTATATATATATAAAGGGGTAATTTAGATTAAATACTAAAGTTTTATCGCAACCGAGTGGAAATTAAGCGTTACAAGTGGAAAATTTATAGTTACCCATGCTAAATAGGTTTGTTAATTACTTCAAGGCTGATACTAAGTCACTTTTATCAAATTCGGTTACTAAAAGTTACTTTTCCAAGAATTAGTTACTATTTGTCGCTTTTTTTGGATTTTTGAGTCTTTCGGTGTTATTTATCTTCTCGACTACAATGTTAAACGTAATATATTTGACTGTATGACGGTTTAAACGCAAAAATAGCGATATCAAGATTGATCAAACCCCCTAAAATCGTGGAGCTTGCTTCGCTCGCTCAGCAAATGTTTAACATATTATTTAAAAGCAATCCAATTCAAATAAATATTTTGTTTTTGATTTAAAACGGCATCAATTGCTTTGCATTCTGAACTGTACTCCAAAATAGTTTAATTGAATTTCGCCGTAGACCTTTTATGAGGTGACCTTTCCTTCGACTGGAAATATCTAAGCTCATAGATTGGGTTTAATTACGACACTGACCTTCAAAATGTCTTTTATTATAGAAACTAATTATGAAAATCGGTCATCTCTGAAAATATTTCACTTCAAGTGACTCTTTTTATAGCTTAATTTGCCCTTCTTTAGTCACTTTTTGCTTACTATTTTTAAATTAATTAGTCACTTATTCAACTAAAATTGAGCTTATGAGTTAGTATCAGCCCTGCCTTTGTCTGTTTGAAGAAATCATAGCCTTAGCTGGTTTTATATATTTGTTACCAAACCATGGTAGTTATTTGGAACTCCATATAGTTCTAAATAATTAATGCACTTTTGTTGCCTTAGTTAATGGCTGTATATTGCCCTTAACGGAAGCGAGTAGAAAACCGAAATGAAGTTTTTAAGTGTAGTTTTCTAAAATGTTTTCAATTAACAAATCTATTGGTGTAAATATGGGTGTCAGGCGCATTGGTTTTCACTGTAACAGCACCATTTGTGTAGCTACTAGTTATTTAGCTGTATCGAAGGGATACATCTTGGAAAGGATTTTGAAGTTTGTTTTGGGGAATTGTGGAAAAATGGCACACAGTATTCGTGATTCACATTTATGTCGTACTTATTCTAAATTAATCTTATTAAATTAATTCCTGGTTTTACTAGTCAATATATATATATATTTTTAGTCGGTTTAAAAGTAATTCAAAGTGATCAGGGCTGAATTAAGCAATTTTGCACCTGTCAGCTGACAAAAACCTCAGGGAAATTTATAGTTTTAGTAAAATTCAGGGAAATCAGGGAAATTTGCGTCAAACAGGGCAAAATGTTCATAAACATCCCCTCCATAGGATTAACATTACACTAAACTTTGGAGGCTCGTAACTCTGGTTATATTAGAGATACGGGGATGTCCATTGATTATGTAATTTGCTCCATAGGATACTCTATATACGGGAAAAACCTGGGAAACTCAGTGAAGTATATGGGGAAAAACCTGGAAATCTCAGGGAAAGTTTTTTTCCAAAAGTTGTATGAACCCTGTATAACGTATTCAAAGGGCATCTCCCCATCTCTAGTAGAACCAGAGTTATGAACCTCCAAATTTGGGTGTAATGCTATTCCTATTATGAACATTTTGCTTAATTACTCGGCCGCATTTTACTCGATCCCCAAGTTTATAGTATGGTTGGATGGGGGGCGGGGGCTGCAAATGGGACTATAACATTTCAAAGGACATCCCTGTATCTCTAGTAAAGCCAGAGTTATGAGCCTCCAAAGTTGAGTGTAATGCTATTCCTATGGAGGGGGAATGTTAGTGATCACTTTCCTCAGTTACTAGGCCCCTGTTTACTCGATCTCCACGTTTTTAGTATGGTTGGATGGGGAATTCAATTCGCCCCCAACAACTTTTGCCCCCGGGGGCCAGTGCCCCCCATGCCCCCCCCCCTTAATCCGGCCATGAAAGTGATTTTTAAATTGACAAATATTTCAAGATTGACCCTAAACCGTATTAAATTTATTTTTCTAGTTATGTTAAATGATTTATTTGAAAGTGAAATTAATGTTATTCAAAATACTTGTGCCCATTTAAGCTGATAATAATTTTAATTTTGTAATTGATTGTTTGAATTGAACAGATTTTATTTTTTTAGCTATCATCCGTTTCCAAAGGAGAAATATATGTTGGATTCTAGAATGAATTATTATTATTTGACAAATGCACCCTATATTAATCAGGTCAATGAACCCATTACATTTCCTTTCTTAATTCGGGTCTACACTTTGATTTTATCCGTTGAAACTGAATCTCACTAGGAAAACAATTAAGACATTTTAGGCTCTCAGTGAAGTAATTAAATCTTATTAATAGTAATTTTAGCAATATTAACGGGACAGTTCCATTCTCAATTCAGGTCTACACTTTGATTTTATCCGTTTAAAGGGAATCTCATTAGCAAAAAGACTATTTCTACAGCCTGTCAAACATTGTAGGCAATTATTGGGGTATTTAGTTTATTGTTTATTATTATATTTATTCTTAGAAGGAAAGCGCTTGTGTCCTTTTCTATGTAGGGATTTTTCTTTTCGCCTGGACATAAATAAAATGCTAAAATATGGAATAGGTGAGCACTGGTCCTAGCTCTCCCTTTTAAGAATAATGAACGCGTAATCAGGATTTTAAGGGTGAGATTCCCTTGCGGTATTAAGGCATCTAGTTTATGATTTTAATTATAAATATTTTTAGGGGAAAAGCGTTTGGCAACTCGTTGAGGGAGTTTTGTAGGATGTAAATAAATTTCTGATTTAGGTTTAAGGTAGAAGGTTGCTTATACGCTTTGTCCTTTAAAAGTAAACACGATTTTAAGCGGGTTTAAGGCGAGGCTTGGCTTTTCATGGTATTATTTTACTTCCCCATACTAAGGTATTTAGTTTAATGTTACGCGTGTGCTATTATGTCAAATAATAATAATTTGTCTTCTGCCCGAACATTTTACGTTACATCATGCAAGATTATTCAAGTGGATTTTCGTATTAAGGTAATTAATTTCAAGTTATTCATGTGCCTTTTTCCAAATAATAAGTCGAATTTTTCTTGTGCAGGAAGAAGTGGACGTCTGCGAGTGGACTTTCATTGGAAATCCCATGCTAAGGACGAAGTTTCCTGGTTTTGGGGGCTCCACAGCGGGCTTTAGTTTAAATTTAATGATTCCCGAGTAAAACAGGGACTTGTTAAATTTAAATTGGGCCCGCAGGCCTGACGTTAGGTCTGGTAACTTGTGTTCAATAAAAAGTTTCGTTATTAGACTAGGGCCAAAAAAACAATCGATTTACTTATAACCATTTTTTTTGACTTGTTTGTGCATATTTTATGATTTTTTTTATTAATTTTTAATAAAATTTAATTTTTTTGTATAAAAAATATTTTTTTTATATAAAAAAATATTTCTTTTATGTTTTTATTATCTTTTTATTATCTTTTTATTAAGTAAAAAGTTTAAAAAAGGGGTCAAAAATATCACCCCAAGTCCAGAGGTAAAAAAACTGAAACCAAGTCTAGTATATAAAATATTCAAGAAAAGAAAGAACGAGGTTTAAGGCAAAATTTATTCAATGAAAAATAAAAAACCAAAGTGTTTACAAAAATTTCGAACAAAAAAATTTTAAAGAGGTTGGTAAGTTAAAGTTTGAACGCAAAAAAAAAATAATAAGTAGTTACAAATAAAATTTGCAAGCAAAAAAATTAAGTTAAGTGGTTACATGAAAAATTTGCAAGTAAAAGCTATATTTTGTGTCTTCTAGCTTCGATGATTTCCTCCATATCTTTAAGTCACCGCTGAGAGAAAGAGCAAGTCCAGAAGACATCATGTAACGTGAATCCAACGAAGCGTGCCATCAGGAATGATACATAGCGAGTCCAGAACAGCTTCGTCTTGCGTCAATCGGAACAAAGGATGTCAGGCTGTCATCTGGAAGGATACGTCTCGGAATGACCAGTGACAGAAAAATCCAAGAAAATCATCCACATCTATAAATTAAAACATATTAATAACACATATTAAACTTTTGCCTACCAACAAAGTATATTTAAATAATTTAGGAGAAGCATGTCCTCCATTAAAAAAACTGGCTACCGAATTTATAAACCGAGACGAACTACACCAACTAATTGCCACCCTAAATTAGAGAAAGACTCTACTACCGTGATTAAATACTCAGGCTAACTAATTATTTCCCAAAATTGTATAGAAAGTAAACAACCCCCGAACTAATTTTAGGAAAACCAGCCATTTATTTAAATTTGAATTATGTAGCTTAATAATGAAATTAATTTAAAATATCCCCTAAATTTAATCGCGTGCCCCTTTTAATAGCTTAATAATTTAAAATATCTTAGCTAATTTTATTAAATCCTTCCATTTATTTAAAACTATTCCTACAGGTAGAACCCATAGAGAGTTGAAATTGGACAAGGCTTAGGGCAACGTTCCTCGTGTCTTAATATGATCTCTACGGGACTTCATTTTCGAAAATCTGTCGCTTTATCTCTAAATTAACAATAGCCCCTAAACTAATTTAACCCGCTATTTATTTACTTTAAACTATTCCCACAGATAGACCCCGTAAATAACTAGAGTTTAAACGTGACAAGGATTAATTAGGCTTAGGGCACCGGTGCTCGTGTTCAGCAGGACTTGATTTCTGTAAATCGGTCGCTTTAGCTCTAAATTAATTTATAGTAGTCCCTAAACTAATTTTAGTTAAACCCCTGCTATTTATTTACTTTAAAACTATTCCCACAGATAGATCCCGTAAATAACTAGAGTTTAAATGTGACAAGGCTTAATTAGGCTTAGGGCAACGGTCCTCGTGTTCGGCGGGATTTGATTTCCGAAAATCTGTCGCGATATCTCTAAATTAACTACGTGCCCCGTTCAAAATTTTATAATAATAGGCCCTAAATTAATTATTAAGAGATTCTCCCTTGTCCAAGATCTCGTTGTAAAATTTTACTTATGGTACTTGATTTTTAATAAATAAAATTCACTAACATTTAACACTACCTAATTAATTTAAAAACTTGAAATAAAATAAATAATTTAAGGGGAGCTAGATGAGTTTGGATTATTGTAAAGTTTAGGCTTACGGACTGTTAAAGCACCACGAGGCGAAGCAATGGCCGCCAAGTAAGTTGAAGAGCTTCGAATTCAGCTTGCATCCTCGGGAAAAACGATCAACGAAATGGCGGAACTATCAAGAATCGACCGCAAAAGCCGGGATCATCATCAGCTGAGCGAGGAAAGTTTTCCCAAGCGACCTCCTCGACTGCTTTAGAGGTGAGCGGGCCCTACAATACCCGTCGCCAAACAGCAGGCCTACCCGATTAGACGCAGGCGTATGTTTGCTGAGCAACGTCATTTAGTAGAGCAAAAGGCTTAAATCCCTATCAGAAATAATACGTCAGAGCAGGGGAAGGTAAACTGCTTAAGGTGTGAAACCAATGTTGGCATGCGTTATCGCGCCCGCGGGCAAAATATGAAACGATACCACAGCCTGCTATCGTTCGTGGATAGTGCGTTGCCAATGTGGCGGGCACATTTGGGCGGGTTCAATTATGAACTCGTTGCGTATGTTGTACTTAGGATTAAAAAGGATAAAGCCAACGGTCATGGGCAATAGTATCATGTTAAGTGCAGCAGCGTTAAACAATTTTGCCTTAGGATTTTGCTTTGAGTATATTTATTAGAGTTCAAGAGGAGTTTCATGAAATTTTATTATATGGCAGCCTGGTATCCTTTTAAATATTACTACGTGGTGGCCCATTTCTAGCAGCTAATAGAAAACAGCGTTAAATAAAACATCTCTTTCACACGTTATATACCTCGATTAGAAAATGCTTTTTCATTGGTTTTTAATAACTGGGATGTCGATATCTACCTTTAGAGACTATCAATTTACCTTTGTGAGTCACGTACAAAGAGTTAGCAGGACGTCGTCTAAACATATTAACAGAAACTAGTAACGATATCTGGTTATGAATGCGGGATACTAATAGTTAATATTTACGTGGCAGAGGGAGTGAAAACAATCTATAGGGAGCCAGTTATTTCGCTAATAAACTTCGTGTTGTTGAAATTATTGAAATATAATAACTCTGCATTTGGGTCGTGTTTGCAAAATGTTGTCACGCATGAACTTCTATGCGTTTACTACATAGCCACAGCAACTACACGAACTTTATGTACTACTTACTCTATGGAAATATAAAAATGCTAATTGTGTAACGTTTGTAAAACTGGACTGCCATTTAAAAACGAAAACGTTATCTAATCGTCTAAAGTCCACATTCGTACATTCTGTTTTATATAACCCTAGATTCTTGCCTAATTTGATATGGCATATTTTTTAAATCTATTAGATCCAATCTTGCTATATTCTACTTTTAAATCATCTACTATCTGCGTATACCATTCGACCTGGTATACAGACTAAATACCCCCAAGTCAAAAGACCCCCGGTCATAATCCCCCCATTTTTAAAAACGTACAAAATCCCCCCTCTCTCAAGACAAAATCCCCCGGTCATTTTCCCCCATCCAAGTTAAGAGTACAAAATCCCCCCACTATCAAGACAAAATCCCCCCACTCTGTAGACAAAACCCCCCTACTCTGTAGACAAAATCCCCCTACTTTCTAGTCAAAATCCCCCTACGCTCTAGACAAAATTCCCCGGGTCATAATCCCCGGTTATGTTAGGTTAGGTTAAGTTAGGTTAGGTTTGGTTGCGTTTGGTTAGGTTAGGTTGCGTTTGGTTAGGTTTGGTTAGGTTAGGTTAGGTTTGGTTTGGTTAGGTTAGGTTAGGTTAGGTTTGGTTAGGTTAGGTTAGGTTTGGTTAGGTTAGGTTAGGTTGCGTTTGGTTAGGTTAGGTTAGGTTGCGTTTGGTTAGGTTAGGTTAGGTTAGGTTAGGTTAGGTTTGGTTTGGTTTGGTTAGGTTAGGTTGCGTTTGGTTGGGTTGGGTTGGGTTGACATTGAACAGTTCTTGAACTGTATCGGAAATATTTTGGCTTGGAATTAAGAAAATCTACTTTCAATATTAAAGAATATAATTATTAAACGCATGAATTGAAGTTTTTTTCCTTAAAAATCTTCATATAAATTGAAATCGTTCTCTAGGGTATTTTGTCGTAAACACAGTTTTGTGGGGAATTTGTCCTGGGGCTGGGGGTTTTTGTCTTTGGCATCCATTCGGGGGAAATTGTCCGGGGGATTTTGTCTCCTACCTGAGGGGATTATGTCCTTTTCTTCTCAAATGGGGGGGGGATCATGTCCGGGGGATTATGTCCTACATTCAGTAGACCTAGTTAATATTTGTAAATAAAAATGCCTAATCTCTATAAAATTTCTTTGGAAATAATTATAAAACGGAGCTTCTTTCATGCATTACTAGTCTTAAACCATCACGACAAAGCCAATATCCTTGCACAGATGCTTACGCATCACGGTATTGTTTCAAAAAATAGTGTCCTTTTATCGTGGGGGGAAGCCTGGCGATTTTAATTGTCTCTTTCACGTAGTGTAACAATACACGCAAAGTCTAACGAACGCCTGTATATAAGTTTATGTTCGACGATAGGCCTGCGCATAAGTTTTTGTTCAATGAGAGGCCTGCAAAGTCAAAAATCTAGAGATTAACAACTAAAACGTTATCAAGCCTGTTCAATGTAATCTTCAGGCGCCATTGTGGAACTGTACATTGTATATCATGTAGTTACGGGACAATGCCCGCCAGCAACAGCGGGCACACATCGGCAACCAACAAACCTCGTGAAACTTAAATTCAGCCCTCGGAATAACGGTCGTAGCCCTTAGGGACACTGCCCGCGGTCGCTTGAGCCCGCTATATCTGGCATGCCCACTCACCTCTAGACTGCTTCCAGGCAAAGAATGAACTCGGCTGTAATGCCCGACTAGGAAAAAAGGTCCCAACGTGTCAGCAAAGCGGGAGAGATTATTCCGAAGCAACCTCCTCCACGGCCTCCAGGCAAAGAAAGAATGCGGCTCGAACTTTTTTTTTTTTTTTTTCCACCTACAACACTAGTGCTTAGCCGGTCAGGCCTTGAGCACCAGGAAGAATGGAGCGGGAGACCCTACGCGGCCCAGCACTGACGGGGGCCGTTAGGTCGTATGTGTATAAGCAGGGAAGGAAATGAGGTTTACTTGGGAGGTGACGGAAGGTGGAATTGGGGTAAGTCACCTCCGGCGGACACGGGACAGTCGGCACCTATAGGGTAGGATCGCCGACATGTGTCGTATTCCCTCAAACTTTGCCGCCCAGAAGCTTGGCTTACAGGAGTGCGCCACACTCCCGGCCGGCTCGAACTTGCAACTATTAAATGAATTTCCAACGTCGGGGGGCGCTAAAAGCGCAGATGCGCGGACTCGGATGGGCCGTGTCCTAGGCGCGAGAGTCAAATTGCTAAACACCGCTTGGCTTATATTAATGAATGCTAGGCCTATATTAATTAACGCTAGGCCTAAATGAATGATAATTGAATGGATAATCATCACCTATTATTAACATCTATCGTGACGTCACAAGTCAATAACCTCTGTGACGTCAGATCACGTCACTCATGAAGTCATAGGTAACGTGATATGACGTCACATGTCACGTGATATGACATCGTAGGTCACGTGATATGACGTCACAGGTCACGTGATCTGACGTCTTCGGTCACGTGATTTGACGTCATAGGTCACGTTATATGACGTCATTAGTCACGTGATCTGACCTCATAGGTCACGTGATCTAACGTCACAGGTCCCGTGATCTGACGTCACAAGTCCCGTGATATGACATCGTAGGTCACGTGATATGACGTCACAGGTCACGTGACCGGGTATGATTAATCCGTTCACTACCACTCATAAGCAAACACACTGTTATGTAACCAGCACTAGTTAAAGCATTAGTTTGTGCCGTTTTGCGTGGCTGCTACGTCACGCTTCAGTCCAATGCACTTCGAATAAAATTATTCATTACAACTTTGATAGTGTATTCAAAATATTCATTGGATAAAGCCAGTTATTCTGACTGTTCATTAAGAGTGTGTCATTGGTCTCACGTCATCATACTCGACTGACGGCTCTACTATGTTGAGCAAGCACTTTTTATCATACTCTAATTCAGAGGGTATGAATCAAGTTCCTATACCTTAATCACTAACCATAAATAGTAATATTTTATTTCGAAATATATTCCATTTGATACAATCGGATTTAATAAAAATTTGTAATTAAAATACTTTGTTTAAAGTCTTTTATTCTTTTTATTATTTCACGCCATAACAATAATTAATAAGCTTATAAATAGAAATAATTTTATCAAATAATCTTTTATAAATATTAATGCAAGTTTTATTTTGAAATATATTTCATTGATACATTAGATTTAACTAAAAAGATTAATAATGAAAATAAAAAGAATAGTTTTATAAACTTGTAACTTCCGAGTGTTGAGTCCAAGTACTGAAAATAATAAGAAAATTTCTATTATTAACAAATTTTAATCGGCTTAGAATTTCCACCGCTTTTCCACGCTAATATCCTACGGTGGAAAACGAGGTTGTTAGGATGGAAAACCAGGGTATTTGGTGGCACCCAACCTTGAATACAAAAATAACAGAAGTAAAAACCTTGAGCTTTCAATTTCTAAAGCGACCAAAGCTTAGAAAGAAATACCAATATGGCGGCAAGGAATGAAGTAACGCAGAATTACAGGAACGTTTGAATCAATACCGAACATCTGCAATTATAATAAACATAATAAGAAAAGTAATAAGAACTTCTATCAAAATGATATAAAGAATGGGTAGATTTTACTGATGACTAATATTTTTGTAGCACCTTAGGAGCGAAGGCACTTGGCGTTGCCCGTCAGCCCGTCGGGACATTTTTTATTACTTTTCACGCGGACATTATTCCAAAAAGAAGGGTTTTTAAATTTGTGGCCGCCATTTAAAACGATGGCCACAAATCGAACCCGAAAGACCATTCAGCCCGTCTATAGGTTAAAGGAAACCAAAATCTTTGCGAAATCGGTTGAAACGCGCGGACTTTGTTGCATAGAGAAGATTTTTTACATTACGGGGCGCCATTTATTAAGAAAATTCTTTCTTATTACGCGTCTACTACTTATGAGTAACGTTCCTGAAAATTTTCAGCCTTCTAGGGCAAGCGGTTTGAGCTGGACGTTGATTATCAGTCAGTCCGTCAAGACTTTGATTTATATAGATATAGATATAGATATAGATATAGATAAATAAATAAATTAGTTCTTCCATGATAGAACTAAACAGAAATTTTCATTAATTAGCTTGAACCGGCAAATAATAATGCTTGAACACGAAAGATTTGATTAAACAAAATTTCTTAATAAATAAAAGTTAAACAAGATGGCCCAAGGGCTGGGTTCATGATAGTAGCCACATCGTACCGTACTTAACAGGCGTACATAAAATTTTCGTGAATAGCCCCTCGATGAGCTACCCTTAACATTGCTAAAATGATTACCAGTAAGGCCATTCTAAAAACGAGGTTTTAGCTTTAACAATGCTAAACTGATTACACACAAGTAACCCTTAATAGAATAAGAGAAAGTTTTAGTGATTATCCCCTCGATGATTGAGTTACATTTAACAGTGCTAAAATGATTACGTACTTAACGTTCAATTAATACTCGTACAGAAACTCTTAGTTTACAACTTATACCTACGTATACTTATCGCGTCTTATCAATTTCTAACGTGAACTTATGGCCAGAAGCGTTTGAAAGAGAAAGAATTCCTTAAAACACCCAATAATTGTAATATCCCGGTGCCTTAAGACCATTCTAAAAATAACATCAGTATATATTTTCTTTTGCCTAGATTCTTAATCTAAAACGACGGGGACAACAACAACAGGGCAGGTCAAACTAAGAGCCTCACCGTAGATGTACGTCATACGATGTGGCTAAAAATACTTTAACGTACTTTTTCTTACTTGAGAAGTATTACTACTATTTTTTCCAAAAACGATAATTAATTAAGTGGTCCTTGGGACCAGTGAGCCTAAGGGTACGTTCAGTAACGAAAATCTCAAGGAAATCGCTGTTTTCTTGATGTGTGGTTGATGGGCTCGAGACGTCACAGTGACGTAAACGGCTGTTGAACGGAAAAGTGACATTTTGAAGTTAGCGCTGTTTTAGAAAATGGAGTTGGTAAAACGTCGTACTGGCCCTCTAAAGTTACGAAGCGCAAATGGCTCTTTTAAATTATTAACGAGCTCGCAAATAATGAAATTGTTTAAGAAATTTATGTCCATTTGAATGGTAGAAGTAGTTTTGTAAAGAGAACTAATAAAACTACAGTAGGAATAGCATTATTGGAATTTAATTTTTAAATCCCGCGCCAACTTTTCGTCTGTCAAGTGTTCAACAGTCAAGCGCTACGTCACGCCATCAAAAAAACCATATCGACTAGATGGTTTTTCCGATGGGTAAGCGCTGAGCACCATGACGTAAAAACCGGAAACGCGAAAAAGCGAAAATCTGACATCGCTTAGTAAGCGCTGTCATCAAAGAGGGTTACTGAACGTACCCTAAGTTTTGGAATAAATAAACTGGTCCGAGCAATTAATAAACTAGTTTTGGACTTGTAAACCTGTCCTGCAAAAGTTCCCTCACGTTTACCAAAACAGAATTTCTGTAATTCGTCCTTTTCGGTTGGACCTACATTCTTATGAAATAAGGAATTTTTTTAAAGTGAACTCGTGACTTGCGATACCCCCTTCCCCCCGGCTATAAAAACCTGGTTCATGAATCATGACCGCCGCATGTCGTCTGCTAAAGTTTAAAAATGGGTAAGATCGGAAGTATATAATACTTCTCTTCGAGAGAAGTGTACCACAACGCGGGGTAAGTGTAACGTCACTCTTCCCAACATCAGAACATTTAGAGCAAGGTTACTAAACCGAATCACATACACGATAAATAGTTCCCACATCATTACTATATTAGCGTTTAAATATTTGGCAAGACGCGCTTGTGGATTTTTGTCCCACCCCAAGACGAGGTTTGTGGGATGATTGCTGGGGATTTAGTGCCAAACAGCTATAGAATTCATCTTACGGTGCCATGCCCATTTGTAATTTGATGAGCGGGAAAGCAAACTAAAAGGGTGAGCCTGGGAAGAATGACGTTACATAACTAAAGCATTAAGAGGATACAGAGTGGCATCCTTCTTCTATTATCCCCTTCTGGTAAGATTCTACGTGCAGCACCTTGAATCCGGAAGTAGCTTTCTTTATCAATCTCAAAGGCCGCACAGAACACAGATTTTACCTTCACAAAAACTGATTTTTGATATTCGAACCTACAAGTCACAAAATATTCCATTCTGAACCGAATGATGATTATTTTTTAAAAACTTTACCCGGGAAATTTTAAGCTGATCCTTTGTCCACTGCCATGGCCTTAATTTCCAACGCTGCCACACTGTTTACGTTTAAAAAAAAATGTAGTTTTCTCGAAAGCTTTGTATTCGTATTTAATCTTTATTTCATATTATTTACAATAGAATAGTATATAATTTTCCAGAAGAATGACGTTTTCTCTTGGGACGAATGCGCATCCGCTGGATGCGTCATCGTCAGAGTAATATTTCAGATGGACCCATTTTTCGTCTCATAATTTTGATTTTGAAATTTACTTAATTAATATATCTGTGCATCTCTTGCAGTTTAAGAAACAATGCCTCCATTACATTAAATTCCTTGAGAAAACGTTATTAACTGTTTTTCCTCTGAGACCAAGTGCGGTTATAGATTACGATATAATAAAGAAATATGTAAAAACCCGCTCAAAATCCGTATAAAACTGGTGTGAAAATAATTCATTAACTATATTGGATACATCTTTACGAACTTGCTTATCAGCTTATATGGTTAACATGATCGTCATTTTAAAAACATAGTTTAAGAAATCTAATTATTAATCGATTTCAAGTATGTTTTAGACCATTTTATTTTACACAAAGAGCAGTTAAACTCGATGATACTATCCTCAATCTTCATTATAAACAACGAAAATCTAACCTTCAATAGTATAAAGTCGAGCTTATCTACACTCTTTGTTAATGGATAATTAATTCTCGTGGCTGTGTCAGAAGTCCATAATTGGCAGGAAGTTTTCCGTGCGCTTACAGATACGTATTTAGTCGTAAATACATTTTTTCACACGATCTGTTCCCTCAGAAATTCTATTTGAAGTGATTGTATTTTCTTTAAAAGTTTTTCTTTTACGAGAGTTACTCTCTATCTATAGGAGAGAAAACATTTTCCCTAATAAATTTAGCAATGGTAGTGTCATACTTCTTGTTCTTATGTTACTTATGGTGCAACATGTTTTTGGCCAGTTTCTTGAAGTCTAAATAAATACTTCGTTTGATTCCGTAACTAGTAATAAGTGAGAGCGTGGAAATTATGAACTTCTGACATCGATTATATTCAATTAACAAAATGTTAGGTATATGGGACCGTGAAATAATTAATTTAAGGGTTTATACTAATAGGCCAATTTTAAAAATAGTTTTAATTAAATTCAGTATATAGAAGCTAAAATCAAATTAAAATGAAGATAAAATTAAATAGTAGGAAATGTTCAAAGTTACGCTTATTGTGGGCTGTTACATTATATATTATCCGTGGTATTATCCCAAATTATAAACCAAAATATTCCCAAATATATAAGAGTATTTACAATTTTTTCTTCTAAATTTTAAATAAACTACTTGCTACTTGCATGAAGTAAACACGTTAAACCTAAAAATATCAAGCATTGCAGCTATAGGATTTTTCGAAAATTCGAGGTTAAAATTCTGACTAAACGAATTCCATATTTTGATGGGAAATTTCGTAAAAAAAATCAACCATGGATGGTCCTAAATTATCCAATGATCGAATCGTGGACAAATTCTTAAAGGCCGACTTCTAGCGAACTGAAAATCGAGCATGGAGACTAACAATGGAGCGACCGTGCCAATTTTCAAATCCCCGCTGGGGTAAAAGATGGAAGGGTTCTCGCTTACAGAAAGCCGTGCAAGGTGGTTCTAGCGAACTGAAGATGAACAATAGAAATCCTTTTAGATTTATTTCCTCTCGAATATTTTGCTTTCTTCTGAAGGAAATTCTCTTTTGTGTATCTTCAGTTCGCTAGAACCACATTGCACGGATTTCAGTAAGCTAGAACCCTTCCATCTTCTACCCCAGCGGGGATTCGAAAATCGGCGCGGTCGCTCCATTGTTAGACTCGATGCTCGGTTTTCAGTTCGCTAGAACTCTGTTCGATGGAAGTCGGCCTTTAAAGAACTACGATTAATTTGGCCAGGTATTTTATCAGTTGATTGATTTGTTTCGACTTCAACCTTGTGATTAATGCAAGGCTCTCTAAAATTCAAGGTTCAATTTATGACTAAACTAACTCAATTTTTTGATTGGAAAATTGGTAGAAAAAGAACAAATGATTGTCCTAATTGATTAATAAGTTCTATTAATTTGGCCAAATATTCTATCAGTCGGACCATTTAGCTTATAGAACCAAATCGCTGACTGTTGAAAATATTTATAACAGTCTCTTATTGTTTGACGGTTCGATTTGGTACGATCGCGTCATATTCTCATTCAAATTATTGTACGGTCTCTTTAATAAATAATTACGCGCCCTCTGGTTGCATTCTAAATCGTAGGCTCGGGCTGTAGCTTGAGCTGATCTCAAGTAAATTTCGGCTCGGTGTCTAACTTCGACCGTATTGGCGGGTTGAAGAGCGCTGCATTGAATATGAGTTGAACTGAACGGGAGAGATTCTGGATCGTCGAAGACTTTAGTCAAGTCCAGACGGAAATTATAATTGTCCACATAGACGTCCTGGCTTGAGGTCAACGTGTTCTGGACAAAGGCTTCTGGCATTCTTCGTACGGGACAGAAGAAATTCTTTCCAAGGACAAACACCATCAGATAGCAACAAGCACGATTTTTATGGACGGTTGAGTTGCAAGTGTCGCATGTTAGAGCGATGGATATTTGTTCCTCCACCCATTCTGAAAGTATAATACGACTAAATTAACCGGGATGCAAACATTACGTCATTAAAATGAGGCAATAAATGAATAGGCATTGAGTGTCCTGGTTTAGAGCAAAGAAAGGTAATGACCGAGTTTAATGTCCTGAATATTGAAAGGCAAATAGGAATAACAGAAAGCCTGGTGGTTTAAATAGTGCCTCGAGGCTAAAGAATATATATTTGAAGCAGGCGACGTAAAAAAAGGCTTTCATTCTCAAAAGAGCCTTACTTTCCGTGATTTCTATATGCCCTTGATAGTACCATAAGTTTGTAAGATATATTCCATAAGTATGATACCACCTATACTTAGTAATGTCAGAAGTAGGATAAGGGACTAGAAGTATCGAGGTAACCAAATTCTTCACTTGGCGAAAGTGAATATTCTTGATAACACACCAACGGTTGACCCTATGGTAGTGGTTTCTGAATTTTCCCTCCAAAACGTGAGACGCTCGCGGCGGTAGACGGCCGAACTAGATTCAAGCACCCGCGTCCGTGTTACGCGGCTTTAGGTTGAGAGGAAGGGGGTAGGAAATGTTTTTGGAACTCGACCAATTTTTTTCTCTCTAGTGTAGGCGCGATGGAAGCGGCATAAAATCCTCAAATTTGTTCACTAGTGCCAGGATTTATTACCAATGTTAGAGCTCTTTACTTCTAGTCTCATCCTACTTCTTGTAATGCTGGATACTAGTTCGAAAATTGACTACACTCAGTTTTACAGTCCATCTTCCTATTTAATCTGCACTAAGCTTTTGACGGCGCCACCCCAGGCGTCACTTTACCTCGAATCTATGACCTACGTCAGTACATGACAAGCTCTCAGTAGCCAGTGACAAACTTATGGAACATATTTTATGAACTTGATGTACGTTGTTATGAGGTATTGATAACGCGCAGGTTGTCCATTAAGGACCTGAATGACCCATAAAACCCTGAGAAAACGCTGTTTACACTCACTGGCTAAACTAGGTGGTTCTTTCCAAAGTGGTCTGGCTGGTCGAAGTCTGGATACAGTTGGTCTTCCACGAACCCTCGACATGACTTCTCCGAAGTAAGGCATAGCGGACAATTTTCTAGGTTTTTCCATATCGGCATCAGTGCCTTTGCCACCTTCTTCGTTTACCAAGCTATCGAACGTGCTAAAAATGTAAAATGGTATTGATTAATATCCTGAATAAAAAAAACTAATTATGATCATTTTTAAAATGAACTTTGCCAAAACTTTGTCTTTCACCCATACCTTTCTAAAACTTTGCTTAATTAGGAGTTAATTATAAAGCTAAAATGATACGTGTCTAGAAAAAGCCAAGGGTTTCGCAAACCCAACCTTGAGGAACATAGAAAAAAAATTAAAAGAAAGCCAAACAATATCTTTTTCAAATATTCCACATGTAACATAACAACCCCAACCAACTTATTTTTCAATTATTTATAAACGCAAAGAAATAATATGAATTTCAAGTTTCCTAGAACCAGAAGTTTATGACTTCTGGTTCTAGGAAGTATTGGACTTTAACCATATCCAGAACCATCTCTGTTAGCCTACTTCTTATTAGGTCCGATCACCGCGCCACCTACGGCATTTCCCTCATTTTGAGTTGGAAGGCTGATTTGCGCGCCAGCAGCGGGCAAGAAACGAAACTTTAAGGTGTGTCCTGTGGTTTGAGGTAACGAATCAGAAACGGTGACAAGAACAGCTGTTTTAATAGACTGCTAGAAATTCCGGTCAAACTAGTGTGGGGTCCTAGGCCCACGGATTGTAATGGATTTTCATAGAGTTCTAGCCAGACGGCTTTTCAATGATTGGCGCTCAAGAAGTTTTGAACACGCCCCACAGTTTGAGTGCCACAGCCTCTCGGCGTGGGATTTTTTTCAGTAGATTAGATAGTTTTCCTAGTGGGGAGGAAACTTTCGACCCTCTTTTACGATTACCATAGGCAATTTTGACTTGCAGGGATGGATACTATATAATGCCTTAGTGTCCAATACTTCCCAGGATAAGAAGTCATCAACTTCTGCTAGAACTTATTAATTTTCCCGTTTTTAGGCAAAACAATTATCTATAATCAGATAGCCCCCGCCGCCCCCCCCCGCCCACCATTTTTGATGATGGGGGACGAATTTTTCATAAGATATATAGGGTGTTCCTGATAAGTCTGCCATCAATTAAGGGGGATCTTCTTTGGGAAATCAATTTTGAGTCGAAAATGTTCTATGACAGTTTGCCATCCGAGCCACTGTTTTCAAATTAAGATTGGAGTATTTAATTAAGAAACTGAAAGACAATGATTTATAATTTAATTAAGGGGCCATCCGTAAAATACTCAAATCATAACTCGAAAACAGTGGCCCCGACGACAAAGGGTCATAGAACATTTTCGACTCAAAATCGTCCAAAGAACATCCCCCTTAATTTATGGCAGCCTTATCATAAACACTCTGTATAGCTTTACCGCAATAGTAAGCCACAAGCTATTTTTATTATCAGAAGTAAAATAAGGGACCAGAAGTAAAGTGCTCTAGCATTAGTAATAGATCCTGGCATTAGTGAACAAATTTTAGGATTTTATGCCGCTTCCATCGCGCCTACACTAGAGAGAAAAAAATTGGTAGAGTTCCAAAAAAATCCTACCCCCTTCCCCATAACCTAAAGCCGCGGAAAACGGACGCGGGTGCTTGAATCTAGTTCTACCACCACGAGCGTCTCACGTTTTGGACGGAAAATTCAGAAACCGCTACCAGAGGGCCAACCGTTGGTGTGTTATCAAGAATATTCACTTTCGCCAAGGGAAGAATTTGGTGACCTCGATACTTCTAGTCCCTTATTTTAATTCTGTTATTATGTAATTTATGAAAATAATTATCGTTGGGTTTTACTCTTCAAAAACTAGCAGTGCTACCAGCTTGAAAACTACTATGATCCTTAACATTATCTGAGAAAAACGTTATTCTAGTGACACGTCTCTTACACCCCCTTAGCAGGAACTATATGGCAGAATTGACAATCAAGTTTCTGATTTTATTTTCGAAAACCAGACACAAAAAAAATTCTTATATAAACGAAAACTTTTATTTACTTTTTTGGCTCGGTTTGCATGAATTAATGAGCACGTTAAAACGAATTAAACTCTAAACCATCATACTCATTCTTCATTAAATATGCGCTTCACGTTGGAAGAACTTCCCGGCGATTATCCGCGGACTTTCCTTAGAAGTTAGTTTACGACGAAATTCCGGTATAATAAGGGGGTAGATGCATTGTTTAAACCTCAACATTTGTTTCTCTTTATGTCGGAATGTATAAAACAATAAGAGTTATCTTCAAGATATTGAAATTCAAGGCCGAGAAATATTTCACAATTGCTTTCCGTGGCTAATATTTCTTGATATGCAAAGTACGTTTGCTGAATTTAATATACATTCGTAGTTGAAATATTACTAGAAAATTCCAGTCGAGATTAACTTCTTATTTTTTTTTCTTTAAAAGTGAGCGTTTCAAATTTGAACCATATATTCTTATATTTCAGGAAGTTGTTTATTTCCTTGTTTGTTTTGATATTTATATACGGTATCAATTCGAAATTTTCCAAATATGACCAAAGTGCATGGTTAGAATCAGTACCACTAAAGAAAGTGTTTGGAAGGAGTTTCGTTTAGTTATTCTCAATGTTGGGGCGACCTCGAACGAGTCGAACCACCCCACCTCCCTTTAGCCATTAAGCCTGTTAAATTATCCACGTAATTTGCATGTTAAATCGTATCATATCCACAAGTTCGTTTATAAATAATCGATTAACAACTAATTTGTGGATAATGGATAGAAAATGCCGAGCTCTATTCAAACTAGAAGCTAGTACCCTCACGTAGCAGCACTTGTTCACTCTGGAAGACGTTCATTTCCCCACGTGGCACAATAACATTTCTCCTCCATTTAACTCTCGCATCGAAGGCTTAAAAATGTGTCTAAGTAAGGAGAAGCAGACTTACCCGTAGTGATCGGGATATTCTTGTCTTAGTTGAGTCCAAGAATCGTGAAGTCGAGCAACGGGTGGACACTGAATTCCGGCCAAAAGGGCCTTCGATGATTGCCAGTTTTGCATGGATCGACATTTTTCAGCGGCCTGTTAAAAAAATATATTTAATTATTAGCATAACAAACATATAACATTATGTATGACACTCAAATTCCACTGCAGTAATACTAAATTTCTTTCGGAAGGTTTGTTCCCAATTGTGTTAGAAATAGGATAAGGGTTCGGCCTAAAACGGGATGGACAAATTTGGTACAACTCAAACTCCAATATAGACACTTTTGAAACGGGGGTCCGCAGTACGGTCTACTGGATATAGGGTTAGATTCACATATCGGATCAAAGGGCTTCAGAGTTACCAGTATACCAAGGCCCTTTTCTTTGAAAAGAAATCAATGTAACATTTTTGGAACACGCATTCTGGTGTTTGAGTCTTAAAAAAGAAGGTTCTAGTTTTGTTTGACCTCAAGTCTAAAAACGTAGTCGAACGTCATAAGGAACTACATAAGTAACATAACAATAAGAATGCTATTTTCGCTTGCATTAATGCTAAACAAAAGGTTTGTTTTTGTCATATTATGGATAGTTTTGTCCTTTAAAACAATATGCGCAAATGTCGGGTCAATCTAAAGTCATTTTATCCTTTGCTTCACCACCAGGAGTCGCTTCTGTCCACGCTTATGCTATTTGAATCAAATATTTCTTTCTAGCTATTAATTTACATTAAATTAGAATACTTTTTCTAAAATTTGTCCAATAGGAACAATACCATTTTGAAATTTCCATCGCATGAAGGCTTAATATCTTAACAAATTAATGTTTACTTCCATGTTATGTTGCATAAAATCGGGATAGGGAAATTTTTAAACTGTTATATCGATGGTTTTTGTCCTATTGGTTCAGCCTCATCAGGGGTCACTACAGAGTTTTGATTGGGAAAAATTATATTTTGTTTAAAAGAAATCTTATTTTAATCGGGAACGCACTGTCTTTACCGAGTTTCAATTAGTGCATTACGTCATTTTTGGCAACTAAAACTAAATTTAATGTCAGGATAAAGGTACATCAGAACCGATTTAAATTGTTTAAGGTCCTAGACGCATCGTCCTAAATACGTAACCCACTATCTTTAATTCGAAGTAGTTTACACGCACGTTAATTCAGGCAGCGAACTTGTCCAAGATCTGCTTTGTCTAACATTGGGTATTCATACGCGTGAGCTTTCCACCTTATGTTAAGCGCTCTCGAACAAGAGTGTACCTTTTGCTCCCAGAATAGAACTTTTCCCTCTGATTTTTTTTTCCGGAAACTGTTAAGTTGTATTAATTGCACTGAGAGAGGATGGATATCTTATAATAGCTACAATGTAATTTGAGTTTTTCATGTGTCTGGTTAAACCCGACTTCCTCAAACTCGAAGACTGCACAGTTAACGTTTTTTAAATTAGGTTAAACGGTATGTTAAACATTGGTACTAAATAAAATCTAAAACTTGAAAAACAGCTAAACATGTCTAATATACAGAGAAAGGCTGCACCGTCTAATAGCCATAATGTTAAAGGGCAACTTCCAGCGAAAAGGGTTCTAGCGAACTGAAAACCGAGCATCGAGACTAACAATGAAGCGACCGTGCCGATTTTCGAAGCCCCGCTGGGTCAAAAGTTGGAAGGGTTCTCGCTAACTGAAAGCCGTGCAATGTTGTTCTAGCGAACTGAAGATGAACAACAGAAATCCTTTTAAATTAATTTTTCCTCTCGAATTTTTGCTTCCCCTGAAGGAAATTCTCTATTGTGTATCTTCAGTTCGCTAGAACCACATTACACGGCTTTCAGTTAGCTAGAACCCTTCCATCTTTTACCCCAGCGGGGATTCGAAAATCGGCACGGTCGCTCCATTGTTAGTCCGGATGCTCGGTTTTCAGTTCGCTAGAACTCTTTTCGCTGCTGGAAGTCGGCCTTTAAACCGTGAAATTGGTGATATTCGTCACTTTAAAAGTTGCTTTTTGCGCCAAATAGCGTTCACAATAAGCAAATACAAGTGAATGTTGATTTCCCAGTGATTTGAAGTTTATTTTTAAGTGTTGTTAAAAGAATAATGTTGTTGATTTGTCAACTTAATTCCAGTCAGTTACCCCAGAAACGCCGTAATTTTTTCAATACGCATATTGAAAACATTTAGTTCAGAAGTCGCTCACCAGATGGCTCCATATTAAAACAAATAACATTTATAAGAAATACCCTTGTAAATTGCGAATTATATTAGAAAAATATTGAAAAACGAAGTATAAATAGGTTACTATCCCTTTAAGTCAATTAAGTGATTATTATTAAAGTCGAAAGAGAGATAATTATGTGAGTTAAATTCCTAAAGTAATAAACATAGAAACAGAGTTCAAGGTTAAGGCACAGCTTATGTGAGGAGGCGACCATACCATAACACGAAAGACTAGTTAACTAATTGGTTTCTATTTACAGAAAATTCCACATAATTAATAACATAACATAACCTCAAGGTTAACATAAAGGTAGCTTTATGGACTCGTCCCTCTCTATTATGTGCGCTCGTACATGTAATTCTTCAACAAAAAACCTGGCCATTACATAAAATATGATGATAGTTTCGTATTCCTTTTTGCCGGCTAATAGTTGAAAAACTTGTTTTTATATCTATCTTCAATTTAAACATAAACAACGAAGGGAATTAACCTTTAAGCATTACTCGTCGCACGAATATTCACCATTAAATTTTATAAACATCTTTAAATGTATTAATGTGTGAGTTAACCATAGATATATGATATAAAGAGACGACAGCTAGAAGTCAACGAAATTATTTATGAGGAAATAATTTTAGAAAAAAAAAACATTAGAAATCAAAGTAAGCCAAAAAGTTTCTAACTTTTAAGGATAATTATTTATTTTCATTAGGAATGTTTCATTGATGAGACGGCAGCCTGACCCTCCCACAGTATCTTAGTGTTAGCAAAAGTGGATGAGAGGAAAAGTATGAAAATGGCCATAAGTCGCGAGTCAGAGTTTCGCCGTAGTTGACCGTTTTATTAGCGTAGCTATACTGGGCCTGTTCACTCCCTTAAAATAGGTCTTGTGTTAATTCGCGGTTACCGTTGTCTGCTATTGTGTATGCTAGAACTTCCTCGATTTGTGTTTGTAGTCAGGACAGAGTAGCTGGTAATGTTTTAAAAGGTATTTGAAGGTATAATATGGATTTAAGTAAGGTTATCGAAGCAATAGAAGAGCACATAAAACTAGATACGTTTAAAACAAATCTCGGTAATTTAGCTATAGTGCGAGCAGCTTGCGTCGTGATGCGCGTGATCGAGAGGGCTATGGTTAAACCAAGGCGCATAAATGTCTGAACTACTTTCAGTCCCGAGTTTGCAAGTCCATCAGTTCTAAGTAAACTAAATAGTTATTGGCGAAACTTTGATGTCCGCGTTTTTTAACACGGGCTCTATGGCCATTGTCATACTTTCCCTCTCATCACATTTGGTGTTAGATTATTTCAGGTTTGGCTTGGTTTGAGGGTCACTTTAGCTTTAGTTGGGGCTGAAATTATATATGGTAAAGTTAGGGTTCTGTGGGGGTTCAGATTGCCGTCTTCTAGCCTCTTTTTTTAATGCTACATTTTACTAATAAATTAATTAAAAGAATATATTATAATTAAAAGCTGCATCTGGCCTTACAATGTTTGGGCGCATACATTGTGCCGGGGGCCGCATTTCGTTTAGTTACGCCACTGTTTATTCCATTATGTAACTAGGTTCTTATATATGATATCTATGGAATTAACCTTGAATTGTTAACTGCCTCTAATTTTGAAATATCCAAAAACACACTGTAAATAAAATATTCGAAGCTAAATTTTGAGCCTTTGAGTTAACCGTATAACATATTTCCTGTGTTTCAAAATCTCTAACCACACTTGGTAGTTTCTTGGGATGATGCTACTTTTGAACCAAATATTTTCACATTTTTGAATAACTAAATTTTATGCATATTTAGCATAACCAATAACGGATTTATGTAAGAAGAACGTTGAGCATAGCAAATTCCCTACCCATCCTCGACTACTTTGTATGTTTTGATGGGAGTGGCTTATAATTTCAAAACTCGCGCTCTCCATCTATCGGCCCTATTCTCTTATATTTTGGGTTTTAAATATAGATACTGCATAAGTAAAGTAAATAATAATAATAACTTATAAATATACTACAATAATTATTTTGGTACAAACATAGAGAAACCAGATACTTGAAGGAAATATTTAAAGAAACATCAATTATATATATATTCTTAACTTTAAAACTTAATTCCACTAAATCGGGAGTTATATCGCATTATTGCCCACTTTGCTTTTTACCACTGGCGCAATTTCAAAAAAAATTATCTAGCCTCAAAATGGAGATAAGTTTCTTTAGTAAAGAATTTTGAGTCAAAATGGAAAACTCAATAACCATATTATTCAAATAACAAGTTGGTTGTAGGAAATTCATGTTACACCGAAACACACCTCCATTTAAGTCATACTTCTTGTTGTTATGTTATTTATGTTGAAAATAATTATTTTCTCTTCCGACTATTATTATAATTATGAAAGTTTGTGAATTTGGATGTTTTTACTCAATTCCGCTTAAACGGTTGAACGGATTTGGATAAAATTTGGTATGCGTACGACCTGGATTAACATATGGGATACTTTTTTATCCCGGTATTATGTTTCCGTCGGTATGCTTTTAATATCTAGTATACCTTAGCGTGATATAAGTTCAACGTTATTATAACATTCTTAATTGACTTTTTACTTTTTTTCAAACCTTTGATTCTTAAAGTTTTTATATCGAACAAACCTAGCTAATTTATTTACTGTAACATATAAGATAATTTTTTATTCGGATAGTTCCTGCAGTAAGTTTATTTCTGATAATATCATAAGAAAATAATATATAGCTCCCTATAAGTATGAAACGTTGTACATTTTCATACTACAGTATTTGCTCCCAAATTTGGCGCGCTTACGCTTTTACGCCCGTGGGAGAAGTTTCGGTACTAATAGTAAAAGGGGGGCGAAACAGCCGCCGCCACCTAAGGTGTCCGCGAAAGGCACGATGGGCCCGGGAAATCGCCGCGCCCGTAGAGACACAAGATACTCCTTACGTCGTACCAGTGTAGGAGCTAGCCTCGTTCGTCAAAATCTCGCGCCATCTATTAATTTATTATGATCATTTTGACATGTACTTAATCAGTTATAATTACCATAATAATAACTTCTAGACCATTAACTATTTAATTACAATATAAAATTTGAAAATTTTCTAAACAAATATTGCATCTTTTTAACGCCAAAAACTCTTAATAGGTGGCATTAGAAACTTTTTACAAATTTCAATGGAAGAAAATGCTGTTTACATGGCTTTAATGAAGAGTTTCATACTTATAGGGAGCTATATATTATTTTCTTATGATAATATCAGTGTTTATTTGACTGAGGTTCTATTTGTTTCGCTTTGGTTTTGCGAATCAGGTATTGTTGATCGCCTTACGTTTAGGTAAATAATTAGTTCATATTTCTGTACGTTTCCATGGGAAAATTTCAACGCTTTGTTATTTTAATAAGCGGTTCTTTGACTCGCGGTTAGAGCTCGGTATTATCAATTCATTATCCACGTCATTTTATCTTTATCCACACATCCATACTCGAAAATTATCCACAGAACTTACGTGTTAAATCGTATTATATCCACAAATACGTTTATAAATAATCGGTTAACCACTTTAACCACTAATTTGTGGATAATGGATAGAAAATTCCGAGCTCTACTTGCGGTTTGATCGTTTTGCTTCACTTTTGCGATTCAGGTTTTGTTGTTTGCTTTGTGATTATTAATTAAAAAAATATTTTAACTCCACTCAAACGAAGTCGCGATTAACAGCAAGTTACATTTAAAGCGACGTATTACCTCAATGATTAAAGCCATGATCTGAGCTCTCTTGGTTGAATTATCACTTCTTAGAACTTCCGTGGCCACGAGAGCCGTAATACGCTCGTAGAATCTGAAGAGGCGGAAAAGATTCGGACAGGTTTCCTGCAATAAATTTCACGGTCAATTAAGTGATGCACTTACAAGACAGATTAACAAGATATTTTACGATTACGTAATATCAAGAAGCGATATCTAGTTTACTAGGGAGAATGTATAAATTCGCCACATTTCTAGCTTTATCTCCAGTCCAAAATTAGGTCCGGAGTTAATCCCCGCCTCTAAATTACAACTAGCATCTCATTGGTTCTTGAAAACTCAAGTCAGCGCGACGCGAATGACGAAAATTACGTATTTTCCGAAAGAGGGACCGGGACTATGGCCCGCGAATACTTAGGCATCTTATAGCTTCTCCCTAGTAAACTAGATATCGCTTCTTGGTAATGTATTATAACCACCCGTATAAGCGTAACTTTACAATCGAATACCATCTTATACGGATAAGTGTCGTTGCCTTGAATTTGGATCCAATCCAGCCTAACCTAACTTAAAAACCTTTGGTTAATGTTTCGAAAAGATCTAGAGTACAAATGTGTCAAGACGAGAATAATAAGGATGGCACTTAATACATCCATAATACTTTACTGCTGTAACAAGACTGTTACCAACCTCAAGTGACCTTTCCTATACCCTGATTAGTGTCGTGAAGGAGCGCGTAGAGATCAGAATAATAGTTCAGAGTATAATCAGCATTCTTTAAATGAAAATTGCGGAAGTTACCGTTGTGAAATGGCATCAAGCTATTCACACTGAAATAGACACCCGAGGGGAAAGTGGCCTAATCTAGGGACTATTTTTAGTGAGTGTTAGTGGGTCTTACGCTGCGTGGTTACGCGAATTTTCACGGTATTTACGAGGTTGGTCGCACTCGTGTTACCGTACTGGAACGTCATGGCTCTATTCTCTTATTATCCCACCCTCTGATTCTTTCTCTATTCGAGGTGGTAGTCGAGTAGGAACGGAATTAAGTTATAAAAAGAATTTAAAGACGCCATTAAGCCTAATAGAACTCTTAAGCTGTACCAAGTCTTTCTTTCCCAATACTAGCTCAAATCTGGTAGCTAATCTTATTTTAACTAGTTCCTCGCCAACCTTATTTTTAGTGCAGACGAGGTCCACACACTAACCGAGCATCATCCCAAACACGTGCCTAAAAAGTAAAAACCAATTTACAACTAATCCTCAAATTTTAACACATTTCTGGATATACGAAAATCAATTCAGATCCTCACAAACATCTTTTTACCGGGGCAAGGATAGATGCAATTTTAGAAGCAGGAACGAAGAACGGTTAGTATTTACTTCAGTCCGACTCATAGCCCAGTATAGAGCCCCTCCCTACAACTCGTGGCTCACTTAAACTACGTTTCTGACAGGGACGGCGAAAAATACGTAATTTCTTTTTACCTCTGTCGCTATGACCCGCCTCTCTTTTCATACCCTTCGTCCCGGTGAAGGGGGTCCGGGACTATGACGTGCGCCCAGATTGCTCCGTTCTCAATTCCTTCTTCTAAAATTACATCTATCCCTGACCGGGGCTATAAAACCTTTAAAAACGCGCACGAATAACATGCTTGCTTTAACCAAATTAAAGAGCTTAACACGTTTTTCGACTAGTTTCTTAAAAGCCCCTATAAGGTAAATTATGGTGGGAAGATCCTGCAAAGACGAAGGTAATAAGCCTAATTAAATATTGCATTCGTATAAACACAAACACTTAATGAGATCCGTGTCACCATGAGTCAAAGTGATCGGGAATTCACATAACGGATTAATTTGAAAACAACTTAAATATATACAGCTAACTGGTTAATACGAGAAACATCCGACCTTGGTAGTTAAAAATAATTTTTTTTAACCGTTGATTTAAAGATAAAGATATCCTTTTGCTCGTAAACTTAGGTGGAATACCGGAGTAGTTACAATAAGTGTGTTATGGAAACAACGGAACGTGATATTACAAAATTCAAACCAATTATTAACAATTATTTTAAATTATCTTTGTATTATAGCTGCAACGGACTTTCTACTAGTCTAATTTAACTTATATAGAATTAAACCCCACGGGTTTTATTGGGTTTTACCCACCATAAAAACCACTAAAAAACCCACTTAATAAAACCCATCACTGAGATCTTCAATTTTGATAAGTTTGAATGCTAGAATAATTTTATTTTAAACATAGTTTAAAATATTTATTTTTTTCAACTTCAAAAGTATTATTTAATAATATTTATTATATTTTATGAAACATTTTAAGACTTTATTTTACTAAGCAGTGACTTTTGAATGCTAATTTCAACAATGCACACAACTGCTAAAAATAAAAGATAAAAAACCCCAATAAAACCCGGTTTGCAGGTTTTTTTCGAACCCTGATTTTTGACAAATCTGCGAAAATTAAGGGGGATGTTCTTTAGACGATTTTGAGTCGAAAATGCATGTTCTATGACGTTTTTCCGTCTGGGTCACTGTTTTCGAGTTATGATTTGATTATTTTAGGGATGACCCCTAACTAAAAGGAACAAGCTTGCAGATATTTCAAATTGGTGGCAACAGAGACTATTTAGTGTTAGTGTCTACAAAGACAGGACACTTTAAGCGGTTTCTACTCCCTTAAAACGTCCGTGCAACGCCGATTAAATTGTGTATAAACTGGGCCACGACAAAAGTCACTACCCTGTATATTTGAAGTGTTAATTTTGCTTTAAAAATTTGAAACCCGGCCGGCTCCTATTTTTGAAATTTGCTTAAATATCAATTACCAAAATAGAATTTGTCAAACTACCGCGTTCGTTTTTGGAATTAATATGTATAAATTACAGAAACAATAGGAAATTTATAACAAATGACTGGTATACTAATATACTAAATACTTTCACTAAATGAAAACACGTGCAATTCTATTCCAGCTTTTTGTTCGCGCCTTAACAATAGAAAATCGAGTAAAATTAAAAATCATCTCATTATTCCCCGTTGTTCGAATATGACTCGGCATCTTTGTGTTCTACACTTTTCACCCCAAATTATTTATTCGCAACGTGAGCTAAATATATTAGTGACCTAAAAACATTAATAATTAACTATACATGAAATTTTAATGCTAGTAGTATCCCGGTTTTTCATGGGTCTGGAAACTGGTAAGGGATCAAACCTATCAAATATACTATAAGTTTATAAGTTATGTTCCATAAGTTGACACTTCATATGCTTCGTAATGCTAGAGACTTACTGATAGCTAGTTCGAGAATGACGGGAGAATTGAATACACTCGGTTTTGTAGTCTTTCTTCCTATTTAGTCTATATATTTAGACAGCGCCTCACTCGGCGTCGCTTTACGAGAATCTATGACGTTTCACCAACGTCACTTCATGACAAGCTCTCAGTAACCAATTGAAAAAACTTATGTAACATATCTTATGAACTTCTTTTCTTTTTTTTTAGAAATTCTGTAACGAATTGTGTGTCTGAATTAAAAACAAACAAACATACAACGAATAGAAGGTACTTAAAGCATCAGGCGGTTGATCCATTATCACCCTTAGCATTCTGGCTAACCTTCTGGACACGAATTTTATCTTGCCAAAAGCAGGAACCAATCAGACCTAGTGCATTAGATCTGATTGGTTCTTGCCTTTGGCTAAACTTGCCTTTACCAATATTGCCCAATGTGTAATAGAAAACTTATCTTCAAGGGGCACCATCGGAGCCGCCCTTTGCTTTAAATACACGAAGGTTTTATGTTAAGCCAAAATGGTATTGTATTCGAATGTAGGCCTAAGCTCCTTTTTATTGCCAGGAACATAAAGATTTCTTCTACTTTTAATCTTTAACAGGACATTTACTTGGGGATTTTCTGCTTGAATTAAAGGGGCGGACCGTTAGAAACTGACACATCTGACGTCATTCATAATATATTTGAACTTGAAACCAATTGGCATTGACGTAGCTATAGGTGCAGAACGAGTACACGGTAGTCGCATAAATGTGAATAGCCAATGAAGCGCTAGGAAGGGACAGTGGACGGTTGATAAAGTATTAAGCCCTTCCTCATACCTTTAATCAGATGTTAGAAGCGGGTACATGCCCTCTTAAAGATTCCATGTGGATGGAATCTATATCTTAAAGTATTTCCTTTCTTCAATTATTTCTGTTTGGTTTTTGTTTTTTAATAAAATAGCCCGTTGGCACGGTAGTTGAGGCAGAACGGCACTTCAACTAGATACTATACCACAACGACACCTTTACATCAAGTTATTTACTTTTAGAAGGCTGTTTCTTATGCTGAATATATTTTTGTATACATGTAAAGCCATCGCAATATCGAAATTTCCAAGCGTGTTGACGAGGCTATATGCAATGTAGAAGATTTTCGAATTTCGATACGACTGCCTTTTACTGACATTGAGATCCAACACATTTTCGTACTACACGTGCTTGGGAAAATACTATTTTAATCGTTACTGTACACTATCGTTTATAATGGATATATAATTTCCTAACAAACGAAATGAGCCATGATTTCTTTTATAAACTATAGCGAACGTTAAATATATTTTAATTTTGAAAATAGTAGGGGTAGATCAAAAATCAAAAAATATTATTAAAATTAGACTCGTCTCTGGTAAATGGTCAAAAAATAAAACGTTTTCTGTTTGTTTGAATTTTGTTTTATCAATAATAACTCTGATTTTCAGTCCCATAGGAACGAAACTCTAGCGTATGCCTCTTTAACAAATTTTGGAAATTTAGGGCATATAAGGCAAAGTCGACTCCCTGTAAGTTATAAGAAATGGCGCAATTGCGTAAACCTTTGGTGGAAGCCCTGTCATTGGGAGGCTAGACATTTCTCATAACCCTAGCCGATCGAAACGTAATCTTAACCCTAACTATGATAATGGAGCAGAAGTCATTATGGCTTTCAGTGAACTGCGAACGTGATCCGGATATTGCAAATATGTTTGGTCCGATTTGCCAACTGCGAACGCGGTGACAGACACACACAAACAGACACGTCCAGTGTAATACCTCTCCGTGACGTCATCGTCACTCTGAGAGGTAATAAAACGTTATTAAGTAGGCCTAAAGTGCCAAATGGTCAACCATTTAAACTAGGGAGAATGTGAGATTTGGTGTAACTCGTAAATAATTACACTTGGGAACCCCAGTACTGCTAATATATATTTACCAAAATTTTAATTTGATAATGGTTTTTACTAGACTGTTTTACCTATACGTTTTCCTTCGTATAATTGCAGTAATCTAGCCTTACATTCAGTTTAATCTCACGAAGGCTTAGCGGGGTTTCGAAAACAACCGTACACTAACCTAGATCTACTACGCTTTTCCGTATAATTACTCGTAACCTAGGCCTGAATTCAGTTTGCTTTTCGGTGGTGGATTTGCAGCTCCGAGCTCTCTGTAGGTCAAGGAACATGTACGCTATGGTTTCTACCCCTTGACAAATAACAGCGTACATGTGATATGTTATATGACATCGCGGAAATTCGTAAACACGGAAGGTATTAACGACTGTCTACCAAACATGCAGGTCAGGACCTAGACCTAAATTTTAAAACATGTCAAGCTTATACAGTATGCCTTGCTAGAACGCTCGAACGCTGTTAGATTAAGTACTACCATTATATCTAATAAATAGTACCTACTATAAATAAAAGCCCTTACGTAGGGTCCAGTATGATGTCGCTTTCTCCCTAGCTTCATTGGTCAACCAATAAGCGCTCTACTTAAATCCATTTTCATTCATTGTATACCATAAATTAAGGGGAATGATCTTTGAGGGTTTTTGAGTCGAAAATGTTCTATGACATTTTGCCGTTAGGTCAACTGTTTTCCAGTCATGATTTGGGTATTTTATGGATGACCCCCTAAATTTAATTAAGAAACTGAAAGACACTGCTAATATAATTAAGGGATCATCCCTAAAACACTCAAATCGTAACTCAAAAACAGTGGCTAGGACGACAATATGTCATAGAAAATTTTCGACTCAAAATCGCCCAAAGAACATCCCCCTTAATTTATGCCAGACTTATCAGAAACACCCTTACTATCTCCTATGAAAATAGCAATTACTCGACTTCAAAGGCATTTGGGGTGTTAGATATTTTTGATTCATGGGACACCTTTGAAAATTGTATTAGGTTTGCCCCTGTATATACACGTACCATAAAAATGGTGCTATAGATTGAAAGTAAAAAATAGTTTGAAATTTTCGAGTGCGTCAGTGTTCAAGTATCGGTTTGATATTCAATTTCTATATTATGAGTTTCTATAAGACTGAAAAATACCAATTTTCTTTTTTTTTCTAATCTATATGAAATTATTAAGCGGAAAGGTCAACTTGCTCTTGATCTAAAAAAACATGATATTTGTTTCGAGGGTCATTCTATTTACATGTAGCTCGAGAGGCAATGTATTGGTATATGCGTGCGCAAGCCAGTTAAGTGCACTTGAAATGAGCTTTGAAAATGATCATTATTATCCCAGGATACTTTCCAATTTTGTTAACTGCGCTCGGATACCACTATGTGTTTTATAACCAAAAGCAAATAGAAATAACAAAAATGAAGAAAGTAACTCGTCGCTTCTAAGCCAACGAAAAGGTACTTGATGGCTCCCTCGCGGATTACAACGCGAGTGAGCTGGAAAATCGAATAAAGCCTTTTTCAAAGGTCGGGGGTTAAATAGAGTCTGGTTTTGTGAAGACGGAACATCAGTATGTCGATCCAAAGATGTTAGATTGGACTTTAAACAAATGGACTGGCAGCGTTGAAGCCCTATTTAACGTCTTTGGATCCATATACCCGAGGTCAAGGGCTAATTATTGCATTTTTAGAAAACGTTTTACTATGGCACGTATCAAAAAGAAAAAAAGGTTGTTTCGATTTACAATAACCCTGAAATAACTTGGTCATACCTCGTTCGCTGTTCTGGGCTTCATGACATACGTCACAAGTTCCACGGGTTCCACTGCTAGCAATAATTCTCTTCCCAGTAGAGTTAACTCTTCAGCCAAGGTTTTTGCAGAAAAATCGGACAAATCCGTCGAATTTTCGTCTTTGGAACAATCATCTTGACCAATTTTCTTTCCTGTTGAATAAAAAATAATCAGATAAACGAAAATGCACAAAAATCCATATGACGCGCGACGATGACTATGATTTATTCCTCTCATTCACAAATCAATGAATTTTAATCACTTAATTAACATTGTTTTTGCTCCACCATAATTTTGGAACGCTTCTCAGTTTGTCTAGGTGAAAATAGTACCCCTGTTTTTGGTTTTTGTTTTGTAAAAAAACCCAAATACATTTATTTCAAAAATTAATATTTTCCAAGTAATTGATTGATAAAAATCCAGTGTACTTATTTCCTGATTTATTGGAAAAATAGTCAAAGAACATATCTCTATATCTACGTGCACAAGTAACTTAGCAAAATTTACGACTCAAATCAAATATTTTAAACGTTATTTATCAGTGTAGACGCAGAGACAATTGGCATAATAAACAACAAAGAGTAATAAGGTTTAGAGTTGCACGGAGCTTGCCAATTTACTCGTTTAATCGCATTTCTATAACATGATAAGGACCAATTTTTTAAGAAAAAAACTTGCATTATGACAATGTTAAATGTCATACTTATTGCTATTATTCTACTTATGATTAAACATAAATTTGACAAATCCTGGCAACTGAGCTTCTGCTAATACATCAAGTCCGCTTAGACCAAACTTTCAGGGTGTTAAAAGTTTATCTTTAACAATTAGTTAGTGATGGCTAATGAGCAAGTGCTTATCCAATAATTATTTACATCTGCCAGGATTCAATTAATCTTCTCCATTATTTCATTGTCGCCACCTTTACATTATCAACGATTACGGCGTTTTGTTTCTACCGAATGATTTGTTTTCATTTCAATTCGGTTTAACAAGATAAACAAGTCAATAGTGTTTCACTCTTATGCCTCTATCGCAGTGTTTCCCAATATTTTATATTTTTTCTTTTTTTTTTTTTGGATTTCATAGAGCTGTATTTTGAACTATTTCAATATTTGGTGATTTGTTCTGTAACACCATTTTTTTGACGAAAATATAATTTTATAGCAAGGTCATTTATAGATTAGACTCCTAAAGACAATGAGAATAATTATTTGTAGGTCAATAATGACTTAATGAATAACCACCCGCGAAGTATTCATTTATGTCAATTTTGTCTATTTACAATTGTCTGATTCGAATTTTAATTCGAAAATTAGTAGATTAAGTCAAAATTTGGGAAACGCTGACCTAAACTATTGAGAAGCACGATGGAAATTCTGCTGCTCACAATGAGCTTACTAGAAACCGCAGTAACTAATAGAGAGCTTTCAGTTGGAGGAGGAGCTGAGTTTCGTGACATAATTTACGCTGCCACATTGGTGGGTTTAAAGCTGAGACCACCCAATATGGCTTCCAGAACAGCGGCAAGACTTGGGAGGGTGTGACGTACTACTATCCCATCTCAGCCATCTGAAAGCTCTTTATTTACAAACGAACAGACAAACTTACAAATGACGTTAACAATAATTGAAAAATTAAGTAGAAATGTTATCTTACCAGTATTTTTGACGTTCAGTTCCGTTGACTTATTAAACCAATAATTCCTGAAAAAGAGAAAAAAAAATGTAATTTATTTGAAGGTGTTGTAAAGTACAAATTCTTAGTTTAGTGTTATCAAAACAATATGCGTAAGTATGGGTCTCCCATATGAGTTTATAATATTGGTATGACTCAAGCGAAACAAAATTTAAGAGACTTTTGCGCCGTCTTTGTTCAAAACTTCCTCTTTTAAACCGGGCCAGAATAGGAGCATGGCCTACTGTGATTTTTTCCTACATACAGTCATACAGTCATACAGTCAAGAAATCACAGTAGGTTACAGTCAGTCTGCTAGAAACGCACAGCCAAGAGCCAACACACCTACATCTACCTTCGCTCAAATGTACTTTCGACCAATACTTAAGATTTTGTCGAACTTACGAATCAGTACTAAGTAAATAAGTTAGGTTTATTCATAACGGAAGGTCGTAGGTAGTGCAGAGAATATAACTATAAGTTTATAAGATATGTTCCCTAAGTATGCAATTCCTATACTTCGTAATGCTAGAGACTTATTGAGAGCCAGTTCGAGAACTACACGCGGTTTTGCACTCCATTTAGGTCCTATTTAGTCTGTACTAAGCTTTTGATAGGGATCGCTATACTGGAATCTATGACAAGCTCTCAGAAGTTTCGATATTTTGCAAAAGCAGTATTAAACCGGTAAAAAATTTTTTTTTTTAGTGGTATTTGATAATTTAGCAAGAACTCTTGAAAGTTGACAATTCCAAAGAATTGGTGGGGGAAGGGGCGGGTAGTCTGCAATAGGGCTTCCCTGAGATCTTCTCGAATTTTCTTTTCTCGAGATAAAAAGGGTTAAACCCTTTGTGGCCTCGATAATCCATTCTTTCTTATCCTACTCTCTAGTCTAATCAGGAGATTGCAAAGTCAGAAAAACCAAACGCGTGACCATATAATTTAACTATACTTCAATGGCTTTTTGCAATCACAAAACCTCTACGTCATGAGCAAACAAAATGGCTTATCGTTAATTTGCACTCGTAAAATAATAACAAACTTAAATCTGAAAGTCAATTAACAACAGATGCGATGAAGCTTCCTGTACAGGTACGAAGGTTTAAGGTTAACCCTTTCAAACGGGCTATTTATAGTTCCATTACTACACCTACTTCCTGAAGTATCGAATATTCTATCCTAAAATAGGTAAATAGATACTGAATAATTAATTAAAACCGTTGTTAATATCATATTTTGTTGAAGGATAAGACGTTTATTACATCAAATTGCACATAGAAGCGATTATCATATTGGGGCGTTATGAAAGAGCATTCCCTCAGACATTAAACAGTTGACATATTACATAACATATTTAAAATACCTTTAAAAATTATTTAAACTTCATGGTTTTCATTGATTTAACTTGTAAACTTTTTAACCAAAATGCATAACGTATATTTTTACCATAAACCTAATTTTGGCTATAAGATCTATTCTTCTTAAACCTAACTTTGGGTATAAGACCTTTTGTTCTTAAACTATTTTTTTGTAAAAATCTATTCTTGTTAAACCCAATTTTATGACGACTCTTTTCTCATTTAGGGAAAGGCTAAAAAGAATATCCAGGGATAGATGTAATTTTAGAAGGAGGAATGGCGAACGGTTAGTATTTACTACAGTTCGACTCCCCTGTTCGATAGAGCCCCTCCCTGCAACACGTAACGAAAAGTTTAAAATATCTTTTTGGCTCACTTAAACTACGTTGTAATGAGGTTGCTGAAGGGGACGGCGCTATGACCTGGATCTTCTTTCATACCCCCCCCCGTCCCGTGGAAGGGGGTTCGGGACTTTGACTCGCGCCCACATTACTCTGTTCTCCATTCCTACTTCTAAAATTAAATATATCCCTGGAATATCGTTATTATTTTCAATCCCGGGCACTAAAATCTCTCCAAAATCTCCAAATCTCTATATCTCATTTTCTATCCAAAATCTCCAAATCTCAATATCTCATTTTCTATCCAAAATCTCCAAATCTCAATATCTCATTTTCTATCCAAAATCTCCAAATCTCTATATCTCATTTTCTATCCAAAATCTCCAAATCTCAATATCTCATTTTCTATCCAAAATCTCCAAATCTCAATATCTCATTTTCTATCCAAAATCTCCAAATCTCAATATCTCATTTTCTATCCAAAATCTCCAAATCTCAATATCTCATTTTCTATCCAAAATCTCCAAATCTCAATATCTCATTTTCTATCCAAAATCTCCAAATCTCAATATCTCATTTTCTGTCCAAAATCTCAAAATCAATAAATCTGATCCTAAAATCAGAAAAAAACCCCGAAATCTGACCAATTAATTAGAAAACCAGTAGTCTTATTTCAAAATATCCCAAAAAATCTCTGATACAAAACCTTAATTTTGTTTTTAATTGGATGAAATCCTGCACTAAATCAACTTCCGAAAATTTCAAGAAACGTATTAAAAACTTGTTTTATCTTCATAAATCAACATGTTGCAAACTAAAATTCGATCACTCGCATCTAGTCTCTTAAATGATATTTTGGATATGATTTCAAGATTTCTCATATTTAAAATCCAGGGATAAATCTTGTCAATTTTTCTTAATATATTACAACCTCATACGCAAAATCCGATCGATGGCCTTAAACGGTAATATTACCCAACATATGAGATAAGGAGTCTTACCTGTAGATTATGAGTTTATTTTCATAGTTATTTCTCTTGACGGCAGGTGTCTCCACGAAACTCTTAATAGCTCCCTGCCCACCATCAACCGGCATCCAAAAGGTCAATGCCCGTCCTGTGTCCGATGGCGAACGTATCAAGAGATTTTCGGATATTTCCGTTTTTGGTCTCGCTTTATGTAGCTTCGTAGTGTCCAGTTGCTTAGCTTGTCTCAAGTCGGGTAGGGAAGCGTTCCTCTTCAAAACTCTCTTCATTTTCGTATCAGGAAACTCCTCGCCATCTTTGTTACTCTTCATTACGATTTTATATTTATTAGTATTAGTGTCAACAAGCGTCATCTGCGAGTTCCACTTTCTCAAATGCGCTAGAGACTCTGAGGAATTGGCCAGGATCAAGGGTGTTGAGCAACCGATTGACGGATCCATCCATACCAAATTCTTCAAGGCTGTCTTAGCAGCGTGATTAATAACCCTCGTTCCTCGTCGCATAGGAGTACCCCTAACTTGAAATCGAACATCCCTGTTATTGGCTGACGGTACGAATTCTCCATTGGTCATCGGAGGTCCATCTACGTTGTTAGTATGGTTCAAATGAGATAATGGAACGTGTGCCGGTTTGGGTTGCGACGCGAAACCCTGTCCGTTACTCGTAACGGTCCTATTAAGCGTAACAGGTCCGCGACCACTGCCATCGACCTGTTCGAACATACTCCGACTCGAGGTCAAAAGACGATTCTGTTTTCGTCTGTTGCATTTTATTTCGTAACTGGTTGGACGGAAGGCCGGACGTTGGTTATTATTGAATGATTCGTTGAAAGTGACGTCATTGTTAGGGATAATATCGGGTCCATCCTTTAGGTTGACCGAGGGTGAAATAATGTCTTCGTTACCGTGAGTTGGACTCCAAGAGTTCAGGGTACGGGCTGTACGTGATAGCGCTAAGTTCGGCATTGTTGAAATGTTTTAGATTACCTGCGAAATGAGAGAAAAGGTTTCGATGTAGTAGTGGTATTTCCAATTCAAACGACAAGTGCTATACGTTATCACGTGGGATTTATCCCTGCAACGTGATCTAGCAGTCACTTGCCTGTAGTCAAGTATACGACACTATGACTAACTGCATGCGGAGAAACGAAAAACATGTTGTTTTTGCGGTAACGAAATTTTCTTCAACGCCAGTCACTCACTTTAGACATCAAGTCCATGACTAAATGGCACCGAGAGCTAATAATATCACAGTACATAAACAAGTTTATATTTTATGAAGGTTTCTATTTTCTGCTTGCTACCTGCCGTCATGAACCTATATTTAAGGAGACCTAGCTACAATTAATGTATTTTTAATGAAATTTCATTCTCACTGTGATAGTATTACCCTATAGACTTAATTTAGGTCATAGAATCTACCAAAACCAATGAAAAGTTATCAAAATTACGCTTTTTACTGAAATAATTTTTAAAGCTTAGTGATAAAACACAAGAACCCTCAACGACCATAATTACGGGATTAAAAAATAAGACGTGAATCATAGCATGGACATTGTAAATCTACAGAGGACCGGGGAAGAAGTAGGCCTAATCCTTGGCGACCAAGTACTGTTAGATTATTGTAGTATACGTCATTTTCTCTACCCCCTCAATGCTCCTACCATTAAACAGTGAAATTTGTTATTGGCCTTGATATAGTATAATCCTAATTTCCCCTGGCTCGTTTGTTGGTTTTCGTTCCTAAAAACGCCCCGTTTTCCTGTCCCATATGGACATGTAAGATCCATGTTCAAAATAGACATTTTCTACAAAAGTAAATACCTGGGGTTTGAACCGTCATAAGCAAAATAATTCTCAAAAACTTTACCTCCATTAACACGGTTTCTTAACACCTCTTTAGCCATGGCTATCTCTGGTTTTATTAAAGACCGAGGAGAATTTTTTAAGTATGTGATAGTCCCATCTTTTGCATTTAAAATGATACTAATTACTTTTGGCTAGAAATGTCGGTGCTCAAATAAATGTTCTAAAACTTTCCTTCATTAGGATTAGCCAAGAAGCGATATCTAGTTTACTAAGGAGAAGGTATAAATTCGCCACATTTCTAGTTTTATCTCCAGTCCAAACGTAGGTCGGGAGTTAATCCCCGCCTCTAAATTACAACCAGCATCTCATTGGTTCTTTAAAACTCACGTCAGAGCGACGCGAATGCCGAAAATTACGTATTTTCCGACTGAGGAAAGGCGAAATAGCCCGGCCTCCTATTACGTCCCCCCCTTGTATTTTTAAAGGGGGACTAGGACTATGGCGCGCGAATATATAGACATCTTATACCTTCTCCCTAATAAACTAGATATCGCTTCTTGGATTAGTATTACCCACTTTCGGCTCTTTATATACACCAAACTAGAGATGGTCAGTTCTCTCTCTTAAACCTGACAACTCATTCTAGTGATCATTACTACTACAAATTCCTCCAAGTGGTGTCGCAATTAGATGTAAAATTCAAAATTTGTCTTATACAGGGAAGTTGAAAATCATTGAAAAAAAAACTACTGGTAATATATGGGTAAAATTACTGTTATAGACAAATCATAATCCTCTCCCTTTGAAAATAAAAAATCCCTCTTTTCACTCTCCCTTTAAAAAGACGAGCGACACTCCTTCGACTTCGACATCAACAACTTCTACAGACCAATTTAAACTAATACCCCCATCGTTAGATGCACATGAATCGATGTGGCTAAAAACGAACTTGACTTATAAATTTTAGTTTACTCATGTCTTATTTTGAGAGCGTACGTAAAATTAATATTACACTATTTTATTTTGTATCAAAATTCCGGGGAAAAATGAAAACCGCTCGTTCCTTATACACACTAATCTTTGGCATAAATTTCATTAATCAAAAAGACCTTCACCGTCAATATAAAGGCACAAAAAAATAATAAAACAATATTTATGCTATTTTATCCTCTTATTGAAATTTAATGTAGAAGCGCACGTGTTTCGGGATTTTTCAATAATCTTCCTATAGAGCTATTTCAGTGGGGGAAAAATTTCGTCTGCTACAAAAATTGGGCCTGCCTTTGAGTGTAGAGGGCGGCCATTTTGTGAGGGTTTCTCTATGGGCAAATAGCATTGGTGACGTAGCCATTACCCCCTCTGAAATAGCTCTATACTCTGCTTGGGCTGCCAGTACAGTACAGGCAAATATTAAGGGGAAAACCCGTGATTCAGAGATATTAAAAACCTTAGGTGTAAACAACTGATCAAAGCGAGACTTTATTATTGTATACTAGGCTTTACTAGCTAAGCTACCCGGCGTTGCCCCTTCGGGTGTTTTGAGGCACTAAAACAATAAATAAAATATCTACTTTTGGTTGCTCCTGTAGAAACTAAGCTGAAAGCAATATAAAACGATGTCTAATTATGAGTTAATCACAAAACTAAAATGCTACAGAATGGGCTTAATGGCTAGGGGTTCGAGGCGCCAAAATTGAATTAGGAAATTAGTTGAAGTTCAACTTTACCTAAAGCATAAGTTCATAAGTTATGTTCCATAAGTTTGCCACTAATTACTGAGAGCTTGTCTTAAAGTGACAAGGGTGAAACGTCATAGATTCTCGTAAAGCGACGCCTGGTGAGGCGCTGTCAAAGACTTAATAGCAGAAGTAAGATGAGACTAGAAGTAAAGAGCTTTAGCATTGGTAGTAGATCCTGGCCCTAGTGCCGCGGAACATGGACGCGGGTGCTTGAATCTAGTTCGGCCGTCTACCGCCACGAGCGTTTCACGTTTTGGAGGGAAAATTGAGAAACCGCTACCAGAGGGCCAACCGTTGGTGTCTTATCAATAATATTCACTTTCGCCAAGTGAAGAATTTGGTTAGCTCAGTACTTCTATTCTCATCTTACTTCTGTTAATAGGAAGATGGACTACAAAACAGAGTGTAGTCAATTCTCGCCGCACTCTCGAACTACCTCTCCAGCATTAAAGGCCCGTTCACATTACCCAACTTTAGTCAGCTGACAAAGACGATCTGACCAGTCAGGCCAGATTGTCAGGCAATATGAACGTTTCACCCAACCGTACTTTTGTCAGGTTCAAGCTCGGATTTTAATCGGGTAGGTAGGCGATTGAAGTCGGGCCGACTAAAGTCAGAGAGGGAGCAAACCAATCACAATGAGCCTTGGCTATTACGTCATGGGACACGTGCTGGTTTTCTTTCAGCTCGAGAGAGAGAACCGAGAGTATCGGCCTTTATTTAACTGTCGATGAAAGCCTGAAAAATGATTTCGGGCCTTGGCCAATTTTTAACATGGGTTAATTTTTACGTTTTGATGGTTGTTCCTCATTGAATATTATCAGAAGTAATAAAGTAGGGAAGTTTCCTATATTACTTCTGATATTATTGAACTGCAGAAATTTAGTGGGAATAGCTTTGATGCTTGTAAAGTAGTCGAATTTATTCGAGAATATTAGTTCATTTATAATCATCAAATCATTCCTATCATTATGTACCGCTTTGTATGTCCTCTTGTGTTTCAAAGTTAGTCGGCCCGACTGGTTGGGTGGTGTGAACGAGTGACCTGACTAGACTAAATTGGGTGACAAGTCGGCCTGACAAGTCTATGATTTGTCAGCTGACTAAAGTTGGGTAATGTGAACGGGCCTTAAGAAGTATAGCTAGTGTCATACTTATGGGACATATTTTATAAACTTATGGTGTTATTGATATCAAATATCCCGTTTAACAAATTTCGGTAACTAATTATAACTGTGCATAAAGAACAAACAAAGAACTTTTTGAAAATATACAGAAACTTGCGAGTGAACTTGCAGTGCCGTTGGTAATATGCTCAACTGATATTCCATAAAGTCCTTCACTCCCCTTATAAATACTTTGAAACATTGCACTCTTGGTTGAAGTAATAACTTAGCCTAAACCCTCTCGAGATTTGATTGCTATATTTTAACTTTTAAAGCGCCAATCGGTGTGCTGACGACGTTACTTTTCTGACTACGCAAACCAACTACGCTTACAACCCTTATCACAAATTCACAATGGCAATGTTTCAAAGGTCACGCAGAAGATCAAGTCCGTCCATATTTTGATACACGGCGTCTTGAGAAGTAGAGGAACAATTACACTGAAATAGAATGTTAACTGCCATTGCACGGATGTTACTGTAATTTTTGTCCTTAGTTTCAAAAGTTTCCGACTGCCTCTTAAGAGTACGTCGCTCACTGTTTGACGCATCTCGGCTATTTCTCTACGCAACACAAATTCAGTCCCACCAAATGTCAATGTAACGCGTTTGCGAAAACCCTACGCTTTTCGTAGAGGCAACAAACCCAGAATACCCTTCCGCATTAAAAACATAGTGCCTTTTTGCCTTTACGTCACACGAACTAATTTGACCATCGTTGGTCGAATTGCGTTTGCTAGGCCTAGGCAGGAATGCAAAGGTGAGATAACCAAAACCAGCAAACGAGGTAAGAAATGTAAAAGAATTGAAGATATTTATCACGTTACGATAAAAATTAACTTGCAAATTATCATTTAATTTGTTTAGTTACTCTCTAAGAAAGTTAAAAAACGTGAACTTGAAAACATAGACGTTTGGTAGACAATGGAATTCAAGCATTGATAAGAATCAAAAGGCAAAGGTTAAGAAATTTGGACACAAAACACGTTACTAAACCTAAAACGTATTCAACTAATACTTAATTATGCTATAAACTTAACCCTCAAAGCGGCTAATCTCTAATCCAAATCTTTCGGAGCAGGAGACAGACTCATAACCGTCGTCATTGTTAGGAATGAGAAAAGCTCGTCATCAAAGCAATTCTAGCCAATCAAGTCGTGTTTACTCGACTCTTCTAGAAATGACATGCAATAAACAAGCAAAGCTATTGTGGAGTGAAAGTGACGTACTCTTAGTACATAGCAGTATTTATTGGCACTAGTGTGACGTCATAACCAGAAATGGTGGGAAATTAAAGCTTTGGCATTGACCGTTGTTATATTCCATTACTATTGTCCCTATTCGTACACATACAGGCTGTTTCTGATAAGTCTACTTAGGGATAGATGTAATTTCAGAAGCAGGAATGGAGAACAGAGTAATGTGGGCACGCATACGGGGGGGTATGAAAGAAGAGGCGGGTCATAGCGACAGAGGTAAAAAGGAATAGCATATTTTCGCCGTGCCGTCAGCAACGTCATCAACTCGTAGTTTAAGTGAGCCAATAAGATAATCTAAAATTTTAGTTTCGTGCTGGATGGAGGGGCTCCTTACTAGGCTATGAGTCGGACTGAAGTAAATACTAACCGTTCTCCATTCCTGCTTCTAAAATTACATCTATCCCTGTCTAACATAAATGAAAATGTGTGATATTTGACTCAAAGAACTTAGGGTGTACAACATTTAGTTACTGATATATGGTCCTCCAAACATTGATTGACCCCTAAAACAATTCACGCTTGGATTACCTTTACTTTTCCAGCGTACTCATACTTTTGTTAGATAAAGGTTCGATAATGTTCTTAGATTGAAGACTATTCAAGGCTGATATGTCTTAATCCACATACTTATCCTTAGTTTGTTACTTATTATTCTTCAATGTAAATTCGCCTCAACGTTCGGTATTTATGTTTGAGAAAGGTGTTGGTTTGTTTACTTAAAACACTGGGCAACGCCGGGTAGCTTAGGTATAGTTGGTCTATAATAGAGAGCAAGTTATTTGCATTACTAAACTCCCTCCCAAGTCACGACGTTTATTAAAATCATAATATACATTATTATTTTTTTTATCCTCGATAGAGGCTCGTGCCGTGGTTAAGTAACGGACTTTAAGTTACAATTATTTCTTTTGGTTCCCGATAATTACATTTAAATGACAGTTGCTCAAGTAAACGGTGTCCCGAGGGCAGAGAACTATGTCTCACGAGTATCTCTTAAGGAATAGAGATATAGCTAAAGGCGGACCCACACAATCGAAAGTGCGCCATTTCTTCCAAATAATAATAATAATAAATCAGATAAGCTCAAGTAAAAATGCTAAATCAAGTCCAAAATCGTACTTAAAGGCCGACTTCCATCGAAAAGAGTTCTAGCGAACTGAAAACCGAGCATCGAGACTAACAATGGAACGACCGTGCACATTTTCAAATCCCCGCTGTGGTAAAAGATGGAAGAGTTCTAGCTAACTGAACGCCGTGCAATGTAATTCTAGCGAACTGAAGATACGCAATAGAAAATTTCCTTCAGGGAAAGCAAAAATTCTAGAGGAAATAAATTTAAAAGGATTTCTATTGTTCATCTTCAGTTAGCTAGAACCCTTCCAACTTTTGCCCCCCAGCGGGGCTTCGAAAATCTGCACGGTCGCTTCATTCTCTTCTCGATGCTCGGTTTTCAGTTCGCTAGAACACTTTTCGCTGGAAGTCGGCCTTTAAATACAAAAATGTACGGAAATTCATGTGAAAAAACCCTGTAAAGTATCAGAATGATTTTTAAATTTTATTAAAAAGAAGAAAATCAAATAAAAATTATGCAAATTCATGACAAAAAATCCAAAAATTTCCAAAAACTGACCGATTCCAGAATGAAATTTAAAATTTTTTGAATTGAAAAAAAAAAATTAAATAGAAAAACCCCGGAATGAATTAAAAAATGTAAATGAAAAACTATAGTTAATAAGAGAAAAATCCATAAAATGGTTAAAAGTCCTTCAAGAATTAAAAAAATTATATAAAAATTTCTATCAAATATTTAAGAGCAACAAAATCCAAAATAAATATTAAAAACTTCAAAGAATTATTTTTCTTAAAAGGATTTTATGAAAAGTTATTACAAGCTAGTCAAAACAAGCTAGGATGGTAAAATGTGTGCTCGCCCTTAGACGAATACAATCACCGAGAACGGTTGTGTGAAGCCGACTTAAACTTTACTGGAATTATTCGGGTAGTTATTTTGGAAATTTCGTTTTAACAGACGCTCTAAAATTATGGAAGTATTTTTCAATCGAAAGGGGCGGTGTGTTAGCCCAGAAGCTAATTACACCCTTAAACTGGTGTGCCGAATTAAATGGGTTAGCTAGATACTCCTTCGCAATATACTTTCACTAAACTAAACTCTTATTTTCAACGGGCTTTACCGGTAAAAACAATTTTCCACAAAAAAAAAACGAAGGATACACCCTCATTTAAGGTTTATACCTTTTGTTAATTTGAAATATTGAATTTTAAATTTTTAAAGGGAAAGTGGTGCATTCCAACCTTTCTCATACCGAACTTAATTAAAATTATGACGTTTGGTTTCATAAAGTGTGGTAAGATCGATGTACATGTACATTGCATGGGTTCTATGGCCGATTTTGAGTGGCCACCGTTTTCATGCTATGTTTAGAGTGTTTTATGAAGGTCATCCGTAAAACACAATAATCATAATTTGTTTACGGTGACCTTTGGGTCAAATTATTGTAGAACATTTTCGACTCCAAATTGCAAATAAAATCCAATATACTTCAGCACTACCAACCTTTTTTGAACACCGTGTATATAACCAACTATATAACCAAAAATGTTTTAACCAGGCTAAACCACTTTGAAAAATAAACCAAAGTATTATTCTAATTAAGTAAAATAATAATAAACCTCAATTAATAATCACATTTTTTGTCGTTGCATAATTTGAATTTTTGACTAATTATTTGTGCATTCATAAGTAACTTAATCAAAAAATAAATATAACACTTTGCCATAATGCAATAAAAAATCTGTTTAAATCAAATGCTTTCTACCATTAATTCGGAAAAAAAATGTTTCAATCTAAAAATTTAATGATCGTTTTATGCACTACTATCCCTTGATAAGATAAAACTTTTCCAAAGAAACTTTGAATTTTGAAAATCGAATTCTTGAAATAAAATAGCTCTTGTCAAAATTTTCTCTTATCAAAATCTCGTTAAGGTAAATTAAGTATTCGAAACATTTTCAGATCGATTTTGAATTTGACTCGAAAAGAAATTTAGTACAAACACTTTTATATCTCGATTGAATTTCAAATTTCCTTAGCCAAAAGGGTTTACGGGTTTAAGCGTGCAGCGGTTAGAGCTTTGCAAAACAATTTAGGTCTAGTTATATAAGCGATTAAAGATAATACGTTTCTTGGGTTTTACCCGTGGCCGATTTGCCCAGACTAAATCAATTGGCAATGACCGCAACGCTCGTATTAAACTCAAATTATCAAATTAAAATACCACTTCAGATTACGGTAATTTAGAATGAAATTTATGGCTCAATAAGGGCTTTTAAAACATGTAGAAACCCGTAAGGTGTTGAAAACATTAATACTAAAATACTACAAAATAATTACCGTTTTTGAAGTAAGCTTTATGGGCGCATTCGCTATTCGCCAAGTGCCGAATTTGCTTTACCGAACATATATTTTATATATGACGGCAAAAACAGGCAAATTTGATTCGGTGACACTAAAGCAAAGCCCACACAAGGCTAGAACTGTAAATGCGTGTTCACCGAGTACCGAAAGTTCGCTTTGTTAGTCATGGTATTAGCCAAATGGCAAGCAGACGGAAACTGATTAACGCAAAGTTTCCTTAGCATTGTTTTACTAGTCGGAAGAACGAGAAGGCGAGCCAAATATTTGTGTTCACTTAAATTCCGCGACACGAATATCATCACGGGACGCCATAAGCCGAGCACGAGGAACCCATCCCTTGTACTCGGGATTCGGCAAATACGTCTGTTATGCATTGACCTATTATTGACTTACAAAACATGAGTAGCGATGTGGTAATTACTCTAGGGTTTTCTCTGCACCAGGAATAAAAAAACCCGGGTTTTATTTAAGAGAAAAAACCCCAGTCCACCAGGTTTTATTGGGTTTTTATCTTTAGAAATTGCGCGCATGTCATTAAAGAGTAATTGATTTATTAAAAAGTCTTAGAATGTTTCAAAAAAAAATAATAAATATGATTAAATAATACTTTTGAAGATGAAACAACAAATACCTTAAACATCTTTAAAATGAAATTATTCTAGCATTCAAATTCATCAAAATTGAAGATCTTAGAGTTATGGGTTTTATTAAGTGGGTTTTTATGGTGGGTAAAACACAATAAAACCCGTGGGGTTTTTTTGGTCTGGCTTGTTTAATTCTAACCCTGATTGCACCGATTACGGATTACTAGTAATAATTTTAACATTGTCAAGGGCAGGGGTTTTAAAGATTACGCGTTGTCCTTTAGCACAATTAGCAAAGGTACAGCGTGTACAACGATAGCGCTGGGTGGTTGTCCTCTCGGCCTATAATGATACCGAAAAACTAATTAAGTTAACGTGATTGACTCATTAGAGTATCATACTTCTCGGGGAAATGTTATTAACTTCGTATGAAAGTAGGTGTTCTCAGTTTAAATGATCCTCAATTATGGAAGCTATATATCCTTAATTGGCGCAATAAATCTTATCTCCAAGTCCATTAAAAGGCTTAAGCCTGTACTATACCCTTGTTTTGAAATATGGAATTTTATAAAACAATTTATCTTAATAAGATAATTAATGAACTTCAAAAATATTTAATCAATGTTCAAAGGAGAAAGTTGAGTGATTTTAAAATTTTTGGACCTCCATATTAGAAATGTTTAATATTTATTGGAAAGAGCGTATAAACATGAATATTATTTGAAATTGGAAACTTGTATGAATTTACAATATTAAAGAAGATACGTGTAATTACGTTTTCTTACTGGACCCTACCCGTTAGGCCTTTGTTCAAAGGTGACGAAAGAGGGGCATACCTTAACCTTATTCATCATCTTCGCTAATGTAAAGGTCTAACGCTTGATGCCCATTTAGAAAACAAATTCATATAATAAAAAAATAAAAACAAAACAATATCTTGAAACTTTCATTCTCTCTTTAAAGGTTTCAACAACTTTGATTCTCTCTTTAAAGGTTTTAACAACTTTCACTCTCTCTTTAAAGGTTTTAACAACTTTCACTCTCTCTTTAAACGTTTCGGGAACTTTCATTCTTTCTTAAGGTTTCAACAGCTTTCATTCTCTCTTTAAAGGTTTCAAGAACTTCCATTCTCTCTTTAAAGGTTTCAACAACTTTCATTCTCTCTTTAAAGGTTTCAACAACTTTCATTCTCTCTTTAAAGGTTTCAAGAACTTCCATTCTCTCTCTAAAGGTTTCAACAACTTTCATTCTCTCTTTAAAGGTTTCAATAGCTTTCATTCTCTCTTTAAATGTTACGGGAACTTTCATTCTCTCTTAAGGTTTCAACAGCTTTCATTCTCTCTTTAAAGAAAGTTTCAACAACTTTCAGTCTCTCTCTAAAGGTTTCAACAACTTTCATTCTCTCTAAAGGTTTCAACAACTTTCATTCTCTCTCTAAAGGTTTCAACAACTTTCATTCTCTCTATAAAGGTTTCAACAACTTTCATTCTCTCTTTAAAGGTTTCAACAACTTCCATTCTCTCTTTAAAGAAGGTTTCAACAACTTTCATTCTCTCTTTAAAAAAGGTTTTCAATATATGAAAAATGCTTTATAATGATTGTTCCACAAATTGTCGTATCACCTTCGTAATTATTTCGATTTTAAATATCTCTTTCTGATTAAAATTGAAATTCATTCTTTAGTTAATTAACTCCGGCAGTTGGGATAACCTTAACCCAATAAAGGGTAATCCACACTCGATTTATTACAACCAGTAACTCATCCCGTTATACAGAACCGGCTTTTTAATTTGTTAAAATATAAGCAACATAATAACAATAAGGATTATATACGCACTTCGCATTGAGTTTAGGCTAAGTTTCTTAAGAAATTAAGGTTTGTTACCCATCATGTTATAGATAGGTTGGTTAATTAGCAACTTGTTGACCACTTCAAAACTATATTTATTTTTAGTGCTTATATCTATTACCTCTATGACTCACCAGGTGTCGCTTAATAAACATATTTTTTGACCCTTGGGCCTTGGAGCTGTGCTATGACCAAGATTGTAACTGCCACGCAATAGTTCTAACTACACATTTTCTTAATTAACTATAAATTTAAGTGAAAAATGGAAATTTATCTTTAATTTTTCATGAGTACCCATTGCTATATTACACTTTTACTCTAAATTAGAATTTTTTTAAAAATATATTTCAATTTTTCCTGTAAATTAACGTTAACGATTGAAAGTCTAGCATAAGTGTATGAAAAGGAAGCTCGTAAAAAGTTTACCACGGAGAAAATTGCTAAGTACTACTAAACGTGTGCCAAAACGCTACAATTCACTTAAAAGTTAATTAAAATTATTATGAAATAAACTTGAATTGCACTATTGAATTATACTATCGCTCAAGCAACACTAATTAATCATTTTAATATACACGTAGCCCAGTTGTCTTATAACACCTATAAAATACTATAATTTGGAACCTTTCTTCTTTTCACGAATTATTTTATAAAATATCCTATAAAAGTTTATATTTTTTAGTAAATCAAACTTTCCAGTTTAATATTATTATTGGTGTTTAGCAGAGACCTGCACGGGCCGAGTTTTTCAGGCCCGACCCAAGCCCGGCCCGGTTTTTGCATTTTGAATAAGCCCGAAACCCGGCCCGAGCCCGAGTACATAGTTGGTTTATGGGCCCGGTCCGGCCCTGCCCGACACATTGTATGAATTGAACAGGCCCGGCCCGGCCCGGCCCGTTACACGTTGTTCAGTTGTAATTTTTATATTTTTTTACATAAAATCAATGATTTGAATTCATAATTGCTTTGGCGTAGTGTATTATTCACTTCTTTTGATAATTGTTCGTTACATTTGTTCTTAGAAGCTTAAACTCATTTAAATTATCTTTAATTTGAACTTTGGATTAAATGAGAATCAAGTTCGGCCCGGCCCGAATTTTCAGAAATGAACAAAAGCCCGGCCCGTTAATTTCCAAAATTTTAAAAGCCCGGCCCGGCCCGATACAATTTTCGAAAGTGGAAAGCCCGGCTCGGCCCGTGCAGGACTCTGGTGTTTAGTAGAGAGTAGTCTGCGTACCCTTCTTCTTATGGAATAGTGTTTCTAGGCAAAACTGAGTACTTGTCCTCTACTGTCTACTCCTCACATGTCCACTTCCAAAGTTCATTATATATTTTATATAGTTTAAGGTAAAATATTTTTACATGAATAAATAATTATATAATAATATTATCCTATCCTATATTAGGTAATTTTTCCTATATTATCCTATATTACGTAATTTTTTATAAAACTATCCTATATTAGGTAATTTTTCCTATACAATCCTATATTAGGTAATTTTTCCTATATTATCCTATATTAGGTAATTTTTTCCTATATTATCTATATTAGGTAATTTTTCATGTATTATTCTATATTGGGTATTTTTTCTATATTAGGTAATGTTTTGCCCTATATTATCATATATTAGGTAATATTTTATCCTATATTATCATATATTAGGTAATATTTTATCCTATATTATCATATATTAGGTAATATTTTATCCTATATTATCATATATTAGGTAATTTTTTATCCTATATTATCATATATTAGGTAATATTTTGCCCTATATTATCCTATAATAGGTAATATTTTGCCCTATATTATCCTATAATAGGTATTTTTTTATTTTATAAAATTAAATAAATCAAAGCAAAATATCCTGTTTTTCCAAAAAAAAAAAAGAATTGAAAGTTTTGCCTTGGCCTTAAAAATATCTAGGAATTACAGCAGAGGTTTAAAAAAAAAAGTAATATTATCCGCGTAAAGCAAAAATTGTCAGTATTTAAAGTTAAATCAGAAATAATAACAAATAGAATAATAATAATTATTATAATTTGAACAGCAGACCAGTTAAAAACCAAAAAATAAAATTAATACTTCATTGCTAACACTTACTGTTTAAACTCCTTAATTGCCTTTTTATCTTCGTTAAAAAAATCCTGGGAAAATTCCGGCCACAATTCCTTATTTGTTTTTGCGAAAATATTAAAACTCATCCAAGAAGCGTTTTAAAAAAAACTGAACTTTTAACTCTTCTAGTTAATGTTTTTCCAAAAATATTAAAATAAAACCGAACTTCTTTTTAAAGTTCGCGTGTCGCGAGACCTTTTTCTGAATCCGGACCAGAATTAGGAACTCCGTAAATTAGTGATGAATCCGAGAGATCCTTTTAAAACTCCGTTCGATGAGAGGCAGAAATAAAACTGAGAGAGAAGCGACTAACGGCAGGAGAGCATTCAACAAAACTCTCTCTCGCTCTCTCTCTCTGGGTTACCTTTACCTACAAGTATTTTGTACTCGTACTCTCTATAGGTGTTTGTTTCGCGGAATAGAGAGAGAGTCGAATGAGAGGAGGTTTTAATCCCTCCAACATCCAATTTCCAAGATCACAACCTTGTCGCGCCAACAGCTGTGAATTATAACTTTCGTTAAGTTGGATTTGTCCTACAGAACTACAGAGAGAGAGAGAGAGAAAAAAATATGAAAAAGGGAACAAAAACGAGATAATGCGGGGGAGGGGGTCCAAATTCGAATTTTCCTAAGACTGTTTTTGCTGGATTTCTCCGGATCTTATCGTTTTTTAGTTGCGACCATAAAATTTTATACGGAAACTACTATATTAAATACGAGCTAAGCTACTCGTCGTAGTTCCCCGTGTTTTAAGGAACTGCTAACCTGGAAGTCTATGTAGACACTAAACACTAGATATTTTGTATGGAGACCTTGATTATGCTTAACAAGATTAATGGCTATGGGTTCACTGCCGTCCTAACCTTGAGCAACTCGAGCTAGCTAACCACTTTTAAAACCTTCCGCTAGTGTTACTAATATCAGAAATATATAAAACTTCTCTTCAAGAGTAGTATACCACAAAGCGCGGTAATTGTAACATGATTCTTCCCAACATCCCCTAACATTTGGAGCAAGGTTACTAAACCGATTCACACACACGATAAATAGTTCCTTCATCATTACTCTATTAGCGCTTAACTATTTGCCAAGGCGAGGATTTTTATCCCACGTCAAGATGAGGTTTGTGGAACGATTGCTGGGGATTTATTACCATATAATTCTAGAATTCACCCCCAGTACGGTGTGATGCGCATCTGAAGTTTGATGAGCAAAAGAGCAAACAGAAATGGTGAGCCTGGGAAGAATCATGTTACATAACTAAAGTGTTAAGAGGATACAGAGTGTCATCCTTCTTCTATTATCCCCTTCTGCTAATATCATCTAAGCAGTTTGATCAAACTCGTATATTAAACGTATCGTGAATGTACCAAAGAATAAACGAACAAACAACTTTCGGAAATATGTAGAAAAACTGCCATCGTACTGTGACATCACAAATATCACAGCGTCAGTTCTCCTTTTATTGCAGTTAGGGAACCACATTAACCAATACTATACTGGTTATGTCTACTTCGGCTAAATTTTCCTAATTTAAATATTGATACGTTGACCACAGTGGTGACCAGTGTTTGGTTCAATTGGTTTCTTCAATTACACCGACTCATCAATTTCTCTACTGGTGTTTGTACAAATTATTCCTGCAAAACACCAATGATTTGAGGGACGTGTTTAGACTGATCGCCTGCTAAGGTTTCCACCCTGGCTGCCTAGAAAAATCATCAGTAAAAAAGTAACGCAATTGTGGAGGAATTGAACTCGTCTCTGTTAAGCCCTTATTATCAATAGAAACAACTTGTTTTCTGTAAGAGAGCTTTGCATCTTACATCCAAACTCTATCTAATAATTAAGCTATTATAATTTTCCCTTTCGAAACAAATTAGCATTTAACACCGTATCTGATTATCGGTCATCTAAAAGGCAGTACCTTATTATTAGGAAATCTAACTGATCTAATCTTAGATCTAATCTCATAGATGGCCTACAGTTTAAGTTAGTTTATTAACCTAGTTTTAAGCGAGGAGCAGTTCACTTCTTTGTTTGTCGACTCACTTTATAAACATTCACAATTAATTATGTCTTTATATACTAATTCCGATTCGCATGTTTAAAGTTCTTACCTTTCTACAGGAATTTTTGGGTTAATTCGGTTGAGAATGTTTGGATTAATTCGGTTGAGAATGTTTGGATTAATTCGGTTGAGAATGCTTGGATTAATTTGTTTCAGAATGTTTGGATTAATTTGGTGTATAATGTTTGGATTAATTCGGTTCAAAATGTTTGGATTAATTCGGTTCAAAATGTTTGGATTAATTCGGTTCAAAATGTTTGGATTAATTCGGTTTAGAATGTTCGGATTAATTCGGTTTAGAATGTTCGGATTAATTCGGTTTAGAATGTTCGGATTAATTCGGTTTAGAATGTTCGGATTAATTCGGTTTAGAATGTTCGGATTAATTCGGTTTAGAATGTTCGGATTAATTCGGTTTAGAATGTTCGGATTAATTCGGTTTAGAATGTTCGGATTAATTCGGTTTAGAATGTTCGGATTAATTCGGTTTAGAATGTTCGGATTAATTCGGTTTAGAATGTTCGGATTAATTCAGTTGGGAATGTTCGGATTAATTCGGTTTAGAATGTTCGGATTAATTCGGTTTAGAATGTTCGGATTAATTCGGTTTAGAATGTTCGGATTAATTCGGTTTAGAATGTTTGGATTAATTCAGTTGGGAATGTTTGGATTAATTCGGTTTAGAACGTTCGGATTAATTCGGTTTAGAACGTTCGGATTAATTCGGTTTAGAATGTTCGGATTAATTCGGTTTAGAATGTTCGGATTAATTCGGTTTAGAATGTTCGGATTAATTCGGTTTAGAATGTTCGGATTAATTCGGTTTAGAATGTTCGGATTAATTCGGTTTAGAATGTTCGGATTAATTCGGTTTAGAATGTTCGGATTAATTCGGTTTAGAATGTTCGGATTAATTCAGTTGAGATTGTTTGACTTAATTCGATCGAGAATCTCCAGATTCGGTTTATAATAATTACGATTAATTACAAAAATAATATTCAGATGTCGTTTAAATAATTTGAATCTCCTTCAGTTTTAATCCTGATTGAACTTTGAAATGATTATTATCTATAATTTAACCCTTTCTGTTGGCCTACGACTCACCCTACACAAATGTGAATCACTCCTCGGTTTTAAGCAATTCAATCGTAAACAATAAACACGTTTAAGCAATAGAATACTTAATCTCTTAATCTTTCAAGTTCAAGTAACTGACGTTAGCCACGCTGGATGAGCAATAAGCGTTTTGAAAAAGGTGATAACGAGAAAGCTCGTCGTCCGCTTGAGGGTGTCTCTAAACCGGGATATCAGGCTTTTCACACAAATACGAAAATTTAGAGAGAGTTTAACTATAGCATCTTTAACGTCAATGTCCGAGGGTAATGGGCCAGGATAGTTTTGCTTAATCTCTCTAATAACTATATTGAAGCTATAGAATCAACTTTATTTAAAGTCGTAATTAAATGACCTATTTTGGCCTAAATTCCTAAAATGGAGTCAGAATTGATCCGATTGATTATGGGCAAAGCCTGAATAATAGTTTAATTCACCTTGTTAATTTTTTTTCTTTCATTAAGGTTTTTCTCATGTTATAGAATGATGGTTTTGCCAGAAAAAGGGTAATGGGCGACGCTAAAACCATAGCATATTACCTATTTTGGTTCAGCCACACCAGAGGTCACTTTGTTTGAACAAATATCAAGTTGGGGTTGACTCATAATCAACACTCCGGCCAAGGTGAAACTAATTTTGATGGGACTTTACTCTTAAGTAGTGGGTACTCATTAAAGGGAGGGTGAAGAGGAAAATTAAGTAATTTTTATCGATTCTTCTACTAAATACAAGACCAATCTGCATAGTTAAATATCCAGGAAATACAGTCTCCGAATGATTTTAAAATTACAATTAGGTTCAGATTTTATGGATAATTTGAAACAAGGACCTCTAACGAATCGCATAACGCTTTGCCTTCCTGTTGACAAAATTTCCGTTGCACGCTCTACAATTTTGCACCACGATTGTCACATCGCCAGCAACTTTTATCAAATCTCGCGCTAAATTTCATTCGGCATGGAACGTGCCACGAGAAATTTGTTAACAGGAAGGCTGGGCGTTACGCGATTGGTCAGAAGTGCTATTTTCAAATTATCCATTAAATCTGAATGAACCTAATTTGAATTTTAAAATCATTCGGAAATATTTGATTGATATGTTTCACTATGCAGAATGGTCTTATAATTGGTAGTAGAATCGATAAAAAAATCACTTGATTTTCCACTTCACCCTCCCTTTTAGAAAGATTTTTATAATCCCCTGCATCTTGGACAAATGACGACTCAAAACAAAACCTTCAAACTATTTACGGAATAACATGTTTGTTTCAAAAGTGTCATTAAAAGTTAGCATAGGCCTACTGGTTGATATCTATATCCCTTAGATGGCCTATATGGCTTTAAGGGTTGAACATGCCGCCATCTTTAAACAACAATGTTCTGACGAGTAACGCGGGCTCGATTTAGTGAATTTAGCTTAAGAGTCTCTTAAGGTTAAGATGTTTCTGTTTTTCTTCAAAGATAAGTTAAAGATTATCTGCTTGTTTTATGTTTTAACATACGGGAATTCCACCGAGTTTTAAAAAACAATCGTATTCAATTAGCTTTTGAATGGATCTCATAAACACTATAGCAGATAAGAAAACAGGGCACTAGGACCAAAGAACAGTCGGTACATGGGCAATGTTCTATGTATAAAATTGTGCACTATAAGGGGTCAACGTTCACAACTTGGGATTGGAGTGTTTACTGGATGACCCACTAAATTTAAGTAAGAAATTGAAAATGCTATTTAATTAAAGGGTTATCCGTTAAACATACTAATCCTAATGGTGGTTATTAGGGCAAAGTGTCATTGAACATTTTCGACTCAAAATCCATACCACCCTTTTTCGAAACAATGAACGCTGGAACTGAAAAACGCCCCACTTCCACTGTACAACTCTCATCAGAATGTTGACTAACAATCTGGCGATCATCTACACACTACCTTACCAAAGAAAGGAGCCAATCAGAACTCGTCCATGAGGGCGGAGTTAAAACTAGCTTTTGCTAAGCTTAGAGGACCAGTCAACTCCACCCCTCGATTATAGTAGCATCTAGGGGCATTTGTTTAAACTAAACCAGAGCCGAGACCAACTTTCTTAGGCTAACTATGAGACAACGTGAATCGCAAATGATGTACGCTCTCCCTACTGCCTCAGTTTTTACTAGTGCGGGGGAGAATCCCCCTCTGGCACGAGTATTGCACCGAATTTTCAAGATCTCTCTCCATAGCTTTGGCAACGTATGGCGACAGGAATAATGTGTGTTCGGGGCTTTTCATCCCCATCATTCCGATTTAGATTTTTTTAAAGTAAACACTTATTTGGTGACTCCACCAGAACAAACTCTAGTTGAAGCCACGAAAAAGGGTTAATAGACTCCGCCTCCTCCGAAGCGCGCGATAGTGCGGTGATTTAGGGATGGTACTAGCCTCCGTTCCTTCTAAAGACTTAAGCTGTCTGCTGCGAGTTCTACTGTTAAGTTAATATTTGTCAGTCTCGCTCAGAAGTTCAGAACTGGAGGTATGGCGTCTAGTAAAGAAATTTTAACCTCATGCTCGCTTTTTTAGCCACTATTGTTTCACCTTTTTATTATCCTACATATTCCGCACCAGTGTCCTTTCTGCTGGGGCAGCTTGTTTTTATTTGCCTTTCTTACGACTTAATGATCTCCACTTTTCCAGAACAATCTGAATTACCCAAAAATTACTTATCATACCTGAAATATACTGGAATGAAGGTGACATTGAACATTTCTCAATGGAGCTGATCCAAATTATTTTGAATACGTAATCGAGTACGCGAAAGTTCAGTGGAATTTTACTGGCGTTTAAAGTTTAATCGGGATTCGCCTACGTCAACCAAACCGTGACCTATAAATACTTGAATCGCGTTAATATCTAGACCGCACGCCGCATTGAAAATCAACTGTAAAAGGATCGTTTTTGTCTTTTACCCGTGAAATAAAAAAACGTTTACGAAGCGTGCCACCATACTAAAGACATTTAACTGCTGGAATGTTCCATAGATTAATGGTTTCAAAGTTCGCTTCCTTTGTTGTAATATTTATTAAAAGTCAGAAGTGATATAATTATTTCCATAGAAGTGTGTACTGTAATGTATGGGTACATCTTTTACCACAGTGTTCTGACTGTATGTAACACAATTACTGGGTAAGATAAAAAGATCAATTATGACACTTCTCGTTGTCGAATTGCAAAATTTCTTAATATAAGGTTTCTTCCAATGTTATAAATAGGGTTTTCGTCCGATTTTAATGGGCAACTCTAAAACCACGCTACTCCTTGGTGTTTAATCTTATAGACCGTTACATTAAATACTTGCAGAGAAACCAACTCACAGGATAGTGTCCGCCACATTAGGCTAATTCCCTCGCTCCAAGAAGTAACACTAGATGGAGTTCGCGCTCACTACACGCGGGAGGCTAGTCGACTCACACTACCGCTTGCTGTGCTTCTAGACGCGAGGAAACTAGCCTAATATGGCCGCCCCCGCCCTGTGCTGTTTGCTTTATCTATATCATTATAGGAATGACGTATTGGCTCTATGTCACTAGGGGTCACTTCCACCAAAAAACATTTACAATAAACAAGTTGGTTGGCGCATGGGTGGAATGCGGTAGAGGAGTAGAAAGCTGGGAAGGATATTCTCACTTAGAAAGTTTTCCACTCAGCTTCCAACATGCGCGCGCATCTTTGGTTCAAATATGGTGAAAAGGATATGAGAAGAAAAATTAAATAAAAAAGAAGAGGTAGAACTCCTTAAATGTCTTGCCAAAGTTGACAGTTTCTCGGTCGGGATTGTGGAGCACTCCTGTAAGTCAAACTTCTGGGCGACAAAGTTTGAGCGAATATGACACATATCGGCGATCCTACCCTATAGGTGCCGACTGCCCGTGTCCGCCGGGGGTGACATGACGCCAACACCCCTTCTGTAACCTCTCTAGTGAACTTCGTTTCCCTCTCTGATTAATCACCTACTGAGCCGTTATTAATGGTATCCTTGCATTAAAACTAATCCAAAAATAAAAGCTCTTAATTTCTACTCCTCTTCTTTGAAACCTCTTTGGTCTGTGGAAATGATATTTTACTTGGGGGCACACTTTCATAAACTTATGTCATTGATTTTGTACTTATGGTGTAAAGATATTTCGTGCAATGGATTTTCAGATTTCAAGATATCTGCGAGAGTTAAACAAAGCGTTCATAAAAATTTTAATGGAGTACGATTATTTGAGATTTATGCCAATGTTTTAAAATTTTTGACGAATAGGGCAATATTTTGGGGTTTAGAAGATGATTTTGGAATTGGAATTTTATAGGTATTTTAGGCATAAGGTAGGTAGTTTAGGGTTTTTGCAGATATTTTGAAAGTTCAAACAAGATTTCAGAATTTCAGCCTAGAGGGAGATTTTGAGATTTGAAATAATATGCCAGATCAAATGAACAGTATTGTATTCTTTGATTTTCTTGTAAGTGTATGTACATTTAAATTTATTCTTAGTGTTTTCGACAAGAATAAAAAAACGCTTTCTCAGGAAATATTAGCTCGTTTGAATCACGTGAATTGGGAGGACTAGCTCTTTCGCAGAATGGATTCGCCTTAATTATTCCGGGTAAACAATATTACAACCAATGCACTCACTATACGTATTGTGTAACTCAAGTTCTTGCGTACCGGAGCAGAAATTTTCCTAATTGCTTTAGGGTTTTTGGCCTTAAAACATAACTTATAGCTTCAATGCATATAGATATAAGTAACATATTAATTATAAGTATAAAATGCTCTAATTGTATAATAACATAATAACATAAGTTCTGTTCCACAAGTTTGCCACTGGTTACAAACTAGAGCTTGTCATGAAGTGACGTAGGTCATAGACCGTGGTAAAGCGACGCCGGGTAGGGCGCTGTCAAAGGCTTAGTACAGACCAAATAGGAAGATGGACTGAAAAACCGAGTGTAGTTCACGAAATAGCTATCGGTAAGTCTCTACCATTACCAAGTATAGGTAGTGTCATATTTATGGAACAAATCTTATAAACTTATGATATGATAATAATATAAGCCATTAATGGAAACCCACACGAAAGCCTGTAGCCTTTGAGTTACAATGCCCCATGTCACGGCTAACCAATAGCACCCTGTACTTACTATTAACGTTAATATCAGCATGTTTTGATGGGGTAACATCACGGAGGAAAACTCCATTAACACGATAAATATCGTAGTAATATACAGTTGTTTGAGTTTCCTGAAACGTTTTTACTCAAAACACGGGAACAAACCTTCGTTAGTGAATTTAGCAATGCGGTAGAATCATACTTATTGTTGTTATATTGACAATAGATCATTACAATTAGTTTAAGTGGTCTTTTCACTAACTGCTTTTGTAACTTCCACCGCAGTTAATTAACACTTCCTTCCGAAGCAGAACTATTTTCGTCGGAGTGAGGAAAACGATAACGTAATATCAAAGCGCAGATTGGGCTAGCAAAGAAGCTATAGAGAACAAGTCGGGAAAACCAAAATATTACCTCTCCGTGTCGAGAAGATTATATAACCTTAAGTATCCAATGAAAACGTCGACCTTTTTGCCCTCATCCTTTCCCGCGCTTTGCGCTTCCGCATTTCATACTTACTCTCAACATTATCTTCCTCCATTTTACATATAAAAATCAAATACTCACAAAAAGAAGTGGCAAAAACCTGCTGGCTCTTTACAACCACTTAATTTGACTTAATATCCAATTTCCAACAACAATAATATACCGGTAGTTTAATTGACAACCTACTAGCATCGAAATTCTCGTTAAGAATGGCTCCCGCGGATAAAAAACGGCAATTTTCAACTAGGTGGGCGTTATCTCATTAGATTTGAAAAATATCATTTGTCTTTTTTACCAATGCCTAACCGTTTGGATTTTTTAAAGCTTTCTAGCACCAAAAAATATTTTTGAATGAGGATAAAAAAGGTCTGTCCTCTCTTAATTTTTAAAGCTTTTCTCATGATTACTCTATACAACAGTAACAAGGAGTATAAACCCATTAGTGGAAACAGTATTTTTTTCCCAAAACAATCTCGCTTATGTTTATGCAATGAATGAAATATATCACAATGCACGGGCCTTGATAGATATAGGAGGCAATGTAGGAAATATATCGCATGCACGGACCTTGGTAGATATAGGAGGCAATGATAATCTCTCTCTTTGCACGAGAGGTTTATCTTTAATATTTAAATAAATATAATTATTTTTAATTATTTTAATCTTCAATAATTAACATTAATAATAGTTAAATCGTTTAAAATAAAGTTATACCTATTATCATCTCAAACTTTGCTAATATTGACGTTTAAAGTGAAGGGTACCCCTCTTGCCCGCTTTTTTCAAATTTGGGGTATATATACGATTCGTTTCCATTATAATAGTAAGGAAAAAGCGCAATTGCGAAAACCTTTGGTGGCGATCCCACCTTAGGGAGGCTAGACGTTTCTCGTAACCCTAGCTGATCGCCGCGTATATCCTAAAACCAAACGATGATAATGGAGTAGAAGCCAATGATACAGATTGGTGTCTATGTGGAATAGACGGAAGACCAGTGGATGGTGGTGTTAGAAGCCAGTGTAAGTGCAGACTGGTGTCAATGTGGGATTGACAAAGAACAGAAGATGGTGGTGATTGGAAGCCAGTATATACAGACTGGTGTCCAAGTCGAATGGACGAAGACCAGAAGATGGTGGTGATTAGAAGCCAGTAAGAACAGACTGGTGTCCGTGTGGGATGGACAAAGACCAGAAGATGGTGGTGTGAGAACTCAAATAGAGGAGCCATTTCCGTGACTGTGAAAGCAGTTCGGAAATGGCGAACACGTTTGCTCCGATACGCAAACTGCGAACGCGGTCACGTGGGTGTAACAACAGACAGACACACAGACACACAGACACACAGACACACAGACAGACACACAGACAGACACACAGACACGGCCGTTACAGAACCTCTCCTGGACTACGTCACACGGAGAGGTAAAAATCGAGATAAGGCATCGATATCATCATACTGGACACTAAGAAATGGTTTCATCCACCCCGGCAACTCACGTTCTCTTATTTTTATTTACCTTTGGTACTATAAGACCCTTTTCAAAAGTTGAGGTGAAATAGAGTCTGGTGTTTGGCCACCTTTGTTTCAGATATGGCTTCGAACAAAAGGGCTTTGGCACCCTGTCTAACCATGGAGCCTGTATCTCGTGTTTAAGATGCAGGTTCCATGATCCAACACTGCGACACCCTTTTCTATAGCCTATTGGTGTGCGGGTAAGCTTTTGAGGAGCAAGTCGGGTCCCGAAAAGGACTTTTCAAAATACCCGAAACTGCAGAAAAATATTTCGACCTTCTACCCGTGCCAAGTTCATGTTGATCGTCGGGTTATTTGTGGATAGTTAACAGGAAAGGAGAGAAATGGTTTATAGAGTTTATGGACCACTAGCTGTTACCCGCGGCGTCGCTCGCGTGTAATAAGAACTTCCATCAAAATAATATAAAGAATGGGTAGATTTTACTGATGACTAATATTTTTGAAGCACCCTAGGAGCGAAGACACTCGGCGTTGCCCGTCAGCCCCTAGGGATGCATTTTTTATTACTTTTCACGCGGATATTACTCCATAAAGAAGGGTTTTCAAATTTCTGGCCGCCATTTAAAAAGATGGCAACAAATCGAACCCGAAAGACCACTCAGCCCGTCTATAGGTTAAAGGAAACCAGTGTACTAAAAATTTGCGAAATCGGTTGAAACGCACGGACTTTGTTGAATAGAGAAAATTTTTTACATTTCTGGGCGCCATTTTTTAAGATGGTGGCGGATTAGAAAAATCTTTCTTAGTACGCGCCTACTACTTAAGAGTAACGTTCCTGCAAATTTTCAGCCTTCTAGGGCAAGCGGTTTGGGCTGGGCGTTGATTATCAGTCAGTCAGTCAGGACTTTGATTTATATAGATATAGATTTGGGAAACTACATACAGGGAAATCAACACACAGGGGCGAGGACTCCTTTGTGGTTTTCTCCCTTGCACCTAGAAGCAACGCTAGACGGAGCCAGAAGTTAAGCTATCCAACTCCTACTGCCTCTAGTGGTGCTTAACGCTTATTGGCGAGAAGAAGAAACCCAAATAGAATGAATACACCGCTTCCATATAACTAAGAGGGAAAGAAACTGCGCTGTAAGCTTGGGGCTCCATGAAAGTGCGCAGAGACGGCAAGGGACTAACCCCCTTGCACGTCCCGATACTGAGAGTTATATACCCCTTTTTTCCATCGAAAGGGTCTATTGCGGCCTCGCCACTGTGTGTTTGTTTCTCTACATGTAATTACCGAAATGGTCTATTCAAATAAAATTATTACAGACGACATATTTAATTGCTCGTACAAATTATCCCAGCATAACACCAGGGAAACATTCTGGTCTATGTCGTCGGCGAAGGTTTCCACTCTGTATATAAGATGTGCCTGAAAGACGGGTATTTTAAACGAATTCTACCAGAAGTAGGATAAGGGACTAGAAGTATTGAGGTAACCAAATTTTTCGCCAAAATTTCCCTACAAAACGTGAGACGGCCGAACTAAATTCAAGCATCGGCGTCCTTGTTCCGCAGCTTTAGGTTGAGGTGAAGGAGGTAGGAAATGTTTTTGGAACTCGACCAATTTTTTTATCTCTAGTGTAGGTGCGATGGAAGCGGCATAAAATCCTCAAATTTGTTCACTAGTGCCAGGATCTATTACCAATGCTAGACCACTTCACTTCTAGTCTCATCCTACTTCTGATTCTACTCAAGAAAACCCAACTTTAATACTTTAAAAGTACGGAATAAAAATATTTTGTTGCGTAACTTATTTTCAATTTTACAAAAATCTTACTCAATGTAGCAATTTTATAAATGCCTTATGGACAGCGCTGCTAATATGCGAAAATTTAAATCGTTTCTTAATTTGTTTATTCGTCTTGAAAACTAGTTTCATCTAGTTCCATAAATAAACGGCTAGGGGATTTTTTCTCGACGTTAAGCGTTATTGCGAAATTTAAATAATAATGTTTCTAAGAAATACCCGCCATGGATAAAATTCGTGCATGCATCATACCATAAGTTTATCATGCCTCTAAGTACACAAATATGGGTTACAACTGGGCATCTTCCGCAGGCTACTGTGACGTCAGAACTCGTATAGCGCTAAGATACGAAGAGAGAAAATTTTGAAATTCCTGTCGCGGTGCAGCCACCAAACGGTCGAGACGATTACTAAATGGGTCACGTAAAAAAAATCATCCAATGGAATAAAGGAGATTTTTACGTTTCGTATAGGCAGGCATTGGGGAGGGGGAGCAAATTATCTCTCTCGTGAGATAGAGGCGGTTTCAGTCCTGAAACATTCTAAAAGCGATAAAAGAAACGCTAGGCTAGGCGGTACAATTTTGTATTGAAGTTGAGGTGATAAATGATACGGAGAGAGTATAGGGTTTCATTAAAGGGAGCCAGACAAACACTATTGCCATAGGAAGCAGCCATATCTCTACTTAGAGGCATGATAAACTAATGATCATACTTTGCTAGGTAAACCTTTTCCATCTACATGGCTATTTTCTAAGAAATCCTTTCGGCGTTTAATCGTTACTTTTTCACGTGCTAAGCGTGAAGATAACCAATCTGCGCTCGTGTATTCTACAAAGTTGGGGGGGGGGGAGAGAAGGGTTAAAGCCAAATAAAACATTCGTGTTATTGCGCAACTTTAGATTAAAAATATCCCAAATGTATTAATGGGATGAAAAGATTCCCGTGCCCTGGGGCATGGAATGGAAAATTTTCATTCGACTTGAATTTATAAACTAAAGAATAAAACAGAAACCACTTAAATTCAAATTTTGACAATAAAGTATAACAGCATGTCTCTGCCAAGGTAATTTCACATGTTGGTTAGTTAGTTTTGTGAAACAAAGGCAAATGGGATAAACAGAAAGTCATCGAGGTATTGCAGTGGATGAATGTCAGTATTAGGTTTACGACGCCAATTATTAAGTCTGGCTTTATTTAGCGTTTTTAGTGGGCCAATCATCGCTACATTTTAATATTACCAAAAGCACATAGACATAAAACAAAAAGTTTACTTCATTAATAATTTCCTGCCTGAGAAGCAAACTGCTCTGCGCTCAACCGCCTACAGGAACTAACCAATGAGGGATGAGCTGTTTGACGTCATGGGTTTATAGAATTAAGTACATGAAGCTAGCGATCCAAACGTCAATTTTTGGTACTAGAGCCAGCATCTGTTAATTAAGGAGCCTTATCACGGCTTGTTCCCTGTGCGACGATCGGGAAGGTAGTCATACGTAGAGGGGGTCGACACTATTCTGGGATAAAGGGGGGCTTCTCATATTACATTTCGCGAGCAAGTTTCAACGAAGTGTACTTTTTGTTTTTAAGCCTATATACTTTTGATTTTTTCATTTCTCTACAAAGAAAATAACAAATTTGGCTTTTGAGCATTCGGGGAATATTTTTAATTCTCGTAGCTTATGACAGATTCGTAGTACTTGGTACTGCACTTTGTCCGCCAGGTAGCATGGTCTCCTGGTCTAAATGGTATCAATCCTCCTTGTTTGAAAACTATGTATACGCTCTCCTTACTCTGTTATTTATATTTTGATTTGACTACGCCATAAATTATAAATATTACGCGATTCAAACTTAACCTCGTATCTAATTTTTCTCTCCATTAGGAGTTACTACGTTTCACAAAGATTCTTAGGTAATTTATAATGTAATAACGTTACGTAGCGAGCACGAAAAGAGGTTTGGGTAATTTACCACCGGCTTTTTCAATGTCAAAACCCTGAAGATACTATCGGAGTCAAAACGAAAACAATTATTAATTCAGGGTTTTAAATAATATTAGAATCGCTTCCTTTGGCATTATTTTATTAATTCAATTATAAACAGGGAGGTAATTAACGGGTTTCGCGTGATCAAACTAATTCCCCTTTCGAATCATGGACACTGTAATTATAAAGAGGACCAGCTATGAAGTAATATTTTGCACAGTTATCTTAGATAGTGATGTCTTTGAAAACTGAGATCCTAACTTCGTGGTTCAAAGAAACTTAGCTAGATATATTTCGAAAACTACCACTTTGGGTAATTGTCGCTGCAATCTCACGAAAAACTAGGTATTTTGGGGTCACGTGGTGCATGTGACGTTTTTCAAATAATTTTTACACGCCTGGTAATGCCTTCTTTAAAGAAAATGTTCAGGTAACATAACATTAAACCTTAAAAGAACGGCCTTTTTCTAAATTTAAATGGAAAAATATAAAAAAAATAATAATCTCTTATTACAAAATAATTAACATTTAATTAGTCTGAAAAAAGAGGACTACTGCGCCATCCGCCCCATTGGGTTAGTAGCGTCTGCTAATTGAACCTCTTATCCACACGGGATTGGTTGAATTCTCAGAGGCTAAGAGAGGTAAGTGGTTCGATTTAGCAGACGCCACTAAACCAATGGCGGATGGCGCACTCGTCCTCGTTTTTCAAACTAATTCAATGCTAATTATTTTATAATAATTTTCCATATTTATTTAGAAAAAGGCCGTTATTTTAAGGTACAACATTATGTCACCTGACCTTTCCATTTAAAGTTGCATTAATATAGAAGTCTTATTCTAGACCCGTAGCATATTAACCGCTAATTAACCATCGTTTAATCTTTATTGATATTGAAAGTTGTAAAAAAGTTAATTTCAGTGAAAGACAACAACGTTCAGATAATTCATACGGGTTTGCTCGAAGACTATTCTGTGTGTACTGCTGCCAGATGCAGAAACTAGTAGCTAGTCCTCTATAGTATTTATAAGATCCATGCTAGCTAGCGTCTTCTTCAAAACCAGTTTTAAGTTTCGAGAGCTTTCGTTTAAAATCCAATAACACGTTAATGATGGAAATAAATGTCTTCTTTTTCTTTAAAATTGAATGCTTTCTAAAATAGAAAAGGTTTTTCCTTCGAAAACAATTTTTTTCTTTTCTTATACTTAATTACGGTTTTAAGATTCGGTTTCGGGTTTTATTATTTTCCAGCGCTTCAAGGGAACGTTCTAAATTTCCGCTAATTAAATGAGTAGAAACGTTAATTTAACAGTTTAATGGAATTATAAATCTACTAAATTTATTCCCCAAATCACATACTGATTTAATTTCAGAAAAACCCGATAATGTTTTACATAAGCGTCCGAATACCTAAACCATGAATCTTAGAGACTACGATAAAACCGTTTAATGGGTTTAAATTTTTTTTTAGAATTATTTCACTGATTAAATGCAGATTAAATTTTAGGAAAACCCAATAGTAATTTTGAGAAACCATCGGTATTCCCCAAAATAGACCCAACGGATATTCTCTTTGGTAAAACCGAATTAACTATTCATCTCAAAGGTGCTGCCTACTCGCGCCTGGGCCTTGGAGCAAGAAATTAGAAAGGCCGAGGGTTAATCATTATCACCGGTGCAAATATGACAACTCTTATTTTTTTTAAGGTTCATTCACCTACTCGATATGTTACAAGTTATGTATAACGCAAAACACTTTACTACTTACGTGTAAATGGATCGAATAACGTATCAGTGCTGCGATTTCCACTACAATGCGGCGATTGCGGTGTTGGATCTTTCGATGCAGATTAAATTTTAGTTCAAAATTGCCGATTTCTATTGTCATTTAACATGAAGTAATTTTATCGGAGTGAAAATAATAAATTGCTTAAAAGTACTGTACATTACATCTAGGTCTTTAAATTTAGCACTATGTAGCAGATGGATAGAAATAGCTTGAAGGTGAGAAGGATAGAGAGGTAATCACCATATCCATAACGTTTCCCATATATTCCCGCCAACGGCAACGAAATACTCCCCACAATAGAGCTATCTCAGAAGGCTTAGTGTGATGTCACCCATGCTTTTTGCCAATAGAACCAAAGCGGTACCAAACATGGCCGCCCACTGCTAAAGCTAAGCCCTTGACGTTCTATCTAGGCACCGACGTCACAACTGAGATAGCTCTATACTCCCCACAATACACCTACGTGCTCCCAGCATCCTCAGCGTTTAGGTAGTGTCTTACGGTATGGAAACGTAAAGGACGCCCACTTTGTTAATTCTTGTAGAAATACAGTGACGCTACACGGCAGGCATTCGGCAGCACATATCAATCGCTTATCGAAGGATAGGGGCGTACGCGAGGTACACTGGGAGCCTTTCATTGCCGCATGTCGCTCATCATTATTTCCACTCCATATTACCTCTCTCCTCCATGATAATAGGCCCTTTTAAAACGGTGGACCTCAGTATGGTCAGCGTGATATAGGATTAAGAAGGAACATTCGATATTTTTGGACCAAAGACGATAGATAAGGCTTTAAACTTACCAGTCCACCTTATTGTTTGAAGCCACATACTTGACTGTAGATAAAATACAACAAAGGGCGGCCTCGCCCCTTTGTGTTGGTTTGTCTGTATTTAATATCCGAAATGGTCTATTACCTAGGACACAAACTGCCTTGACCATAACCTTAGTCAGGGATAGATTTAATTTTAGAAGTAGGAATGGAGAACAGAGTAATCTGGGTGCGCGGCAAAGTCCCGGACCCCCTTCTCCGGGACGGGGACGGAGAGGTATGAAAAAAGAGGCAGGTCATAGCGACAGAGGTAAAAAGGAATTACGTATTTTTCGCCGTCCCCGCCAGCAACGTCATCAAAACGTAGTTTAAGTGAGCCAATAAGGTAATTTAAACTTTCCGTTACGTTTTGGAGGGAGGGGCTCTATACTGGGCTATGAGGCGAACTGAAGTAAATACTAACCGTTCTCCATTCCTACCTCGAAAATTAAATCTATCCCTGACTCAGTCTAAACTAGTAGGGGTGTTTCTTTCGAAAAACAAAAATAATTCAAAGCCCAAAGGATTGAGAATTACCTTTCCAGACGGAACGAATTGACCTTGACTTTCACTAGAATTTATCCTGGAAAATACAACTCTCTTACGCACGGACCGAATTATAATTTATATTACGCTTTTGGTCAGCTAAAACAATTGAATAATTACCACCGGTTACCGAACCCGGCAAAAAATTACAAAACAATTTAAAGAACAAACACCTAGGCCTACTAGTAAATTAGTACAAAAATTAAATTAATTATGAGAACTCCTTAAGAGACCCACGACAATGAAAAACGGACCTTGAACCAAAAGATTTACATCTTAATTGTCGATGTTGCCAGAGAAACAGCAAGAAGAGAGTATAAAGAAAAGGAGTAGCAAGCGAGGCTAGATAGTTCTCGCTATGAGAATTTTCCTCTCAGCTCGTAAGCTGTGAGGATCTCTTGGATGAAATATGGTGAACAAGATATTAACTGGAAAATTAAACAAATAAATAAACTCCCAAATGCCTTGACAAAGCTGTCAGTTTCAACTTTTCGCGCGAATCAGTGAGCATAGGGACTTAAACAGTGTTGAGATTAAATTTGGAATGACGTTGATGTACCCGAATCCTTAGCTTTCATTGCTCAAACGTGGCTTAAATTTTGTGTGACCAAATTCGTTGAAGGAGATTTGCTAAAAACGGGAAAATTAGGAAGTTCCGAGCAACTATAATACCATATTAAAATAAGTTTATAAGATATGTTCCATAAGTATGACACTACCTATACTTCGTAATGCTAGAGACTTACTGAGAGCCAGTTCGAAAACTACAAGCGAGAATTGACTACACTCAGTTTTTGCAGTCCATCTTCCTATTTAGCAAGAAGTTATATCTAGTATCTCAGAGAGAAGGTATAAATTCGCCAGATTTCCAGCTTTATCGTAGGTCCGGAGTCAATCCCGTCTCTAAATTACAACCAGCATCTCATTGGTTCTTGGAAACTCACGTCAGCGCGACGACGCGAGTGACGAAAATTACAGTCATATTTTCCGACTGAGGAGAGGCGAAATAGCCCGGCGCCTCCTTTTACGTCCCCCCTTGTATTTTGAAAGGGGGACTGGGACTATGGCGCGCGAATACAAAGGCATCTTATACCTTCTCTCTGAGATACTGATATAACTTCTTGTATTTAGTCTGTACTAAGCCTTTGACAGCGCCTCCCCAGACGTCGCTTTACGAGAATCTATGACCTAGGCCACTTCATGACAAGCCCTCAGTTACCAGTGACAAACTTCGGTAACATATCTTATGAACTTGCTCCTTGATAAGCTCTAACCCATCAGAGAACTGACAAATAACAAGTTGGGCCTGCCTTAAAGCAGCTTTACCTGAACAATGAATCAGCCTTTCAGTTATTCAATTTCAATATCTAGCTACCCCCCCCCCCCAACAAAGAAAAAAACCTCTCAAGAAAGCATTAAGGTATTTATTATTTAAATTGTTTTTCTTCGTCAAGCCAATAACAACTTTGCTTAACAATTTCTACTATTATCGTATCCCATAAAATCAAAGGCAAATATGAATAATGGAAAGTGAGGATACACTGGATGAAAGCCTTCCGAAGTGTCCATTTACCCAGTATGATGTTTACAATGCACACCAACCAAGTCTTAAATTCTTTCTAGCTTCTTTGCAAAATCAACCAAACAGCGTTTTACTATAATATTACGTTATCCTTTGTTATTGAGGTGTTATGATATACTAGCCGTTACCCGCGGCGTCGCTCGCGTGTAATAAGAACTTCCATCTAAAATGATATAAAGAATGTGTAGATTTTACTGATGACTAATATTTTTGTGGCACCCTAGAAGCGAATGCACTCGGCACAGTCCGTCAGCCCGTCGGGATATTTTTTATTACTTTTCAGGCGGACATTAAGGGTTTTTAAGTTTTTGGCCGCCATTTAAAAAGATGGCAACAAATCGAACCCAAAATACCACATTCAGCCCGTCTATAGGTTTAAGGAAACCATTGTACTAAATATTTGTGAAATCGGTTGGAACGCGCGGACTTTATTGCATAGAGAATATTTTTTACATTTCTGGGCGCCATTTTAAAAGATGGCGAAAAATCGAACCCGAAAGACCATTCACCCCGTCTTAAGGTTAAAGCAAACCAGTGTACTAAATATTTGTGAAATCGGTTGAAACGCGCGTACTTAATTGCATAGAGAAGATTTTTTACATTTCTGGGCGCCATTTTTTAAGATGGCGGCGGATTGGAAAAATCTTTCTTAGTACGCGCCTACTACTTATGAGTAACGTTCCTGCAAATTTTCAGCCTTCTAGGGCAAGCGGTTTGGGCTGGGCGTTGATTATCTGTCAGTCTGTCAGTCAGTCAGTCAGTCAGTCAGTCAGTCAGGACTTTGATTTATATAGATATAGATTTCATTTTTAGCCACATCATAATTTTTCGTTCGTCATTTTTGGAAATACTACAGCCTACTACATGTATTTAAAACTAAAGCCTAGAGGTCCGTGCACTCGAGCTAAAAACTCGAGGATATTTTAAATCCTGAAAATCCTGAAGTTTTTCGTCTCTTGCCAGCACGCACAAAGCTACGTTACAGAGAGACCTAGCTTTACGCGTGCTGACAACCGATGTTGTAATAGAGTATATACTGAATAAGCTGTCGTGGCGAGGGGTCGGACGTTCGGCATTTTAGTGTACGGGATTTTGAGATTCTGACTGAGATTTTAGAAATCTTGAAATCTAGTCCAAGATTTGAAGATTTCGGGATTTTCAATGAGATTTTCAGATTTTGAACGCGATTTCCAGATTTTGAAGGAGATTTCGGGATTTTGTTCAGGATTTCAGATTTTGAAGGAGATTTTGGGATTTTGAAGGAGATTTTGTGATTTTGAAGGAGATTTTCAGATTTCGAGATTTTCGGATTTTTGATGAAATTTTGGGTATTTGCAGGGGATATCAAGATTTACTATTTACTTCTGGTGTTCAAAGGATATTTCGAGATTTTGAAATATAGACTATAAATTTGTTTTAATTTACCGTAATGAATGCCGGAGAAAAATCGACAAAAATAGTCTAATTTGTAATACAGTACTCTTATATGGCGCAGGCGCCAAAAAGCGAGATGGAAGGCAGAGTTTTACGCCCGTGTCTTCCCCTCTTAAATAGATGCAAAACGTGTATTGTAAGCGTGGGGATTTTCAGATTTTGATATTTTAGGGTGAGATTTCGGGATTTTACTTTAAGATTTCGGGATTTCTAGATTTTGACATTTTATGGTGAGATTTCGGGATTTTACTTTAACATTTCGGGATTTCTAGATTTTAATGTGAGATTTCGAGATTTTAGCTGAAGATTTCGGGATTTTCAGATTTTAAGGTAGAGATTTCGGGATTTTCACATTTTGAGGTAGAGATTTTGGGATTTTCAGATTTTGACGTGAGAACTTGGGATTTTTAGATTTTGACGTGAGATTTCGGGATTTTGATATTTTAAGGGTAAGATTTCGGGATTTCGAGATTTTCGAGAGAGATTTTAATAGATTTCAAACGAACTGTACGGGATTTTGACGAACGTCCGACCCCTCGTGTCGCGGGCATTCTTTATCAATGGTATTTGTTTTGTTTGCGGAAATGGGCTAATATTAATACGCGAGTTTTCCCCTAGTATTTTGTTCGGGAGTGGTAGAAAATGTTTTTTCTTTATTTCTATGAATCAAACGTCGCCTACGTTCTTTGTACTAGCTCACTCACTTTCTGTTATTTACATTTACCGTTGATAAAACAAAACTTCAGTTGGCCTTGCTTTTTTGGCGTCAAGGTCTGGGACACAATATTAAAATAAGAAGAAATAAAAATAAAATTCATTTTCTTTGAATGAGACGCCATTATTCTTTTACGCTTAGTTGACTAACAAATATTTGGTATTGTCTGCTGTAATATTGTCATCGCGAAAACGTAATTAATTTTATGACATGGCGGAAATGTAAAATTTATAAAATGAAGAAGTGCCTAACTCAGTGTTTCGAAGTCTGGACACAACTTTTGCCGATTATAAATACACTAGAGCTACCCGGTGTTACCCGGCTGTTTTAAGGGACTTCAAATAATGAAGATTTTCGTATATAATCTACGTAGACACTTGACACCAAGAAGTGATATCTAGTTTATTAGGAAGAAGGTATAGATTCGACACATTTCTAGCTTTATCTCCAGTCCAAACGTAGGTCCGGAGTTAATCCCCGCCTCTAAATTACAACCAGCATCTCATTGGTTCTTTAAAACTCACGTCAGCGCGACGTGAATGACGAAAATTACGTATTTTCCGACTGAAGAGAGGCGAAAGAGTCCGGCCTCCCTGATTTTACGTCCCCCCCTTGTATTTTGAAATGGGGACTTGGACTATGGCGCGCGAATACAAAGGCATCTTATATCTTCTCCCTAATAAACTAGATATCACTTCTTGTTAACACTAAATACCCTCCCCCTTACGAAATATCAGCATGATGTAGTTTTATAGAAACATGTCTAAATAAAAAATACGCAATTCCTTTTTACCACTGTCGCTATGACCCGCCTATTCTTTCATACCCCTCCGTCCCGCAGAAGGGGTCCGGGACTTTGACGCGCGCCCAGATTACTCTGTTCTCCATTCCTACATCTAAAATTAAATCTATTCCTGGTAAAACCAACTTACACGAAAAATTGTACCTAGAATACGCATCTTTTACGTTTTCCCTGGCGTTCTCTGCTAGTGTGAAACTGTGAATAGCTCCATTCAGTTTGAAGAGGCTAATTTTCACTGCGCGCCCCCTCACGGCATATTCTCGTCAGCCAATCAATTAAGGTAAGGTAATTTGAGGTTGGTAAGAGACTTGTTATAGTCGTAAAGCATTACGGATAGATCAAGTGGCATCTTTCTCTTACTATAAGCCTCTTCGACCTAACTAACAGGGAAAGACACGAGGGTAAAACATTGCCTTCCATCTCGCTTTTCGGCGCCTGCGCTCTAGGCGCTTTGAGTTCCGAGAGTACGCAGACACAGTTATGGGTCAACCCCTTGTATATCTCGATAATGAGGGCTGGCTACCCCCTGTTTTTACATCAAAGAGGCGTATTGACCCAACCAACAAATCTTTTGAATTTTTACAACTGCTCCAGATCTCGTTCTCGGGTTTTGAGGCGAGAAACTGAAAGGGATAACCTGATTGGCTTGATTTTGCCTTGCGCAGAACCTGTTTTACCCCACGAGTCAGACTCTAATCCTATCAGAAAAATAAGAGATTCATTTTCGTCGCTCAACGATAGATGGTACTACAGTCAACTTTGTTAGTCACGTGATCCTATCCCTTAGATGGAGACGACACCAAGCCAACTTGTTTATTTGTTGGTTGGGTCTGGATACTAGAGAAACTGAATTAGCTTATGGACGGTGAATTATGAAGAATCAGAATTCGCTGGTCTTTAACAAGCCTGGTAGTTTTACCGAACGTATTTGGCTACTTTTAAATAGCTACCTTAGCCAAAGTAAATAAACTTAATATTTATTTTCACAATACAATACAATTTTATACAGCAATTAACAAATCAAATACGGAAATCCTTACGGAATCCGAATTTTTAACTCAAAACAGAAAGGAATATTATCGTAAACTCCACAATCATTTCTTAAAAAGCCTGCTTAGTTTTTGAGCAAACATTTCAGGTCATATCAAAAGCGCAATGAATTTTATAATTAAATTGTCCAATTTATTGGCGATTTAATTTCCTTTATCGCACACAAACACACTGTATTTACCTTTGCAATAAAAACTCTTCACTCAAAATTTAAATAAGTAGCACAATCGATCGCAAATTAAACTGAATAGTTCAAGCACTCGCCTGTTTCCCAAATCTACCTAGACAATAATGATCCGATTAAATTTGTTTAATAATTGAATAATAGATTAGCGATGTCATTGGATTTGTAGGCATTAGCACTGTACACATATTCGATCTTCCAACTTTATTCTATGATAAAGTACAGAACCGAATTTTGCGCCGTCTGCTATAGCGGGGAATTATGGTCGAGGTCAAGGTTAGTAAAATAGAAGGATAGAGGTCAAGGTTAGTAAAATAGAAGGATAGAGGTCAATGTTATTTAAGTAAAAGGATAGAGGTCAATGTTAGTAAAGTAAAAGGATAGAGGTCAACGTTAGTAAAGTGAAAGGATAGAGGTCAACGTTAGTAAAGTAAAAGGATAGAGGTCAATGTTAGTAAAGTAAAAGGATAGAGGTCAATGTTAGTAAAGTAAAAGTGTAGAGGTAAAGGTTAGAAAAGTAAAAGGATAGAGGTCAATGGTAGTAAAGTAAAAGGATAGAGGTCAATGATAGTAAAGTAAAAGTATAGAGGTCAAGGCTAGTAAAGTAAAAGGATGGAGGTCAATGGTAGTAAAGTAAAAGGATGGAGGTTAAGGTTAATAAAGTAAAAGGACAGAGGTCAAGGTTAATAAAGTAAAAGGATAGAGGCCAAGGCTAGTAATGTAAAAATGTAGAGGTAAAGGTTAGAAAAGTAAAAGGGTAGAGGTGAAAGTTAGTAAAGTAAAAAGAGTAGAGGTCAAAGTTAGTGAAGTAAAAGAGTAAAGGTCAAAGTTAGTAAAGTAAAAGAGTAAAGGTCAAAGTTAGTAAAGTAAAAGGGTTGTGGTATCAGGGTGCTTCAAAATACAATACTGAATAAAGCAGGCGTGTACACATTCGGTAGTTGGGGAGTTTCGAGCGACTATTAGTGGAAATGAGTGTATTTTGAGATGAATTACTCGCGCTTCTCGATATTTGTGTCGGTTCAATGTATCATTGTTCGGCATCGATGCAAGAAGCATATGGGAGACTATCGTAAGCAGCTTGAACTACTCGACTAAAATGGCTCGCAAAGGCTTAACAAAACACATTTCTGCATTTTCTCAATAGTGTTAAGAAAAAGAAAGTCCATACTTCACAAACATAAACATGATGACGCTAACTATTTCGGTTCATATTTAGCTGGCTTATAAAGTGCCTTTACTTTTCTTCTCCATATCTTATGCTCCTTGCTCGGTAAAATTTAGTGTACTAAAAAACACCATGGAGACGAAACACAAAAATTCGGTATATGTGTTTATACTGATGGCAGTTTTGTTATCAAATCTGTAGCTTTAATTAAAGACATTGGGGGTGTATCACTATAGTAAGCTAATTTCACACCTCTTACAAAATAACTAAAAATGGGAATTTAATTTTTTATAGTCATATATGTATGTACAAGGAATGATATAATTTATGTACAGTACCGTATTAATTACTTAGTTTTTTTTTGTTGCCATTAACCGAATCTTTAATTACAATAAAATTAATTGCAGGTATTTCTGGAAAAGGTTGAAAGTTGTTAGTGTTTCTTATATAATACATGTAAATAAGCAAATATGGTATGTTGCTTTTTTTAAAATACCGTACTGTCTCATCATTGGTTGGAATGAAATACAAGTTTCATATCGTATTTTGCGCCAATTATTCTAAAAATCTATTATTGATATGAATTATTAAAAAAAATTGTAATTAATAATTTGAAGTCACGTTTTAAATTAAACTGATATAAATATTAAGAACTGAACGTTTTTATGCTAATTTTGTGAACTTCATTAAGCCTAAATAGTTTTTATCAATTTTCAAAGTCCCTCTAGCCAACCAGCGGTCACTTCCAATTTTTATCACGCCCATTAAAAATCACGTGAACACGAGGAAAATCTCTTCTGAATGGCTAGAGGTTAATAAGGCGCAATTTATATATAAAAAAAATGTAGCTAAAGCCGCGGTAGGCTTAGTATATTGAAGTTTGTTGGGACTTCGTAGAATACATTTACAATCGCAGCTAAAGGCCTACGTCCACCAAGAAGGGTTTTAGAGAACTGAAAACTGAGCAATAAGTTTGATAAGGACGAAATATTTAGGGGTAAAAACAAGTGTAATTTAGTAATAGTTTAGTAAGGCGGAAATTTAAGTTGGTGAAACTTTATAATGTCAAAAACAGGCGCACATTTTGCTGTTTTCAATTCGTTAGAACCACATTGCAAGGCTTTAAGTTAGCTAGAACCATTCCAACATTTGCCCCAGCGAGGACTTTAAAATCGGCACAATCGCTCCATAGACCCCAACCAACAATTCTTTTGAATTTTTATAAAGGCTCAGACCTCGTTCTCGGGTTTTGAGGCGAGAAAGGGATAACCTGATTGGCTTGATTTTGCCATGCGCAGAACCTTTTTTACCCCAAGAGTCAGACTAATCCAATCAAAAAAATAAGAGATTTATTTTCGTCGCTCAACGACAGATGGTACTACAGTCAATTTCGTTAGTCACGTGATCCTATCCCTTAGATAGAGACGAGACCAAGCCTGCTTGTTTATTTGTTGGTTTTCAACAGTACACTAGAACCCTTTTTGCTGGAAGCCGGCCTTTAACAGGATATAAACCCAAGGCTTCTTTATGGATGACCCCTACAAAAACCATTAACTAGCGCCAAAAAAAAAAACGCGAAGATAAAGCAAGAGTGAAGGTAGCGGTAAATGTTAGAACTTTCGTGTGGGCTTATAAATTAAATACCACGTGGGTGGAAAGTCGCTGCTGATTGGTTAGAGGTTCTTAAATTGCATTTAATATATATTTATACATATAAAAAACAAAAACCAAATAAAAATAGCAAATTTTAATGATATCACTATAATAATTAAATAAATTTTTTTGTTTCTAAATAAATGAAAAAAAAAATTTCTTATATAATACCGCGCGCGTTATAATATATATAACAGAAAACAAGCTTGTTTTATTTTATAATATTAACAATAATAGCTATATAATAATTGGCACCGTGAAATACATCTAAAAGTTTTATTTATATTTTTTCACATTTTTTTTTGTTTTTAATCAACGCCATTTCGACTGTGGTATAATATAATAATTAATTTTAATACTAAAATTAATAACTGGAATAATAAGATTTAAGTCTATAGAGAATATTTTAATTAAATAAATTAGTATTTTGGTTTAGATGCCTAGGGTTTTGGTATTTATAGATTAAAATTTGAAAATTATGTTTTTTTTTTTTTTAATAAGAGTTTGATTCTATGTACATTTTCCCCTAAGCTGGAAGTTTATTACATTCTTTAAATGTTTTCGACTACCACATAGAATAAAGGAAGGGTAAACTGTAGAATTTTAATTTTCTCGTTTTTATCAGAAAGAGCATATAAAATAATGTTTATTTCCCATTGGGACCATGTATCCATACCAGAATTATCCTAAAATACATTAGCTTACACGTTAGTCCTAGGTGAATTAAGGTGGAATCCATAAACGTCGGACGCAACGCAATTTAGTACAGGCAAAGGCAGGGCGTTGTGCGCAAAAAGCGGAAGTTTGATTACGACGCCCTGCCTTTGCCTGTACTAAATTGCATTGCGTCCGACGTTTATGAATTCCACCTTTAGACGACGTCCAGCTATGCTTCCTATTATGTCCTAATGCTAATCCAAATTAGACGCTTCCTATCGTATGCTAGTCCAAATTAGACGCTTCCTATCGTATGCTAGTCCAAATTAGACGCTTCCTATTGTATGTTAGTCCGAAATTAGACGCTTCCTATTGTATGTTAGTCCGAAATTAGACGCTTCCTATTGTATGTTAGTCCGAAATTAGACGCTTCCTATTGTATGTTAGTCCGAAATTAGACGCTTCCTATTGTATGTTAGTCCGAAATTAGACGCTTCCTATTGTATGTTAGTCCGAAATTAGACGCCTCCTATTGTATACTAGTCCAAATTAGACGCCTCCTATTGTTTGCTAGTCGACATTAGACGCTTCCTATTGTATGCTAGTCCGAAATTAGACGCCTCCTATTGTATGCTAGTCCGAAATTAGACGCTTCCTATTGTATGCTAGTCCGAAATTAGACGCTTCCTATTGTATGCTAGTCCGAAATTAGACGCTTCCTATTGTATGCTAGTCCGAAATTAGACGCTTCCTATCGTATGCTAGTCCAAATTAGACGCTTCCTATCGTATGCTAGTCCAAATTAGACGCTTCCTATCGTATGCTAGTCCAAATTAGACGCTTCCTATCGTATGCTAGTCCAAATTAGACGCTTCCTATTGTATGTTAGTCCGAAATTAGACGCTTCCTATTGTATGTTAGTCCGAAATTAGACGCTTCCTATTGTATGTTAGTCCGAAATTAGACGCTTCCTATTGTATGTTAGTCCGAAATTAGACGCTTCCTATTGTATGTTAGTCCGAAATTAGACGCCTCCTATTGTATACTAGTCCAAATTAGACGCCTCCTATTGTTTGCTAGTCGACATTAGACGCTTCCTATTGTATGCTAGTCCGAAATTAGACGCCTCCTATTGTATGCTAGTCCGAAATTAGACGCCTCCTATTGTATGCTAGTCCGAAATTAGACGCTTCCTATTGTATGCTAGTCCGAAATTAGACGCTTCCTATTGTATGCTAGTCCGAAATTAGACGCTTCCTATTGTATGCTAGTCCAAATTAGACGCTTCCTATCGTATGCTAGTCCAAATTAGACGCTTCCTATTGTATGTTAGTCCGAAATTAGACGCTTCCTATTGTATACTAGTCCAAATTAGACGCCTCCTATTGTATGCTAGTCCAAATTAGAAGCTTAAGATTGTATGCTAGTCCAAATTAGAAGCTTAAGATTGTATGCTAGTAGAAATTAGACGCTACTAGTAGCAGTTGTGGAATATAATTATACCTAACGTAACGACGTCGTCTGCTTCAAACCAAGGCTTAACGCGTAATAGTAATAATTGCTCGTATATTCTTTAATATTGTAGGCGGATACATGATTTCAATTTGAAAGATAACTTAATTTATATGTTCTTTGAAATAGAATAATGTGAATACAAAAACCGTATCATTAACCTCTCCTTTAACGTATGTCGTTTCAGCAATTCTACGTCATCGGAACTAACGCTTCTCTCAAAAGAATTAATTATAAACTTCTGCTAAAATAACCATCTTCCGAGGGTACAATTTTATTTCGAATGTTACTAAGCAATATTTGTTTTATAATGCATTGCATCGATAACCGCGTGAATGTTTGTTTGGTGACAATTGTTTTAATATTCTTTAAGCACTTTTTAAAATTAACGTTAATACGTTTAAGTTTGTAATATAATAATGATAGGGGGGATTAATATCGACTCAGTTAACGCGCGATAAGAAGGCACAACTCTTTTTATATATCTTCCCTCCGTCAAAAGTACGTGAATGGTCAGTTACGAAATATTTCTAAATTTCTCCTCTGACTGGACAAATTTGGTTAATTACGAAAGAAATTAAGTTTTTTTTTTAATCCGTTAATTTGGCTTATCACATACAGGGTGGTTCTAATTAAAAACGTATAAGTTTTATAGATAATAACATATTAAAGAATTAATATTTTGGGAACAGTTTCCACAGAATTTTCAAATTCGTTCATTTTCCAAATTTGGTTCAATTTTGTATTTTTTTTTTTAATTTCCAAATTGTAATTTTTTTTAAATTTCCAAATTTCGTGAAATTTCGTAATTTTCTTTAAATTTCCAAATTTCATGAAATTGCGTATTTTTTTTTTATATTTCCAAATTTGGTTCAATTTTGTATTTTTTTTAAATATCCAAATTTCGTATTTTTTTTTAAATTTCCAAATTTCGTATTTTTTTTTAAATTTCCAAATTTTGTAATTTTTTTTTAAATTTCCAAATTTTGTAATTTTTTTAAATTTCCAAATTTTGTAATTTTTTTAAATTTCCAAATTTTGTAATTTTTTTAAATTTCCAAATTTTGTAATTTTTTTAAATTTCCAAAATTCGTAATTTTTTTATATTTCCAAATTTGGTTCAATATTTAATTTTTTTTAAATTTCCAAATTTGGTTCAATTTTGTATTTTTTTTAAATTTCCAAATTTGGTTCAATTTTGTATTTTTTTTTAAATTTCCAAATTTGGTTCAATTTTGTATTTTTTTTTAAATTTCCAAATTTGGTTCAATTTTGTATTTTTTTTTAAATTTCCAAATTTGGTTCAATTTTGTATTTTTTTTTAAATTTCCAAATTTCATGAAATTTCGTAATTTTTTTTATATTTCCAAATTTGGTTCAATTTTGTATTTTTTTTAAATTTCCAAATTTCATGAAATTTCGTAATTTTTTTTATATTTCCAAATTTGGTTCAATTTTGTAAAAATGTTTTTTAATTTTCCAAATTTGCTTCATTTTTTTTTAATTTTCCAATTTGGTTAAATGTTTTTGGAAATTTTCCAATTTGGTTCCATTCTGTAATTTTTTTTGAAAATTTTCCAATTTCGTTCCATTTTGTAATTTTTTTTGGAAATTTTCAATTTGGTGAAATTTGGGTATTAGAGGATTTTCTTGAAAAGTCCAACTTTGATTAATTAAGAATATCGTTTGCAATTGGTTGAATTTTGTAAAGTTCAAATAAAAACATTTACATCATAGTTTTAAAATCAGAACCACCCCATACAAGTTTACAATTAGACTTAATAAATAACGAATAGCCACTAAGAACTAATTAATTAATAAAGTATATATATATATATATATATTTTTTAATTCAATAAGGGATATTTTAAAATAACCAAAGTCACCCTGCGAGGATTAAAGATAAACTCGATCGTCTCTCGAAGAATTTCAATTTAATTCTAATCTTAGAACCGGGCAATTTAATTATATTTAATATCTTAATTACAATTTCCCTCCCCACTCCCCAAAATTTGAATATCTTTAAAACTAACCTTTATATATATTTTACAAGTGCTCGAACTCTTTCTCTCGATCTCACTCACTTTGAAAAACGCCTGAATAATTAGAGATTAATCAACGCCACCAAAGGATTCCGATCCTTCAATGGCCTTCATCATTTTATCTCTTAGATCTTGATAGCTTTCATACGGTGGCAGGTCAATTCTGTTAAAGCTAATAAATAAATATATAATAATAAAAATTAAGATTTAAAAATATTGATTGCTAATTTGCTTTATCATACTGTTTCATAATTTTTACACCAGACGATATATAACCTTGAATTTAAGATTTTTACGAGTGTATCATATCAGAGGTAAATTAACTCGAAATTATTAACGCATTGTATTGCGTAATTACGCTACCCTGACGCTTAAAAATACCTGGAAAACGGCCAGAAAATTTTAAAGGAAAAGTTCAGGAAACATAACATTACAGGGTTCATACAACTTTTGGAAAACAAATTTCCCTGAGATTTCCAGGTTTTTCCCCATATATTTCCCTGAGTTCTCCAGGTTTTTCCCGTATATGGAGTTTTCTATGGAGCAAATGTTAACGAAAGAGGGGAGGGGGCAAATAGGACTATTACATAATCAAAGGACATCCCCGTATCTCTAATATAACCAGAGTTATGAGCCTTCAAAGTATAGTGTAATGTTAATCCTATGGAGTGTATGTTTATGAGCATTTTGCTTAATCACTCGCAAATTTCCCTGATTTCCCAGAATTTTACTAAAAATTCGAAATTTCTCTGAATTTTTCCTGAAGTTTTTGTCAACTATTTATTTCCCTGATTTTCCAGGTTTGTATGAACCCTGTTATATATATGCAAATTAACTTATTGATCTTGACGTCATTTTATCAATCTATAGATGAATAGCACCCTAAACCTATCTGAAATTGAAATAATCTTTGGCGACATCGTCAAGAAAACGACCACGTCCCGGCATCTCTAGCAATAGCTTGGTCTATTTTAACATTCTAAAACTAATAAAATCTACTATCTACCCTTTATGCTCTAAAGAGTTGGGCCAGGGATAGATTTAATTTTAGAAGTCGGAATGGAGAACAGAGTAATCTGAGCGCGCGTCAAAGTCCCGGACCCCTTCCTGGGGACGGAGGGGTATGAAAGAAGAGGCGGGCCATAGCAACAGAGGTAAAAAGGAATTACCTATTTTTCGCCATTCCAGTCAGCAACGTCATCAAAACGTAGTTTAAGTGCGCCAATAAGATAATTTAAACTTTTCGTTACGTGTTGGAGCGAGGGAGGGGCTCTATACTGGTCTATGAGTCGGACTGAAGTAAATACTAAACGTTCTCCATTCCTACTTCTAAAATTAAACCTATCCCTGGTTGGGCCAAATAATTACGCTCTTAAGTTCCAAAATTAATACAAATTTTGAATTACTCGTTCAAGTATCGAATAATTTTTCAAAAACCATTAAAAAACTGTAAATCGTTTAACAATTTCGAGTCAATTTACTTCCGTTATTCACGATTGTAATGAAGAAGAAACAGAAAGAAAAAAAGGTGAAAAACTCTATTGACTGACTGCGATTGCGTAAGAAGTACGCTTGAGAAAGTTTTATTGAATTAGCACTATCACTCCGCGTCGTACGTACCATAAAGAATGTATAATTTAAATTATGATACGGAACAACGCCCCTTTTGTTAATAAACCCTCGACGAAACAAATTCGGTTCAAGGGCAAAAATGAATCTTAAAGATTACTTACCATGTATGAGAACGTGGCAAATTGCTAGGTGATCCCCATTTTTCGATGGTGAAAAGTTGGGGACCGTTACTACCGTATAATTCTTTAAACCCATTCATTGGCACCCTAGACGTCCCCGTCACAAATTGTAGCAGACGCGATCTCATTTCGTTACTAAAAGATAATACCACCTAAGAAAGAAAGAAATAAACGATACACCAGCAATTTAACGACTGATAACAACGATTTGTCAAGAAATATATATTGGTAATAAAAGACAAATTTAATACCAATATATTGCCCGAGTATGACAAAGTGGTTCGCGACCTCTTATTAGGCCTAGTCAAATATTTATGAGTATATAGTTTCTAGCGTTAATCCTTCACTTAGCAGCTCTTACTTTCGCAATTTCTACGCACAGTAACTGTTACTAGGTAAATTGTAGTAGAAAAAATCTCTGTATTACTGCATGCGCAAATTATTCAGGTGAAAAACTAGAGCCTAAAACCTGCTTCTTTTACTCAGTGAATATACGATACTAAGCTTGCTTCCCATTTGAGTAGCAGAAATTGCATGTTGTCGATTGCGCTTTTGTTTTATCGCTAAGCGAGAAGCAGCATTTGTCCACTGTGGTTTTGCGTAGCGTTTTATACGTTCCCGCTTAATAATAATAATAATCTAGGCTTTGTCTATGAAGGGATGTCCACACTAAGCCTTTGGCTTGTTTACAGGTGGGCCCCTTTACAATGCATAGGAGGGTGGTGGCTAACCCCCATGCCCCCACAGCTAACCTACAGCGCCCTATACTAACTATTACCGTTAACCTCTGCAAGTTTTGATGGAAAGGAGAAACCGGGTTAGACCGCGGAGGAAAACACCTTTAACAAGCGGGGAGAGAACAAGTTGGGAAACCAAAATAAAACTTTCCGAGTCGAGGCGAGGGCTATCTACCCACCCACTTCAGAAGTTCTTTAAAAATTAAATATAATTGTTATTAATTATTTTAATCGTCAGTAATTTTCCTTAATTCTAGCAGGGATAGTTTTAAGAAACTTTATTCCTAAAATCATTTTAAACATAGCTATTGTTGATGTTTGAATTCTAGCGTATGTCTCTTTAACAATTTTTGTAAATTTAAGGTAAATAAGACGATTGATTCACAATAAATGATAAATGATAAGAAAACCCGCAATTGTGTGAACCGATGGTGGAAGCCCTGCCATTGGGAGGCTAGACGTTTCTCGTAACCCTAGCCGATCGCCGCGTATATCTTAAACCTAACGATAAGCCAATATTGCTTTCTGTGAACTGCGAACGCGGTGACAGACACACACACACTGACACGTCCAGTGTAATACCTCCCCAAGACGTCATTGTCACTTGGAGAGGTAATAAAACGCTTACAACTAAACATAATTCACCCACGAAACAATATACCACTTTCAAGAGTCAAGAGTAAAATCGTATCTCTTGCTTGACCATCTCGTTCTCTTGAAGCATAGCGCGGCTCCAGTGGATCCCCTACAAGTTGACTTTCCTTAAGAACTCCAGTTTTGGCTTGGAAAAGCTAGAGCCTTTTGTGGGCGGGATTTATACGTATAAATCCCACCCACTAGCCTTTGACAAGCCAAACCCGGAGTTTAGAAGGAAAGTCCCCTTGTAGGGGATCCATTGGAGCCGCGCTATGCTTTAAAACGGAACATCTGGTATGTGGATCCAAAGACATTAGAAATGGCTTCAAATATCATTGGGTCCACACACGAGGTGTTCAGTTTCCACCCTATTTCACGCAAACGATACAGCGGTCCTCTTTTATAAAAGATGTAATTGAAATGGGTAGAAAGATGGTTACTTACTCTCCAAAACCACTGAATGACAATATGATTAGGATGATATCCTCCTTTGTACACTGTATTCTGTTTCCAATCCCTAACGTCAATCTTGCCTATTCCGCACATAAGTAATTCTAGTTCATTTTCATCAAACACTTTGATGAGATGTAAAGGAACCATGTCATTAAAGCCTTCCAGAAAAGCGTTCATCTGAGGTTGAACACGTGACACAAATCGCCATTGAATGACTAATCTAAGATGTGGTAAAACATATTCGCATTAAAACACCGTTGCAAATAATTTCAATTTTGGGAGTCTTAAGGACTATTTCCAATGATTTTTGAATGCTAAGAGTTAGTTAAAGGGACTACGAAGAAGCTATCGGCGGGCAAGTAAAATTTATTTGAAATACGTCACAGGCACCACGTGACAACATACAAAGACTCCACATAGAGTGGGACTGGACACCTAGTCCTTGTTTTTCGCGAGATTGCAGCGCCAATTCCCCGAAGTGCTTGTTTTCGAAATAAAACGAACTAAGCTTCTTTGAACCACGCCTCTCCTCGGTCACGTGACTCTGACGTATTTCAAATAATTTTTACCCACCCACCCACCGATGCCTGCTTTACAGTTCCTTTAAACATGTGATTGTTTTTTATTTTCCACCAATGAATATTCACACTAAGCCTGTGGCTTGTTTACAGGTGGGTGCCATTACAATGTATAGAGGCGTGTTGGCTAGCCCCTAAGCCACAGCTAACCGCCAATGTCCTACACTAAAGCAAGTAGTCCACTTAGCCTTGCGAAACCGTATCGTTACCGTTTTAAGTTCGTATATCATCCGAATGAGGGCGCCCATTACCTAAGTCCAAAAGCATCGTTCAAGAAACGTTATCAGATGGCGTTCTGTTCGTAGTTGGATACGCGCCGTTACGTAAACGATACGGTTTCACAAGGCTTAGTGGACTACATGCTTAACTGTTGCCATTAACCTCAGCAACGTTTTGTTAAGATTATAATTTGAAGAATATTATATTTATAATTAAACTCTTCAGGAAATGACATTTTATAACATAGTTATTGTAAAATGCAATGTTGCAGTTTCCGTAAACCCACAACATTCCCTTAAGGGCCCATTTTAATATTCTTGGACTGCCCATGTTTGCTATAACCTGTGGCAAATCGATTAAAACAACAAGTTGGGAAAACCAAAATATTACCTCTCCGAGTCAAGACGACTACTTACAAACTTATTTAGCCAGATATGGAAATGTTTCTTAAGTTAAAATTTATGAAATATTAAAGCAGTATACAAAGCATAGCAAATTTACTGTAAATCAGACGACATTTTACATCCAATAATGATATACTTGTACACATTAAAATCATCCGATGGGGGAAAAACGGGAAATGAAGAGATAAAACTTTGGAGGGATATTACCTTTACGTGTTTGTAAAGGCCCAATTTTCTACTCCTCAACTGTATGCCCTCTATGTTCAAAGCCATATTCACAACAGGGTTGGCATGTAAACACTATCCTCTCGTTTCACCTCAACGATTTTCTTAGTTTAACAACATGACTGTTAACGTTACATAACACCAAAGCTTATTTGTGGCTACACACACTGAAAGTAAATGCGTACCATAAAAAGCATGAAAACACGAAGCTATTATCCGATTACGATCAGACCTTTCACTGGTCTGGGCTGCGTTCAGCAGAGCTCACCAAAAAAGACAGCGGATTTTGGAAATGTTTACCGGTGAGCTCTGTCGTCATAGCTTTTCTCCGGTCATCGGCGTTTTATAAATGACGCTAGCGCAATAAAGCGTGCAAGGTACCAAGGCTTAACAAAAATTGTAGGATAACATATTTATAGAGATAGATAACAACTTTTATAATTAAAATTAGAAAATAACATATCTCTTAAAATTCTCCGGTGATCAACTGGTTTCACGCCAATTAAATAGCTATAGTCCCATAAAGTTATTTGTATTAATTCCTCCATGGTTTTTTCGCCAAGCTGAGAACTACGCGTTTTACGTCACGTTATCCAAAAAGCCGACTATTTTCTTTGAAGACCGCGCTAGCTCAGCGCTAAGCACCGTGACGTCAAAATTCAAAAGCAAAATCCCGTTATGTAGGACACTGCTAACAGCGCTGGGCTCTGCTGAACGCGGCCCAGATTTCCACCATGATTATAAAATCTAAGCCTAATTATTTATAAGTGTATTTAACTTTCGGCTTACTCTGAACCGTTAATGTCTCTGCATACAGAAACGAAAAACCAAACCCAAACGTTTACTTTTTGGTTCACTAGGCCTATTGACAAATAAAAGTTCATTTGACTAACATAGCAGCGTTGTGCTTGTATTCACTGTGACTTTAGAAAGGATTATGCTATAAACAGATGTAGTATAGCTTAAGTAATATATAAACATCCATTTTAAATAATAATATTAAACAAAATCTTTGGAATATCAAAATGAAACGGAGCTTTAAAGCTACAAAAGTACTAAATGCATCATAATTACGAAAAATATTTCCACATATTCATTTTATATTATGGAAAACGGGAATATTAAGGTTCTGTATGATTTCTTTACACATCGAAACAAAACGAACTTCTAACGCAGCGCACTAGTGTTACAACGGACGGACACATATAGACAAACACATAGACTGCTGTTTTACCCTTTCCGTATTAATTTTGAGTTGAGAGACATGATTATCTTAAATATTAAAATAAATATAATTAATATTAAATATTTTCTTCGATAGTTGTTCGCCTTATTGAGCGTTACATCGTTTTGAAAAAGAACAATTAAACATTCTTGAGAGACTTGACTAATATTGGCGTTTGAAATGAAGCATACGCCGGTTGCTTCGCCTTCATCAAATAGGTAGTATATAAGGGTGTCGAATCGCAGCTATGGATAAGAACAGCGCAATTGCGTGAACCTTTGGTGGAAGCCCCACCATTGGGAGGCCGGACGTTTCTCGTAACCCTGGCCGATCGCCGCGTATGTCTTAACCTTAAGGAGTAGAAGCCAGGTGTACAGACTGGTGTCCATGTGGGATGGACAAAAACAAAGACCAGAAGATGGTGGTGTTAGAAGCCAGGTGTACAGACTGGTGTCCATGTGGGATGGACAAAAACAAAGACCAGAAGATGGTGGTGTTAGAAGCCAGGTGTACAGACTGGTGTCATGTGGGATGGACAAAAACAAAGACCAGCAGATGGTGGTGTTAGATGCCAGGTGTACAAACTGGTGTTCATGTGGGATGGACAAAAACAAAGACCAGAAAATGATGGTGATAGAAGCCAGTAAGTACAGACTGGTGTCTATGTGGAATGGACAAAGACCACAAAATGGTGGTGTTTGAAGCCAATAAGTACAGATTGGTATTCATGTAGAATAGACAATTGACTAGTCAGATGAAGTAATAGTGGCCAGTTGATTTGTGGATAGATTCAAGTTTTGAAATTTCCGGGAACTGTGAATACGGTCCGGAAATAGCGAACACATTTGCTTCAATTCGGAAACTGCGAACACGGTCCCCTGGGGTGTAAGTCAATAACAACAGACAGACACACACACACACACACACACACAAACACACCCACACACACCCACACACACACACACAGACACGTCGAAATTAGAACCTCTCCGTGACATACGTCACTCGGAGAGGTAAAAAATGGTTGTCTTGCCATTTTATTCTTCAGGGTTGCCACAACTTGAATTTTCAGACATAAATAAATACCCCAACTTTCCAGGCTTGTGAAGTGAAGAAATCCCTTTCCAACTAAATTCCAATCCTTCACATTACCCTGATTTAGTTAAAATTCATAAAATTCCCTGGCTATTTACCGGTATTTTCCTAAAACTTTTTGTTTGTGCCCTAAAAACACCTTCATTCACTAAAATCGAATTCACAGACTTTTAAGCTAATTTTAAAATTTCCTGACTTTCTCCTGGACCTTTCGGCCTATTTCCAAATTTCCCGACTTTCTCCTGAACCTTTCGGCCTATTTCCAAATTTCCCGACTTTCTCCTGGACCTTTCGGCCTATTTCCAAATTTCCCGACTTTCTCCTGGACCTTTCGGCCTATTTCCAAATTTCCCGACTTTCTCCTGGACCTTTCGGCCTATTTCCAAATTTCCCGACTTTCTCCTGGACCTTTCGGCCTATTTCCAAATTTCCCGACTTTCTCCTGGACCTTTCGGCCTATTTCCAAATTTCCTGACTTTCTCCTGGACCTTTTGGCCTATTTCCAAATTTCCCGACTTTCTCCTGGACCTTTCGGCCTATTTCCAAATTTCCCGACTTTCTCCTGGACCTTTCGGCCTATTTCCAAATTTCCTGACTTTCTCCTGGACCTTTTGGCCTATTTCCAAATTTCCTGACTTTCTCTTGGACCTTTTGGCCTATTTCCAAATTTCCTGACTTTCTCCTGGACCTTTCGGCCTATTTCCAAATTTCCCGACTTTCTCCTGGACCTTTCGGCCTATTTCCAAATTTCCCGACTTTCTCCTGGACCTTTCGGCCTATTTCCAAATTTCCTGACTTTCTCCTGGACCTTTTGGTCTATTTCTAAAAAATGTCCTGACTTTCTCCTGGACCTTTTGGCCTATTTCTAAAAAAATTCCCGACTTTCTCCTGGATCTTTAGGCCCAATTCTAAATTTCCAGACTTTCTCCTGACCTAGGTTTTCCCTAACCTGTTGCAGGCTCGTTTAATATTAATTTACTTTGTAACTAATTTACTTATATTTACATTTCAACCTCAATATACAGGGTATCCTCCCTTACAGTCGTCTACTGGTCCAAAATAATAGTAAATAATAATCGTTTTACTTACTCTATATATTCCATTTTATTTTCCTGAGTGACTGGTAAGTTGGCGCCATCTTCTTTGAGATCCCTCTGTTGCATTTGGCCAAAAAAGTCTTCATCAACGGAGAACCGAAGATCGAGATCAGCTGGATCATTTTCCATAATCCACAGCAACGAATGATAATATTCAAAGTCCTAAGGTATATAAATACAAGCTTTAATTTCGCCTGATTTAAGGGTCATAAGAATTTAAAGTTATTTCACACTTACCACAGATTCCATGTCACGAAGCACAATTGGCTTTCCCAACATCATTTTGTAAAATGGCCGGATGAAAAAGGCTGAAAAAATGAATAGGGTAAATATTGGAGATTACTTTTTAATAGTATTGGTTCATTTGAGCGGAGGGATGTTTCAAGAATCTCACGAAGATATGCATAGGGAAAATATGATCATGACTGTCATCGGAAGTCATTTACGGAGAGAGGGATTTTGTTTTGACATAGCTAACTCGATCACGTTTGTGAGAGTGTTAGCTGTGGTTTCGATCACTGTCTAGGCCGTATTCTTTAAAGGCGTCGCACAGGTTTACAACGAGTGATCAGTTGTCGCACAGGTTTGCAACGAGTGATAATTTGACACTTATCACCAAGTGATAATCACGTGAAATCAAGTAATATTTAAATAAATGGTCGACGTGATTCGTTCACGAAAATAAAGTAAATACAAGGTTCATACAACTTCTGGAAAACAAATTTCCCTGAGATTTCCAGGTTTTTTCCCATATATTTCCATGAATTTTCCAGGTTTTTCCCCGTATATGGAGTATCCAATGGAGCAAATGTTAACGAAGGAGGGGGGGGGCAAATAGGACTATAACATACTCAAAGGACATCCCCGTATCTCTAATATAACCAGAGTCATGAGCCTCCAAATATAGTGTAATGTTAATCCTATGGACGGAATATTCACGAACATTTTGCTTAATTACTCGGCCCCTGTTTGTCGTAGCCCTAAGTTTTTAGTACTGTTGGAAAGAGGACAAATAGGGTTATAACATACTCAAAGGACATCCCCGTATCTCTAATTGAACCAGAGTTATGAGCCTCCAAGGTATACTGTAATGTTAATCCTATGGAGGGGGGTATGTTTATGAACATTTGGCTTAATTACTCGGCCCCTGTTTGACGCTAATTTCCCTAGTTTCCCTGATTTTGACTAAATATTCGAAATTTCCCTGAATTTTCCCTGAGGTTTTTGTCAACTATTTATTTCCCTGTTTTCCAGGTTTGTATGAACCCTGAAATAGCTGGATTATATTGGGGTCATTTTTGGCATTAATTGGAGGTCTGTTTTTGAGTAAGTGTGATACAAATCTCAAATCAGTAAGTACCATTCAGGACTCTAAACAAGTTTCCCGACAACAACAGCAAAAGAATGAACGTTTCATATACATACCATCAAGTAGTTTGCCATGGTAAACTGCCATCCCAGCAACCCGGCCGATAAACTTAAAATAGGACAGATGATCTTCATTGCACATTCCAGAGGCAGGATTAATTTGAAGCGTGTAATTATCCCTAAAACATTCGGAGAATAATAGATAACAAGAATTAAAAACTAACATCGTGTTAATCTGGGCTGCTCCATTCAGGAAAAGTTTTTTAAGTGCACCAGGAGCAGTTGGTGCAATCCAAAGTAAAACGTCATAAACCAAAAGTGGCTGTTCACAAATTATACTATGCAGAGATTTGGTTACACTAGAAGTATATAATACGTCCCTTCGAGAGAAGTGTACCACAAAGCGGCTTGTAAATGTAAAGTCATTCTTCCCAACATCATTTTACATTTGGAGCAAGGTTACTAAACCGAATCACATTCCCTCATCATTACCCCATCAGGGTTCATACAACTTTTGGAAAACAAATTTCCCTGAGATTTCTAGGTTTTTCCCCATATACTTCCCTGAATTTTCCAGGTTTTCCCGTATATAGAGTATCCTATAGAGCAAATGTTAACGGAGGAGGGGGGGGGGCAAATGGGACTATTACATAATCAAAGGACATCCCCGTATCTCTAGTAGAACCAAAGTTATGAGCCTCCAAAGTATAGAGTAATTTCTTTCCCATACATTGCAACGTCATAACCATCTATCTCTTACCTTAGAGATATCCCCCTTCTGGGGGCAAATAGTATTCTCTCTTACAAAGTTGCCCCCAACGTTGGGGATACACAGTTCACTCCCCCTCTCTACCGAAATTACTCTATAGTGTAATGTTAACCCTATGGAGGGGGGAATGTTTATGAACATTTTGTTTAATTACTCGGCCCCGGTTTGACGCAAATTTCCCTGATTTCCCTGAATTTTACTTAAAATTAGAAATTTCCCTGAATTTTCCATGAGGTTTTTGTCAACTATTTATTTCCCTGATTTTTCCAGGCTTTCCAGGTTTGTATGAACCCTGCCTATTAGCGTTTAACTATTTGGCAAGACGCATGCGCTTGTTGATTGTCAAGACAATCAAGGTTTGTGGGTTGATTGTTGGGGATTTAGTGCCAAACAATTATAGAATTCACCCCCAGCAAAGTGAGCCTGGGAAGAATGACGTTACATAACTTAAGTATTAAGAGGATATAGAGTGTCATCCTTCTTTTATCCCCTTACTAGCTGTTATTCCCGCGGCGTCGCTCGCGTGTAATAAGAACTTCCATCAAAACGTTATAAAGAAAGGGTAGATCTTACTGATGAGTAATATTTTTGTAGCACCCTAGGAGCGAAGGCACTCGGCGTTGCCCGTCAGCCCGTCGGGATGCATTTTTTATTACTTTTCTCGCGGACATTATTACACAAATAAGGGTTTTTAAGTTTTTGGCCGCCATTTAAAAAGATGGCAACAAATCGAGCCCGAAGGACAATTCAGCCCGTCTATAGGTTAAAGGAAACCAGTGTACTAAATTTTTGTGAAATCGGTTGAAACGCGCGGACTTTGTTGCGTAGAGAAGACTTTTTTACATTTCTGGGCGCCATTTTTTAAGATGGCGGCGGATTGGGGGGAAATCTTTCTTAGTACGCGCCTACTACTTACGAGTAACGTTCCTGCAAATTTTCAGCCTTCTAGGGCAAGCGGTTTGGGCTGGGCGTTGATTATCAGTCAGTTAGGACTTTGATTTATATAGATATAGATGGATACACATACTGGCCCATTTTTACACCTTACGTAATTTATGAACAAGCCGCCCATAAGCCTCAAGAGTCAAGAATAATAATCGAACTTACACGGCAGAATACTCGAACAAGCCGTAATAAGGGTTGAACATTTCCCTGGACAGGAGAAAGAACCATTCCCTAGAAGCACCACCGTAATCCAAGACTTCCTCTCCTTCAAATTCAACCCATAATTTAGTTTTCAAAACGTCAATTCGTGGAACATTCAGAATGATTCGGAAAGAATCTTCCAGTATATTAGCCCGATTGATTTTGATCTCAAATTTGTTTGCTACGTTTGCGGGTTTCGGTAATTTCGATTTCAAGTACTCGTATTTTCTTCGATAGTCTCGAGAATATGGCACCGCCTAAATTGAAACAAACAACAAGAGAAATAATAATTTTCAAATCATCAAATTCCAAGATGAATTCCCAAACATTTTTAGAACAGCCAAAAGTTGTCAACGTTAAAGGGAGGGTGAAGTAGAAAATCAAGTGATTTTTAATCGATTCTTCAACCAATTTTAAGACCAGTCTGCATAGTGAAACATTCAGGAAATACTTCCTATGCAGGCTGGTCAGGGTTCATACAACTTTTGGAAAACAAATTTCCCTGAGATTTCCAAGGGTTTTTCCCCATATACTTCCCTGAATTTTCCAGGTTTTTCCCGTATATGGAGTAATGTTAACGAAGGAGGGGAGGGGGGCAAATATGACTATTACATAATCAAAGGACATCCCCGTATCTCTTAATATAACCACAGTTATGAGCCTCCAAAGTATTTTGTAATGTTAATCCTATAGAGGGAATGTTCACGAACATTTTGCTTAATAACTCAGTCCCTGTTTGACGAAAGCCCAAGTTTACAGTATTGTTGGATAAGGGGAAATTTGACTATAACATACTCAAAGGACATTCCCGTATCTCTAATATAACCAGAGTTATAAGCCTCCAAATTATGGTGTAATGTTAATCCTATGGAGGGTGGTATGTTTACGAACATTTTGCTTAATTACTCTAGGCCCCCGTTTGACGCAAATTTCCCTGAATTTTACTAAAAATTCGAAATTTCCCTGAATTTTCCCTGAGGTTTTTGTCAACTATTTATTTCCCTGTTTTCCAGGTTTGTATGAACCCTGCTGGTCTTATAATTAGTAGATAAAAAATTACTTGATTTTCCACTTCACCCTCCCTTTAACTGCGTATTTTTATTAATAATATAATTTTAATTTGTTATAAATCAACTCTTCAGGTTGGGTTTTAAAAGTACAGGGTGTCCTAAAAACGGTCTTAAGACCAAAGTAAAGTGGGTTCTATGGCTGATTTTTAGTCGAAAGTGTTCTATGATATTTTGCAGTAACGCCCAACATAAACATTCGGTGCAAGATTACTAAACCGAACCACATACGCAAAAAATATTTTTCTCATTATTATTCTATTAGCGTTTAGTTATTTTCACTTTCATACTGGCAGGGATAGATTTAATTTTAGAAGTAGGAATGGAGAATGGAGTAATGTGGGCGTGCGCCAAAGTCCCTGACCCCCTTCCACGGGACGGGAGTGGGGGTATGAAAGAAGAGGCGGGTCATAGCGACAGAGGTAAAAAGGAATTACGTATTTTTTGCCGTCTCAGTCAGCAACGTCATCGAAACGTAATTTAAGTGAGCCAAAAAGATAATTTAACTTTTCGTTACGTGTTGGGGGGAGGGGCTCTATACTGGGTGGTCTATACTAACCGTTCTCCATTCCTACTTCTAAAATTAAATCTATCCATGATGATGGGTAACAAACACTTGGCTGACTGCACCACGCTAATTGGGTTCAAGCTAAGAGTGAGGGGGGAAACTAAATATTTTTTAAACAATTAAAACTTTACTCACAGGTCCAGCGATATTTGGATTGTTGAGTCTTGGGTCTTCCCACTGAGTTGTTCTTGTATCTATATTAAAATTAATGTTCCTTATAGAAAAAATAAGAAGTTTTTATGGGATTCTAAAGGAGAAAAAATTAGGCTAAATAGGATAATAAAGGAACCCTTCTAAATCATCGTGGATGGGTCCCGAAACGCGGCATTTTACGGGACAGATCCCAAAATGCAGTATTTTACAGGATAGATCCCATTTTTTAGGATATTTAAAGTAATCATTTAGGATAGACCAATCAATACCATAGGATTTTAGAGGCTAATTCATGAAATTATAGAAGAATATAGGATAGGTCCAAAATTATAGGAATTTTAAGGATAGGTCAATCAATACCATAGGATTTTAGAGGCTAATTCATGAAATTATAGGAGAATATGCGATAGGTCCAAAATTATAGGAATTTTAAGGACAATCCATGAAATTATAGGAGAATATAGGACAGGTCCAAAATTATAGAAATTTTAAGGACAATTCATGAAATTATAGGAGAATATAGGATAGGTCCAAAATTACAGGAATTTTAAGGACAATTCATGAAATTTTAGGAAAATATAGCATAGGCCCAAAATTATAGGATTTTAAAGGACAATTCATGAAATTATAGGAGAATATAGCATAGGCCCAAAATTATAGGATTTTAAAGGACAATTCATAAAATTATAGGAGAATATAGGATTTTAAAGGACAATTCATGAAATTATAGGAGAATATAGGCTAGGCCCAAAAATACAGGATATTTCATGAAATTATAGGAGAATATAGGCTAGGCCCAAAAATACAGGATATTTCATGAAATTATAGATGGAAAATGTAGGATTTAAGAGTAATTAAAGGACCACTGGGAGCTCGGCCCTGGACCAACGTGTTAAGTTAATTAAGTTACATAAAAAACAAACTTACTGTGGTCAATAAAAAATATTCGTCCATCAGTATGAACCCGTTCTTCCCACCCTTCCTAAATAATTAAAATTCAGCTTTAATATGATCGAATTCTGCGCAATTCCTGTGTTAATTCAAAATTACCGGTAATGGACCCAAGTCATCTACACTATTAGTTTGAGGTTTATTAGCGACATTTTCCTGATTTGGAACAGAACTGGGTTTCCCCGTTCTTGGGTCAACCTGGAATGAATAAATGTGTTTTGAATCCAGATTAGGGATCAAATAGTTCGATAAAAAATGTTTCGCAAGTCACGTTGACTGGAGAATTGATGAATGAAAGAAGATCAAAACCAGTCTAAATTACGAAGCCTTTTCGGTTCTTGCATAAGTTTATGAGATATCAGGGAGGAGTATGATACTTCCTAATGCTAGAGGCTTACAGAGAGCTAGTTCGAGAACGACAAGCTAGAATTGAAGTCCTACACTAGGTTAATTTTGCAGTTCGGGCTAGCAGACGCCACTAAACCAATGGCGGCATGCGCAGTAGTAATAATAATAATAATAATAATAATCTAAGCTTTGCCTATGAAGGGATTTCCACACTAAGCCTTTGGCTTGTTTACAGGTGGGTCCCTCTACAATGCATAGAGGGGTGGTGGCTAGCCCCTATGCCACAGCTAACCGACAGCGCCCTATACTAACTATTAGTCTATTACCGTTAACCTCTGCAAGTTTTGATGGAAAGGAGAAACCGGGTTAGACCGCGGAGGAAAACTCCTTTTAACAAGCGGGGAGAGAACTTGCAAACTCTACGCAGGATTTGTTCCCAGATTTTCACCCGCTGCCACAGTCCGGGATCCCACCCGGGATCCTCTTGCTGCGAGGCGAAAGCGCTAACCGCTACGCCACCCCACTAGTCGTTTTTATGACTAATTAAATGCTAATTATTTTGTAAGAGAGATCATTTCCCTATTTTTTTAAATATTATTCAGTGTATATTTAAAAAAAGGCCGTTCTTTTAAGGTATAATTTAATGTTATCTGAACTGTTCCATTAAGTATTTTTTTTTTGATGCCCAAATGGATTTAAAAATGGTTGCCTCGCCATGCCATTCTCCCGGTTCTTTGAAACTTCAATATAATATAATCTGATGACACTATAATTATTTACCCAAGTTGTTGTTTTGGTGGTATGATCAATAAAGAAGACCCTCCCATTGGGCGCAACCTGCATGGTCCAGCCTGCCGGTAATCCTTCTGTTGTTATTTGCATATTTGCGATCTGGTCGGGTAGGTTCAGACTAGCCTGAAGATAAAAGAAAAAAATAATGTGAAGCTAATAATTTAAATCCTTGACTTATCTGTAAAATTCCCCACAAATTTGTAAATCCTTGAGTACAATCACCAAAATATTGAATGATAAATAGGTAGACTAGGCCTAGATATTTTATTGTTTGTCTCAGGTCAATAACGGGTGATTATTTGTCATGCATGTCAGATATCTCATAGGTTTACAAGGATTTATAATATGACACTTATCAAAAAGTTATGGCGGAGCCTCCGAGATGATCTAGGCCCGTGCGTGTCGATTTTTATGTGGGGAAATATCCAGTTTCATAGAGGAAATATCTTCACTCAATATGTGCACTAGATGGCGCTTTTATTACAGTTGCGAATTGGGGCTTCCATAAATTGTCGTTGTTGATATTTTAGGGGCCAATTATAAAAATTTTATGAAAGAGAATGGTTTCACCCTTAAATTAACGTAATTGTTTTAATCGCTATTTATTTTTTATTGAATCTTTAGGTTAGATTGTGTGGACAACAAAATTAATTATGATATTTTAACATTGTGGTTTTTTAGTAAAACAAAACTTCTTGAAGTTACTAATTCACAGTTTTATTATACCATGAGGAATATTTTTACTCCTTCGTAACCTTTCATTTCTTTAACCTTAGCTTTTTTATCCTTTACTTCTTTGGCATGATTTTTTAATAAAGGTCTTCCCAAATTTTCTAAAACGTTCTTTCTTACTATCCGCGACCTCGGCTTCACCACTCTACGTCTATGTCTTGACCTTATATTATAGCAGTCGACGGGGTCACGAGGCTGAACTTATATTTATTTTACGATAGTAAAAGCACCCCCATGAGAGAAAACACTAACTAAATTAGTTAAAAAAACATATTCATGCACGGGCCTAGATCATCTCTTAGGCTCCAGTTATGGTCACGTGAAGTCAAGTAATATTTACATAAATAATCTACGAGATTCGTACGTGAAATATAAGAAAATAGAATAAGAATCGGTTTTTTCCATAATTGGTCTTGTTTTGAGTACTAACAACATCCCCCCATTGTACAAAAATCCCTAACATTTTCCGCAATTGGCAAATTCCAGACTTTAAGCAAATGTCAGCTCCTATGGCGCCCCTAAGCTCGAAACCTCCTTCACATCTCATAAGTATTATTTATGAAAATCGGAACATTTTGAAAAACACTATTAATTACCGATACAACACTGTTTCCAAACCATTAAGGATAGCAATAGCATTACAAACTAGTCCCGAATTCTCCTGGTATATTTTCGGCTTTCTGGCCCTATGTGCTTTATCATTCTTATTGTTGTTAAGTTACTTAAAGGTTCCAGCAGTTTATAAGATATGTTCCATAAGTATGACACTAGCTATACTTCGTAAAGCTAGAGACTTATTGAGAGCTAGTTCGAGAACGACAAGCGAGAATTGAGTAACTACACTCGGTTAATTTTGCAGTTCATCTTCCTTCTCAGTCTGCGTTACTAAGCCTTTGACAGCGCCTCCCCATACGTCGCTTTCCCTCGAATCTATGACCTACGTCAATCACTTCATGACAAGCTCCAGTTTAAAACCAATAACTAACTTATGGAACATATCTTACGAACTTATGTTTCCACTTAACTCAATAACCCTAAATGTTGACTAATTAGTGTGTATAATAATTAACAAACCTCTGATTCTCTTCGTTCATGTAAAGTTTCACATCTTTGAATATTCATTATCTGAAAAATTGTTTAAATAAAAATTCAGAAAATAAAATATTATAAAAAATAATTAAGATTCATTCAAACAACAGGACAAAAATAGTCAAGTTCAGACAATTAATTTTAAGAGCTTATTTTTCGTCAGCATAAGCAGGAAAAAATATTAGTAAAAAAAAAATCAAAAAAATCTGCCTACATCACTGGAATCCTCGATTTCGGTTTCTTGCTGAACATATTCATAAAATCCCGTTAATAGAAATTGTTATTAAATTATAACAGGGTTGCCACAATCGTTTTTTTTTTACCCAAATTCTCTTGACTTTCCCAAGTTTTATATACCGACATATAAACTGTTGCCATAAATTTTCATATTCAAATTCCTAGCTGACTTCTGTCTTTTCCCCAAGTTGCTCGAAAGTTGTCAATTTCCCCGACCTCTTTGTCCCAATCCTTGATTTCCCCGACCTCTTTGTCCCAATCCTTGATTTCCCCGACCTCTTTGTCCCAATCCTTGATTTCCCCGACCTCTTTGTCCCAATCCTTGATTTCCCCGACCTCTTTGTCCCAATCCTTGATTTCCCCGACCTCTTTGCCCAATCCTTGATTTCCCCGACCTCTTTGTCCCAATCCTTAATATCCCCGACCTCTTTGTCCCATTCCTTAATATCCCCGACCTCTTTGTCCCATTCCTTAATATCCCCGACCTCTTTGTCCCATTCCTTAATATCCCCGACCTCTTTGTCCCATTCCTTAATATCCCCGACCTCTTTGTCCCATTCCTTAATATCCCCGACCTCTTTGTCCCATTCCTTAATATCCCCGACCTCTTTGTCCCATTTCCAAATTTCCCCGACCTCTTTGTCCCATTTCCAAATTTCCCCAACCATTTTGTCCCATTTCCAAATTTCCCCAACCTCTTTGTCCCATTTCCAAATTTCCCCGACCTCTTTGTCCCATTCCTTAATATCCCCGACCTCTTTGTCCCATTTCCAAATTTCCCCGACCTCTTTGTCCCATTTCCAAATTTCTCCGACCTCTTTGTCCCATTTCCAAATTTCCCCGACCTCTTTGTCCCATTTCGAAATTCCCCTGACCTTTTAGGGGCTGCTTTTCAATTCCGTGGCCATTCAAGGTTTTCCCTGATATGTAGCAACCCTGTTTTGTATACAAAAAGTAGGCTAACCCTTAAATCGAAGTGACTTACGTGATTTAACGTTTCTTCATTATCTTGAACATCATTTTCTTCACTCTGATCCATGCTGATGTGAACTCTTCTTCGGAATTCCCTGGCTGAATCCAAACTACGTTGTTGAGCGTGATCATCTAGTATGTTCGCTCTACAGACAACATTTATTAAGAATAAGAAGCTCAACCAAAACTTTAAACTACTTATATTAAAAATTATCATATCTATTTGTTTCATAGGAATTTATAGAAGAATCTAACAGTGGTATGTGAACCCTGTTTTTTCGGTTTTGAGGCGAGTCCGAGTATCAAAACTACCAACCAACTACTAAACCATTGGCGACACAGTAGTCCTCGTTTCTGAGACTAATTAAAAGCTACTAATTTTGTAATAACAGACTATTTTTATTTCAATATTTTTCCCTTTTATATTTAGAACGAGGGGGTAGACACTTGAGAACTCAGGTGTACAATATGTCTTACTATCACAGCTGAACTCTGAGTTTCGAAGGCTTTGAACTCAATGCACTGTCAAAGCTGAACTCTTTTGAACCCAGGTGTACACAGAGATCCAAGGTGTCTACCCCCTCGATTTAGAAAAAGGCCATTATTTTAAGGCATAATAATGTTATGTTAAATAAATAGAACTTTCCCTTTTAATAAAATTATACGTAAATATAGGATAGGTCTAAAAACACAGGGTTTTATCGGAAATTTTATAAAATTACATGAAAATAGATCCAAAACTAAGGGATTTCCATGTTTTTGGATAAAATTATAGGCGAGTATAGAATATAGGTCTAAAAATAGATGAATTTTAAGGTGAAACTAAAATAGGTCCAAACAGGGCCGGAAATAGGGAAAAATTCGTTTAGGACATGAGTCGAGTGACGCCCCCTTTGACTGGAAAAATTATAGGACATTGTCCACTGGAGTGTGCAAAAATACAGTCGCATCTTCATAGTCAAACCATCAAAACTATGGAAGATTTATTGGTCAAAATGTCCAGTGACCCCCTTTGATTTTAGAAAAGTTATGGGACATTTTAAAATTTTATTGGACATTGTCCAGTGTCCTGTACTTAATTCCGGCCCTGGGTCCAAACGTTTATAGGATATTTTATAAAATTATTAATTTTATAGAAACAGGGATATACAACTTTTGGAAACCCGATTTCCCAGAGTTTTCCAGGTCCCCCCTATATGAAGCATTAACAATGGGAGTGGATTTTAATAGTTGAACAACTCCTTGAGAGTGATTTTACTCAATTAAACCTCACAAATTTCCCTGAAATTTTTTGCCACCTATTTATTAGGAAACCCTATTTAAAAGTTCAGTTAGCTAATTGGACCAAGTCATCTTGCGACTTATTGCCACTTATCTAACGCCTTTACAATGCATAGAGGGGTGGTGGCTAGCCCCTATGCCACAGCTAACCTACAGCGCCCTATACTCTTCCCCGAGTCTTCCAGGTTTTTCACCCCAAATATGAAGTAATAATGATGAGAGTGGGTTTTTACAGTTGAAGCAACTCCTTGAGAGTAAATTTACTCAAACCTGACAAATTTCCCTGATTGCCCTGAAAATTTTTTGTCAACTATTTATTTCGCTCGTTGCCCTGAAAATTTTTTGTCAACTATTTATTTCCCTCGTTGCCCTGAAAATTTTTGGTCAACTATTTATTTCCCTCGTTGCCCTGAATAATTTTTGTCAACTATTTATTTCCCTCATTTCCCTGAATTTTTGCTCAACTATTTATTTCCCTAAGTTTTCCATGTTTGTATGAACTCTGAGGGCCCGTGAATGAATTGGAACTTACAAGGTTGGTCTCTCCCACTGCGTTGTCCTTGAGATATGATTTACATAATAAGTCCTGCCATTGGCATCCTGTTTCTCTTCCCATCCAGGCGGAAGCGCCGCGTTGGACGGGGTCACTGTATTAGAAGGAACCAAAACTGTTGGAGCCGGGATTTCTTCCCGCGCTCCGTTATTCATAGAATCGACTATTTCCCATCCCGTTTCAGACTCATTTTGAAGCTGATTCTCGTCAGAGTTGTTGTCATCTTCGTTGGGAAGATAACCATGATATATTTGTAATTGTCCTTTCACCCTTGACCTAGTGCTGAAATAATAAATGAGCCGTTTCAAGCTTAGTCAGCCAGCATCTTAATTTTAAAATTCTAATTCCTAGCTGATGGTTTTCCCTGACTTCTTTCGGCCTATTAATTGTACTTCTGGCTGACCTTCCTGGCCACTATTGTAAACCCCTATAACATTCCCTAAGCTTTTACGCCCATTTCCAAACTTCCTGACTTTTCCCTAACTTTTTACTCCCATTTCTAAACTACCTGCACTTTCCCTAACCTTTTCAGGTCCATTTATAAAGCCCCTGACTTTTCCCTAATCTTTTCAGGTCCATTTATAAAGCCCTGACTTTTCCCTAATCTTTTCAGGTCCATTTATAAAGCCCCTGACTTTTCCCTAATCTTTTCAGGTCCATTTATAAAGCCCCTGACTTTTCCCTAATCTTTTCAGGTCCATTTATAAAGCCCCTGACTTTTCCCCAATCTTTTCAGGTCCATTTATAAACTCCCTGACTTTTCCCCAATCTTTTCAGGTCCATTTATAAACTCCCTGACTTTTCCCTAATCTTTTCAGGTCCATTTATAAAGCCCTGACTTTTCCCTAATCTTTTCAGGTCCATTTATAAAGCCCCTTACTTTTCCCTAACCTTTTCCGGTCCATTTATAAACTCCCTGACTTTTCCCTAGCCTTTTCGGTCCATTTATAAACTCCCTGACTTTTCCCTAACCTTTTCCGGTCCATTTATAAACTCCCTGACTTTTCAGGTCCATTTCTAAACCAATATAACATTCCCTAAGCATTTACGCCCTTTTCTAAAATCGCTGACTTTTCCCTAACCTTTCCAGGTTCATTTCTAAAATCCCTGACTTTTCCAGGTTCATTTCTAAAATCCCTGACTTTTCCAGGTTCATTTCTAAAATCCCTGACTTTTCCAGGTTCATTTCTAAAATCCCTGACTTTTCCAGGTTCATTTCTAAAATCCCTGTCTTTTCCAGGTTCATTCCTAAAATCCCTGACTTTTCCCTAACCTTTTCAGGTCCATTTCTAAACTCTTATTTTTCCCTAACCTTTTTAGTCCCATTTCTAAACTCCCTAACCTTTTCAGGTCCATTTCGAAACTCCCCGACTTTTCCCTAACATTTAAGGCCCAATTCTAAACTCCATCATTTTGATTTGACCTTTCACGCCTATTTCGGAACTCCGTAACCCCTTGAGCCATAAAAAAATTCCCTAACCTTCGCAAACCTCTTTCACCCACTTCAAACTCCCACCTTTTTCCTAACGTTTTCAGAAAAGTCTATTTCTAAATTCCCCGACTTTTTCTAAACTCTTTGGACCACTTTAAAACTTCCCAGTTTTCCCTACCTGCCTTGATGTACCCTAAAAATACGCACCTTCTAGGTCGTAAAATATAATATTTATCTGGAATGGTTCGTCCAGGTTTTTCAACCGGAATTTGTGGTAACACAACTTCAATCATACCAAGGAAATCATCCCTTGTCTATCAAAATAAATAAATCATTAATTAATTAATTAATTGAGCTAAAATCAAATTAGTAATTTGAAACACACCAATCTATTTTCATCAAAGACTTCCATCACAATTCTGTGCGAATTTGGTTTAACCTGAAATAATTTCCAAAATTAGACAAATTAAAAATATACTATTTTATCGCGTTACTAACAAAAAGACTACGATCTTACCCTAAATATAAATTCTTCGTTCCATTGTGGGTCCAATGTCTAAAAAGTTAATTTAGTAAATTAACTTCATAATTAATATTAATTAATTGCGAAATAAATGCTTCAACAAGAATTTTTATTACGAGTGTGGAATATTCATAAAAGATTTTTTTAAGACTCGTTTTGAGCTAAATCTTGGAATTATCCGATAATTCAATAATTGATCACGTGGTGCTTGAAATTGTTGTTCTTTACTCAAGTTCTACAGCGCAAGAATCTTACAATGTTACACTTCATATGAAAAACAAAATCCTATGCTAAAGACAGTGTTGCCAAGGAATTTTCAGAACCAAATTCCCGGACTTCTCCAGGTTTTCCCTAACCCTTTTCTGAGATTTTCCCTGACCTTTTAGGCCGAAAGTGTACATGTTTACAGCACGTTTTAAGTGCTTATAATCAAATAAACTCTCCACATTAAGTTTTGCAATGTATTTGTTGCACCAAAATGAATAAGAAACATTTTACCTATAAATAACAGTCTAAGAGAGCATTTACTTTATAAAAACAATTCTAGACATTTTTAAGGATTGCTCTGGAGTTTTCTGTGTTAAGAGAATAGGATGAGGAGAAACTTTCATTACTCTTTCAATAAAGACTTATCCCCAGAAATTTTACCCAATAAAATCAAATTCCCTGACTTTGTAGAAACTTAAAATTCCCTGTTTTTCCCTGACCTTCTCGGGCCATTTTTAAATTCCCTGACTTTTCCCCGACCTTCTCGGGCCATTTTTAAATTCCCTGACTTTTCCCCGACCTTCTCGGGCCATTTTCAAAAATTCCCTGACTTTTCCCCGACCTTCTCGGGCCATTTTCAAAAATTCCCTGACTTTTCCCCGACCTTCTCGGGCCATTTTCAAAAATTCCCTGACTTTTCCAGGCTTTCCCTGACCCGTGGCAAATTAACCCTGAAAGACTTAACAAAAAACCGTTCTCGTAATAAAACACTTGTTCGAGCAAATAAAACGCAGGCTGCTAAGCCGAGGGAATAAAAAAAGAGAATAGAAATTGGTTTCACCTTTTTCTTGGTGGTGGTATAAACCGCGTCAATAACCGAATCATTTTCTTTATTCAATAAATCTATCCTTACATACGGATCACTGTCAAAGAAAAATTTATTCAAATCTTCGGACGGTTCAAAAATTTGGCCAGCGTCTTTATATTTGAGTGAAAAAAGCTTAATTGGCATCCATACTTGTTAGTTATAATTCCGGGCTTAAATCTAGGATCAAACGGGGTTTCTTTTTTTAAAGATAAGCAAATTGCGTAAAAAGCGCGAAAAAACACCTAGGCTACTGAAAAAACGAATAACGAAACACTCGGGACGCAACGTCACGATAACATACCTGGCTCCAAATATATCTTTCTTCGCTAGTTTATGACCAGCTACAATCTTGATTCGTAAAAGGCGACAAGGCTCATTATCCTGAAACGGTTAAATTCAATTAAAAATTACGGAATTAATTACGCAAGATGGCTGAAAACAAGTACAGTTACGATTACGTAACATCAGAAGAAGGATGAGACTAAAAGTAAAGTGCTCCAGCATTGGTAGTAGATCCTGGCACTAGTGAACAAATTTGAGCATTTTATGCCGCTTCCATCGCGCCTACACTAGAGAGAAAAAAATTGGTTCGAGTTCCAAAAATATTTCCTACCCCCTCCCCCTCAACCTAAAGCCGCGGAACACAGACGCGGGTGCTTGAATCTAGTTCGGCCGTCTACCGCCGCGAGCCTCTCACATTTTGGAGGGAAAATTCAGAAACCGTTACCAGAGGGCCAACCGTTGGTGTGTTATCAAGAATATTCACTTTCGACAAGTGAAGAATTTGGTTAGCTCAGTACTTCTAGTCTCATCTTACTTCTGGTTACATTAATACCCAAGCCTCAGAATGAAATGGATAGACAACAGTAATTGATTTTATTGGTATAGAATGATAAGATGAAAATCATGAACAAAATTTACGACTTAAACTCTTTGCCTTGATTCTATTTGAATTATAATTGAAGTTTCAGAGTTGACAATTTGAGCCCAATGCTATTTGCATGGATAAAGAACGCGCGTTGGGAAATTTGTTTTCACTCTACAGGATAGGCAACTCCCTATCTCGAGCGACAGCTTATACTGTATATACTCTGTTACAACATCGGTTGTCAGCACGCGTAAAGCTAGGTCTCAATGTAACGTAGCTTTGTACGTGCTGAAAAGAGACGAAAAACTTAAGGATCTTCAGGATCTATCCGCGAGTTTTTTAGCTCGAGTGCACGGACCTCTAGGCTTTAGTTTTAAATACGTGTAGTAGGCTGTAGGCAATTTCATACGTATTTGAAACTAAGGCCTAGAGGTCCGTGCACTCGAGCCAAAAACTCGTGGATATTTTAAATCCTGAAGATCCTGAAGTTTTTCGTCTCTTTTCAGCACGCACAAAGCTACGTTCCATAGAGAAATAGCTTTGTGCGTGTTGACAACCGAAGTTGTAACAGAGTATATACAGAATAAGCTGTCGTCCGAGATAGGGGGTTGCCTATCCTGTAGAGTGAAAACAAATTTCCTAACGCTCATTCTTTATCCATGGAAAAACCATGAAATTTCATGCATGAAAATTTGATATCTCCATATATATAACCGGTTTATTTTTTCTTTTCGTAAGATTTCGAATCATAACTAATGTTTGAAGTACGCAATAGGGACTTGGCAATTCAGGCTTAACTCCGCCCCCAGCGCCATTATGGTATGTTTTTTTAACAGAATGAAAGCTACATAAGCCCCTCCTCCTGGTATGTTTTTTAGCACTAGTGGAAGGTAGCCTGACGTTGCATGACGTAGTACTGCCAAGTCCCTATTATAACTAAAAAACTTAATTTATTATTGCAATGCCTATATTAAATTCTAATCTCTAGCCCTTTGTGGGTTTTGAAAGAGAGTCCTTGTTTCGCGAAGGATTGTGTAGAGTTATTTGAAAAAGAAATTTGCATTAGGCTTAATTGACATGTCAACTAGTTATACTTCAATTATACTTTCTATAAAATTAACGTGTTTTTTAAGTTTTGTTAATGACTTTGATGTTATTTAAAACGATTAAACAGCAGTTGTCCGGCCATTTCATTAATTTCCCTTTAAAACCAACGCGTGTTAGCGTAATTCTAAAATATATGCCACCTGATAATGTTAAATTTCCGAATTTCTGTTGAAACATAAGTTCATACGATATGTTCACTATTCTAGAATACCAAATAATGGCTTTGAAAAAGACCGACCATTTGGTTTATGGCTGGGGGCGTTTTTTTGGGGGGGGGGGTAACAAAATTTGGACCAAACTATTTGGTATTTGGCCATTTCTGCCACTGCGTTAACTATCGTTAATTCCATTCTCTATTACATCATTACGATTTTAGAGCTAGATGGCGCTGCGCTTCCTCTCCAATAGATTGGTACTATTTTGTAGAATAATTTGGCCTCAACAGGTATCGGGTCCAAATTTTTAAATCTACCACTATTTTGTCATTTCCAAAATTTGAGGAGATACATGTCCTTGAAAACCAGAAAAATTTGATATTCGACAAATATCATCTACGATTTTCGAGTATTTCCAAACGGTGCCTCCGAAATGAACTAGGCCCATGCGTGTCGCGAAGCGAGAATATTTAGTTCGCCGTGGTTTTACGCTTGGGGGCGCTTATATTACCGTAAAAAAAAAAGATCAACCCCGTGACCCTGTCGACTGCTTAAGTATTTGGGCCAAGGTCGCGGATTGTAAGTATACTTTTTCATTACTCTTACTGAATTATTTTAATTGAAATAATTCATTTTGTTGTCATCCATACAATCTAACCGAAAGATTCAATAAAAAGTGAATAGCCCCAAAAACATTTACGTTAATTTTAGGATGAAACTTTTCTGTATCACAAAAATTTTATGACTGACCCCTAAAATATCAACGTTAATTTAAGGAAGACCCCTGTCACAACGGTAATATAAGCGCCATCTCGTACACATAAAATATGGTGAAAATATTTTCCTTAACAAACTGGATATTTCCCCACATAAAATTTGACATGCATGGGCCTAGTTCATTTCGGAGGTTCCGTTCCAAAATATCAGTTGATAGTCAAAAGATGCCACAGTGACGTCTCATCATTTTGATCTTCGCCAACATTATTAATACGGGCCTGAGCGCGCTATCACGGGGAAGGGGATACAGACGTTTTTGTGAAATATAATAATCGCTTTTCACTAAGAGGTTTTCTAGCACCATAACCACATTTAACCTAATCTTCTCTACAATATTTCCAAAAAGAGATCCATTTGGACTCTAAATGAGCTCCCAATAAATATAAATTACGTCACAAAAGCAACTTCCCCACATCTTGGCCTCTCAAGCAGGTGTCTATAGTCGCCCTACTGTGAGGCCAGTCCAGTGTCTAACCAACTCTATTTTGGGGTTTTATCAACTGTGATCTCGCTATTTTTGCGTTTAAACCGTCTTACAGTCAAATATATTACGTTTAACGTTGTAGTCGAGAAGATGAATAACACCGAAAGACTCAAAAATCCCCAAATAAGTGACAAATAGTCACTAATTTTTGGAAAAGTGACTTTTAGTAACCGAATTTAAAAAAAGTGACTTAGTATCAGCCCTGATATTTATTCTCCACTGGCCTCTCAAGTAGGCCACTACAAACGCTTAGCTCAGTTAAGGAAAATATTTTCACCATATTTTATGTGTACGAGATGGCGCTTACTTTTCCGTTGTGACAGGGGTCTTCCTTAAATTATCGTTAATATTTTTGGGGTCAGTCATAAAATTTTTATGATACAGAAAAGTTTCATCCTAAAATTAACGTAAATGTTTTTGGAGTTATTCACTTTTTATTGAATCTTTCGGTTAGATTGTATTGATGACAAAAAATTAATTATTTCAATTAAAATAATTCAGTAAGAGTTATAAAAACGTAAACTTACAATCAGCGACCTTGGCCCAAATACTTATGTAGCCGACAGGGTCACGGGGTTGAACTTTGTTTATTTTACGGTACTATAAGCGCCCCCAAGCGTAAAACCACGGCGAACTAAATTGGTTAAAAAATATTCTCGCTTCACGACACCCATGGGCCTAGTTCATTTCGGAGGCTCCAGTTCAGAGGCCCGTCTAATTGTCCACGGTTTCGTTTTGCATGTTTATTCCCTACTGACCTCTCCAGTAGGCCACTACCGACGCCTACATGAGAGGCCCGACATGAAATTTTAAAAACAAGCTTTTCATCCGCATCACTTAACCTAACCAAATCAAACCTAACCTGACTAATCTTGTTTGAACGTAAGGACATATCTGTACTGTCTCTTTGGACCCCTAGTTAAAAGACCAATGTATTGCTCCAACATTACGTTTTGCATGTTCATTCTGCTCTGACCTTGCAATTAGGTCTCTTAAAACGCCTCGTTAAAAGGCCAATGTATCACCCCATTTCATTTTTCCTGTTCATTCACAAAAGAGTTAGATAGACAATAAAATAGCAATATTTTTTAAAAGGCTGCAATTCACACTATTTTCTCCATCATACGTTTTGCTTTTCCACGTCGGGGGAATACTGCTATTTTCACTACTATCCTACTATTCTACTAAAACATTTCCCACTATGGAAAACGGCCTCTAAAATAGTAGTGAGCCAAATTTGGGTTTAATAAATTAACTAACTAACTAACTACTAAGAGACCTTAATACCAAACAACACTCAAATACACTTAAAACACATGACAAGATACGATATGTGGGTAAAAACTTGCGTTTTACAATAATTTTATGAGATGGCATATTTTAGATTACGAATAAATGAATAATTGAATCACTGTTGCAAAGTAAGTTACTCTTATTTTATAATTACCAAAGAATACTTACTTGGGTTTCGCTAAGATCGGTAGTAGTACGGCCTTCAACGTAACCATGAATGGTGACAGGATCAGCCATATAGGTCTACTGGACTAAACGTGCAATTACTTTAATTGGAATTAAAGTTAAATGATTCAAGTTATCAATTTTGCGTAATTTAGTTATGAATTAACAGTTATAATTGTAAAAACTTGCTAGAGGGAGTGAAATCAATTCATTAGTTAAGGCCTGTGGGAGGACGTAATATTTAAGCCTTGGCTCGATTTCGTAACGATATTACGAAAACGATTCAAAGTAAATATATATAACTAACATAATTATTGGTAGATGTAATTGAATCATTCGCCTATTTAAAATTTCAAGTATTAAAAGTTAACTTACTTAACCATGGACTAGGAAGATAATGTTTGTTTATAATTGTGACGAAGTACACGGTCACGGAATAACAGTCGATATTTTTCAAGATGATTATTATAATAAAAAGTTGGCCTCGCAAAATGCAATCTACACCACAGCCAACTCGATCACGCTTTCGCTTCACGCGTTATAGAAGCCCGTCCATTGGCCTCAAAACTCAAAAGTCAAAACGCGTATCTCATATTTAAAACCAAAAATCAAAGGAGTTCAGGATTTAATGATAGGTTGTAACACAAAGATAACAAACATTATTTTACGTATGTCATTAAAATTTCAAGAGATTTGAAGCAGTATTTTCAGAATTAGGCATGTTAAATCTGGACTCTTTCAATTTTCAAATTAAGATTAGAGCTCGGCATTATCTATCCATTATCCCTATCCACAGAACTTGCGTGTTAAATCGAATTATATCCACAACTCTATTTATAAATAATCTGTTATCCACTAATTTGTGGATAATGGATAGAAAATGCCGAGCTCTAATTAAAATGCGTTTTACCTCCTGGTTTTACCAGTTTTTGGGCCTAATGGACGGGTTCTGTAGCATAGTTCCGAATTTAAATTATGATTACTAGCGATAAGAATGCATAAATAATTATCAAATTGGGTTGAAAATGTAAATTAGAATTTACTTTCTTCAATACTTTTAAAAAAAATTTCGAAAAATATTCGTTAACTATATAAAAATGCTCTGAAACCCAGTCCTATTTCAGAATATTATCGAAAGAAATAAAATTTCATAGTGGGCGGTGTCATATCTGTCAGGGCCAGAAATAAGCACAGGACACTGGACATTATATCCAATAAAATTTTAAAATACCCATAATATTTTTAAAACTGAGGGGCAGAGGGGGTCAGCATTGAGTTGAGAATGGAGTCACCGAAGTTTTGATAGTTTGACTGTGAAGTTCGTTTCTCGATGTCACCCGTTCCCATTCCACTTATAGCGTTTTCCTTTAGTTCCTCGCGGAGCGCTCCCAAGGAGCAATAAAAATGGTAGTTGTAGTTTCCAGCTTCGTTAAAGACTGTTTTTGAAGAAAAGGATCTCCTAGTTTAATCCTCCATGGGAGCGCTCCGCGAGGACACAAAGGAAAACGCTATTAGGGAATACCAAATAGCAAAAACTTTTGCAATAGTAGTGTTTTTGGCAGCCATCTCCATATATCTATGGCCATCTCTCGACTAGGAAAGAATAGGAAAGTGAAAAAATAATTCGACCAAATAGTCTGAAGTTTAAAAATTCGACCAAATTTAAATTTCTATAAAACTATGCTACCAAGTTTCAAATTTATAAATGATGGGACACGGAAAGGTACTTTTTGACACCTGAAAACTTATTTTTGAAGGAACCAATGCTTTATTTTAATCAAAATTAGATTAGTTGTCAATATATCCCTACTCACTTTGAGGTGTAAGAGCTCTTCCACGATGATACCATACTTTTTTATCGGTATACTCGTAGTGACATGTTGCGGGAAGTTCAATTCTTCGCAGCGAGAAGTTGATGATAACCATTACCCCTTTAAACCTTCAATGCATTATCTTTGTCTATGAACTTCTAAAGACTGATTGTCTGATTCCAGCTATATAGCCTCCTAGATCACGCGACTCGGTGCGCGGGTAATATTTAACAATAACCACGTCAGAATTTTCAGGCTATGTCTGCCGAGTTGCAAGATCAACAGAAAAATTCAAAAACTTGTTGCGAATACCAAATAATTTGGTCAATAGACTGATAAAAACATTCACTTTCTAATTGTTTTATCCACTATAGAAAAGACGGTTTTTCGAAGCTCATTTGGTATAAAAGGTAACGAATAGTCCGCACCAGTCTGGGAAATAGCACACATCCTCTGATCCAAAACCAGTTTATTAATTGCTTGGACTAGTTTTTAAATTCGAGAAGTGGGGCTTACTGGGACCAGTTCATCGCAAATCTATAGGAGAACAAAGCCTGGGACCAGTCCTGAGACCAGTTTAATATTTCGGACCCTAGAAGGGGGGTCACTGGTCCCAAGGACTAGTTTAAAAAATATCCTTCCTAGACTGGTACTCACAGCCCTAGTACCAATACGTTTTCAGTGGTCTGCTGTTCGTTCTGGTAATTGGTCTATAACAGGGCCGAAAATAAGCACAGGACACTAGACATTGTACAATAAATATTTTGTCCCGGACATTTTCCAGGGAAATTTTCAGCGTTTTATTTTTTCGGAAAATTGACAACACTAGTTTATTAGAAAATGAAGTTGGACATACAATTACACATATAACCATTTGTAATATGAGAAAAAATTTGGAATGAACTTAAGGCACATATTATAATAATTACTCAATTCGAAAACCGTCAAAAGACTACCGACTCATATTTCGATAAATCAGAAAAACATATAATAGGATTAAAATTAATTAACCTTAACAGTTTCATACGAATATGGAAATTCTTTCATCCAGATATAATAGCTCCCATGGAAAGTCCCCAAATCCTCCAATTTCTTCAAAACAATAGAACATTTTTTAACATCAAAGAAATTGAGGTTTTCAGAAAAATTGTCAAGGTTAAAAAGGACATTGTCACCTAACTCTAACTCATTTTTCAAGTGGCTTACACGTATTTCCAAGTCTTCACTTAATCCCTGATTAACTGCTGTGGAATGTAAAGCGTGAATTGCTTCGTTCGATGGTGGAAACGCATCAGTATCGTTTTCAGATTTCGCACTATTAAGTTCAAATTCGGATGTAAAATTATTATTTGGTGCATTTTTGCCATCATTTTTCACAGCCAAGGATTCGTCTGTCTTCATTTTACCAGAGATTTTAGATTGGCACTGAGTATTATTATTGTACTTGGAAGGCGAAGTATTTGATGAAGTCATATGGTTGGATCTGAACTTTTTAGCTTTTGATGGGTTACAATTAGAAACGATCGAATTTTCGGGATCATCTGGATCTGATTCAGAATGAACTTCATTCGAGTTGTCAATTTGATTTGAAGAATCATCGTTGATATTTGAATCGATTATCTTGGGCAGTGAACTTCCTCGTTTGTTGCGCTTCACCTTTGGTTGAGAAAAATCGGTGTTCCTGATTTCTGTTCCAGTTCCCAATTCCGATGTATTAGCCTCGTCAGCGTGACATCGGGCAACGTGTTGTTTTAATAGACTCTTTAACTTGGCTTCGTATTCACAAATATCGCATTTGAATGAGCCTTCGTCTCCGTGAGTCGCGAGATGCACCTTTAAATTCGACCGAAATCGAGTACGGAATTTGCAGATACTGCATTTCAGTGGGCGTTCCGCGCTGTGAGTCAACAAGTGTTGCTTTAAATAATCCAGGCTTCGAAAACGTTTTTCACAAATATCGCAACTGAATGGACGCTCGTCAGTGTGTGTCGCGACGTGTCTCTCTAAATGATCCCGTCTTCGGTTAGAGTAATCGCACATGTGGCATTTGAACGGACGTTCGTCACTATGAGTCATGATGTGTCTCTTTAAACTATCCCGTGTTCGGCTAGAGTAATCGCAAAGGTGGCATTTGAAGGGACGTTCGTCACTATGAGTCAAGATGTGTCTATTTAAATGACCTCGTGTTCGAGTGGAGAAGTCGCAAATATCGCATTTGAATGGACGCTCATCACTATGAGTTACGAGGTGACTCTTTAAACATCCATTACTATAGCTACGATATTCGCAAATATGGCATTTGAAGAGATGCTTATCACTATGAGTCATGAGGTGATACTTTAAATTTACGTTACTATGGCTACGATATTCGCACACATCGCATTTGAACCGAGGCTCATCACTATGAGTCGCGAGGTGACAGTTCAAATCTATCCTTCTATGGGTACGATATTCGCAAAAACCGCATTTCAACTGATTCTTATCACTATGTGTCAAGATGTGTCTATTTAAATTTCCCTTGGTACGGCTACGATATTCACAAACATCGCATTTGAACGGACGCTCATCCATATGAGTTGCGACGTGAGACTTTAAACAGCCCTCAGTACGGCAACGATATTCGCAAACATCGCACTTGAATGGACGCTCATCACTATGAGTTGCGAGGTGAGACTTTAAACTTCCCTTGAAACGGCAACGATATTCACAAACATCGCATTTGAACGGACGCTCTTTAGTATGAGTTTTGAAGTGTTCCTTTAAACTTCCCTTGAAACGGCAACGATATTCGCAAACATCGCACTTGAACGGACGCTCATCGCTATGAGTCGCGAGGTGACACTTTAAATTTCCCTTAGAACGGAAACGATATTTGCAAATATTGCATTTGAACGGACGCTTGACACTGTGAGTCCCCACGCGTGGCTTTATATTTCCCTCCATCAGGCACGGTCTTCTCGTATATCGCGTTTAAACGGACTCTCCTCTGAATGAAGTAACTTATGATTCTTAAAGTGAGTTCTCTGGTTCGTCTGAAAATCGCACTGTTCGCATTTATACCTCCACTCTATTTTATGATTTAGTAAGTTATTCTTAAATTCGCAACGTCGAAGAAATCGCTTTTGGCAAATGTCGCAATATTAAACCATTTGACAGCAAGTTTTGTGTATTTGACTGCAATACTGTATATTTGCGTTTCCCTTCGTGTTTCAGCAAGTGCTGGTTCAAATCCGCTTTTCGATGAAACCCTCCTTACAAGTTTTACAAACGGGTACATGGTCTCTCACCAGTATGAATTAAACTGGATAGAATGCAAGCAAAGTCACGAATTTTCGAATGTTGGTACAAATGATATATAAAAGATATTTTCCGTTTTGTTGCGAAAAAGCAGTGTTTGCATTTGAAAACAATTATCCTCTTCCTTATAGTTACCTAGTGGGAAGACATTTGTTGATCTGATCAACGCAATCTGAAATAGGAGTCGACAATGGTGTTTTAACGAACAGACAAGACAATAACGAGAATGATCTAAGTTTAGGGGAGGTGAAAAAGTAAAATCAAGTGAATTTTTACCGATTCTTCTACTATTTTTAGACAAATCTGCATAATGAAACATCCAGGGAATACGTCGGAGTCACTTTAAAATTCAAATTAGTTTAAGATTTAATGGATAATATGAAATTGGCCCTCCAAGCAATCGCGTAACGCCCCGCCTTCTCGCATAGATAATAAAATGCTTCTCGTTAGCAAAATTCCGTGGCACGTTCCATATGTCGTGGGTGTTGTGGCCACAATTGTCACATGACGCTGAATTTTTATCAAATCTAGTGCTTAATTTCGTTCAACATGGACGGGAATTTCGTTAATAAGAATGTTTAACGATTTAACGGAGGTGCTAATTTCAAACTACCTATGAAATCGCAAAACTTATTAGAATTTTAAAATCCTTCGGGGGTATTTCCTGAACTTTTCACTATGCAGATAAGTCTTATGAATCGATAAAAAAATTCACTGAATTTTTCCTTTCACCCTCTCTTTAACGCTATTAAGGAAGCAGCATGGTAGGATGCACGTAGTTTTCAAAAAGAGGTTGGTTAATAATTAAATAATTAAATATCGAATAGTTGACAAAGCCTTCAGGAATAAGACACAATTACAAAAACTCAGGCAATTGAAATAATATAACTTACTGTTAAATAATTAAATTCAAGCTCTTGGTTGTCAGAGCAACCGCCCTCAATCTGTCAGAATGCTATACCAACAGAATGAGAAAAATCTCAGCCGAAAATTATGCCAGACTCGCGACGTAAAAATAGTTCCAGACCTGTGAACAAAACTTGCAGATTGAACTTCGCTACTTCGCTTGCAGAAAAGGCTCCACCGGTTACGATTATGAAACTGCGTTTTCAGAAAATCATATTGCAGCTAGGACGCGGAGCAGTTGAAATGCTTGGGAGCTATAAAAGATTAAAAGAATGGAATTTATGAAAATCAATGGGCAGGCCGGAAATAAGAAAAAATTCTCATAGAACATGTATCCAGTGACCACGACGACATCCTATAACAACGCAATACACAGAATCCCTTTGGATTGAACCATTAGTAAATAGGGGGAAGTACGTATCAAAGGAGGTTTCTAGAGGCGTCGAGCGTTGCCTACGTTAACTTAAGCAACGCTATAACTAACACTTCTCTCGAAGAGAAGTAATACATGCTCCTGCTCTGACTTAATGTACTTCAATTAAGGGTTAGGTATGCGTTACGGGTAATCGTTCTAACACTGTTAAAGGCCAAGAACAGTGGGGCTACTCTCTGAAGTTTCCAGTTTGTGTCGCACTATTACAATTAAAACAGAAAGTAAATTATTGCCCAAACAAACGAAAAATTCATTACTTGCAATCATTACAGTAGCATTGGTTCAAGTGTTTATTAGTAAATGAAGTCGGATATAAAATTACAGATATAACAATTTATGATGAGAATAAATGAACTTGAGGTACATATTCTAATAGCTGAAGATTACTCAATTCTAAAACCGTTAAGACTACCGACTCATATTTTGTATTATATAAAAGGATGAAAATTAACCTTAACAACTTCATACGAATATGGAAATTCTTTCATCCAGAAATAATAGCGCCCATGGTAAGTCCCCAAATCCTCCAATTTCTTCAAAACAATAGAACATTTTTTAACATCAAAGAAATTGGGGTTTTCAGAAAAATTGTCAAGGTTAAAAAGGTGGTTGTCACCTAAAACTAACTCATTTTTCACGTAGCTTACAGGTATTTCCAAGTCTTCACCTAATCCCTGCTTAACTGCTGTGGAATGTGAAGCGTGAAATGCTTCGTTCGATGGTGGAAACGCATCAGTATCGTTTTCAGATTTCGCACTATTAAGTTCAAATTCGGATGTAAAATTATTATTTGGTGCTTTTTTGCCATCATTTTTCACAGCCAAGGATTCGTCTGTCTTCATTTTTTCAGTGATTTTAGATTGGCACTGAGTGTCATTATTGTACGTGGATGGCGAAGTATTTGATGAAGTCATATGGGTGGATTTGAACTTTTTAACTTTTGATGGGTTACAATTAGAAACCCTCGAAATTTCGGGATCATCTGGATCTGATTCAGAATGAACTTCTGTCGAGTTGTCAATTTGATTAGGAGAATCATCGTTGATATTTGAATCGTTTATCTTGGGCAGCGAACTTCCTCGTTTGTTGCGCTTCACCTTTGGTTGAGAAAAAACAGTGTTCCTGATTTCAGTTCCAGTTCCCAATTTCGATGGATTAGCCTCGTCAGCGTGACATCGGGCAACGTGTTGTTTTAATAGACTCTTTAACTTGGCTTCGTATTCACAAATATCGCATTTAAATGAGCCTACGTCTCCGTGAGTCGCCATGTGCACCTTTAAATTCGACCGAAATCGAGTACGGAATTTGCAGATACTGCATTTCAGTGGGCGTTCCGCGCTGTGAGTCAACAAGTGTTGCTTTAAATAATCCAGGCATCGGAAACGTTTTTCACAAATATTGCAACTGAATGGACGCTCGTCAGTGTGTGTCGCGATGTGTCTCTTTAAATCACCCCTTCTTAGGGCGGAGTAGTCGCAAACATTGCATTTGAACGGACGCTCATCACTATGAGTTGCGAGGTGACGATTTAAACTTCCCTTACTATGGCTACGATATTCGCAAACATTGCATTTGAACCGACGCTCATCACTATGAGTTGCGAGGTGACACTTTAAATTTCCCCTACTATGGCTACGATATTCGCAAACATCGCATTTGAACTGATGCTCATCGCTATGAGTCGCAAGGTGATACTTTAAATTTCCCTTGAAACGGCAACGATATTCGCAAATATCGCATTTGAACGGACGCTCATCACTATGAGTTGCGAGGTGAGACCTTAAACATGCCTTAGTACGGCTACGATGTTCGCAAAAGATGCATTTGAATGGACGCTCATCACTATGAGTTGCGAGGTGATGCTTCAAAATTGCCTTTCTATGGCACCGATATTCGCAAGCATCGCATTTGAACCGACGCTCATCGCTATGAGTTGCGAGGTGAAGGTTTAAATTTCCCTTACTATAGCTACGATATTCGCAAACATCGCATTTGAACCGACGCTCATCGCTATGAGTTGCGAGGTGAGACCTTAAACATGCCTTAGTACGGCTACGATGTTCGCAAAAATTGCATTTGAACGGACGCTCATCACTATGAGTTGCGAGGTGACACTTTAAGAGTCCCTTAGTAGCGCTACGATGTTCGCAAAAATTGCATTTGAACGGACGATTGTCACTGTGAGTCTCCATGTGTGGCTTTAAATTTAAATTTAAAACGTTAATTTTTTAAACTTTAAAATTAACAAACACGTTTTGTTAAGTTTTCACACTCATTTTATTTTGTCTGCTATCAACGATTTCCTGTCAGTTTTATTCTCCTTATGGGGCCGAATACTCAAACCTAACTATAAACTTTTCAGAGAAAATAAAATTCGTACGCGCACTATTTTTAAAATGATGCACACGATAAAATATTTCAACTTTGGTCAAAAAAACAAAGATACGAAATTATTTTCAAAAAATCTATGTTTTATGACTTCAAAAGTGAAAATTTCAATATCTGTACTTCAGGCAATTAATTTTACTTTTTTGCGTCTTTGTCTACAAAGACAGTTTTTACTTATTTATAAAGAAGAGGTGTAGTAGAAGTTATCAGCTTTAGCAAGGCAGTTTAGGAGTTCTGGCTTTTTATTTTTTCTTCATAAATTTTAATTCTAATATCTGAAGGCAAAGAAGATGGACTTCCATATTGGATGAGGCCAATTTACAAAGCGAGAACCGGACCCTACGAGATGATCTAGGCCCGTGCCTATCGCGAAGCGAGAATATTTTTTTAACTAAATTAGTTCGCCGTGTTTTCTCGCTTGAGGGCGCTTTTAGTACCGTAAAATAAAAATAAGTTCAGCCTCGTGACCCCGCCGATTGCTACAATATTAGGGCAGGGCATAGACGTAGAGTGGTGAAGCCGAGGTCGCGGATAGTAAAAAAATCGTTTTAGAAAATATCCGAAGACCTTTATTAAACAATCATGCCAAAGAAGTAAAGGATAAAATAGTTAAGGTTAAAATATGAAAGGTTAGGAAGGAGTAAAAAAATTCCTCTTATAGTATAATAAAACTGTGAAATAGGAACTTCAAGAAGTTTTGTTTTACTAAAAAAAAAACTCAATGTTAAAATATCATAATTAATTTTGTTGTCCACACAATCTAACCAAAAGATTCAATAATAAATAAATAGCCCTTAAAACAATTAAGTGAATTTAAGGGTGAAACCTTTTTCTTTCATAAAATTTTTATAATTGGCCCCTAAAATATCAACGACAATTTATGGAAGACCCCCTATAGCAACTGTAATAAAAGCACCATCTAGTACACATATTGGGTGAAAATATTTCCCCACATAAAAGTCGACACGCACGGGCCTAGATCATCTCGGAGGCTCAACGTTCAGACGAGCTTTCGAGTTTGACCCCAGTCACCCCAGCCAGAGCCCCTTATATACGAGGTTGCTTGTAGCAACATCTTCAAGTTTATGCTTAAAACTGTTCGAATATACATTTCTTATCGTAATTTAAAAACAATTAAACTTAAAAATCTCAAATCATACCATAAACTACGTCTGACTTTTAAACTTCGTCAGAAATAAAGTTTATATAATTAACATTATTACAACTTGAGATAATAGGTCAGGGAACACTTAATGTAAGGCAATTAATTTTTAATTAATATTCACTAATTTCTCATGCCATCATTGTCAATAATATATCATGAACTAAATTTGATTTCCCTTTATCAAAACCGTTAACTAGTAGCATTTGTGGTTCCTTAGATAATAGGGGCGGGAAATGACCCTTTTCAGCATGTTAAGAGATAATTACCACCTCTTAACGCTATTAGAGAGTTTAAGCATCCCCTATACGCGTACGTGTAGCCACCTTTGACAATGCATTGGTCTAATGCACTGTGGAAGGTAGCTACACGTACGCGTTTAGGGAAGCAGTGTGGTAGGATGCAAGTAGTTTGCAAAAAGAGGGAGGTTAATAAATAGATATTGAAAAGTTGACTAAGCCTTCATGAATAAGACACAATTACAAAAACTCAGGCAATTGAAATAACGTAACTTACTTTTAATAATTAAATTCAAGCTCTAGGTAGGTTGTCAGAGCAATAGCCCTCAAACTGGCAGAATGCTATGTCAACAGAATGAAAAAAGCTCGGTCGAAAATTATGCCGGACTCGCGACGTAAAAATTGTTTCAGACCTGTGAACAAAACTTGCAGATTGAAGTCGCTAGCACCGGTTACGACGAAGAGAGTATAGGGAGGAGTGGAAAGAGGGGAAAATCTTGTTCCTCTTTTCTACCGCGCATCTTCAATGCGCAGTACCGAGGCATTTCCGTTTGAGGCATTAAACGGTATCGTAGGTGGCGCGACTGAGCCGGAAACTCCCTCGTACCACTAGTATAATTTAGGGGGAACATTGTAATTTAGCCTTGTGGAGCGGGGGAGCTTCCACTCCTCCCCTATACTCTCTTTGGTTACGATTACGAAACTGCGTTTTCAGTGTCTCTACAATCCATCACATTAGGGCGACATCTAGCTAGGGCTTTAACAGTAACCTTATTCTAAATGATCTGATTTTGGGAAGAATCATGTTACAATTACCCCGCTTTGTCATACACGCCTCTCGAAGAGAAGTATTATATGCTTCTGCTCCGATTTACTGTACTTCATTTAAGTGTTAGGTATGCGTTACGGGTTATCGTTCTAGCACTGTTAAAGGCCGCGCACTGTGGGGCTACTCTCTTAAGTTTCCTGTTTGTGTCGCACTATTACAATTAAAACAGAAAGTAAATTATTGCCCTAACAAACGAAAAATGCAAACATTATAGTAGCATTGGTTCAAGTGTTTATTAGTAAATGAAGTTGGATATACAATTACAGATAACAATTTATGATGAGAAAAAAATTTCAATGAACTTGAGGCACATATTCTAAGTAATGGCTGAAGATTACTCAATTCTAAAACCGTCAAAAGACTACTGTCTCATATTTAGCATTATATAAGAGAATTAAAATTAACCTTGACAACTTCATACGAATATGGAAATTCTTTCATCCAGAAATAATAGCGCCCATGGTAAGTCCCCAAATCCTCCAATTTCTTCAAAACAATAGAACATTTTTTAACATCAAAGAAGTTGGGGTTTTCAGAAAAATTGTCAAGGTTAAAAAGGTGGTTGTCACCTAAAACTAATTCATTTTTCACGTAGCTTACAGGTATTTCCAAGTCTTCACCTAATCCCTGCTTAACTGCTGTGGAATGTGAAGCGTGAATTGCTTCGTTCGATGGTGGAAACGCATCAGTATCGTTTTTAGATTTCGCACTATTAAGTTCAAATTCGGATGTAAAATTATTATTTGGTGCATTTTTGCCATCATTTTTCACAGCCAAGGATTCGTCTGTCTTCATTTTTTCAGTGATTTTAGATTGGCACTGAGTGTTATTATTGTACTTGGATGGCGAAGTATTTGATGAAGTCATATGGGTGGATTTGAACTTTTTAGCTTTTGATGGGTTACAATTAGAAACCCTCGAAATTTCGGGATCATCTGGATCTGATTCAGAATGAACTTCTTTCGAGTTGTCAATTTGATTAGGAGAATCATCGTTGATATTTGAATCGTTTATCTTGGGCAGCGAACTTCCTCGTTTGTTGCGCTTCACCTTTGGTTGAGAAAAAACAGTGTTCCTGATTTCAGTTCCAGTTCCCAATTTCGATGGATTAGCCTCGTCAGCGTGACATCGGGCAACGTGTTGTTTTAATAGACTCTTTAACTTGGCTTCGTATTCACAAATATCGCATTTAAATGAGCCTACGTCTCCGTGAGTCGCCATGTGCACCTTTAAATTCGACCGAAATCGAGTACAGAATTTGCAGATACTGCATTTCAGTGGGCGTTCCGCGCTGTGAGTCAACAAGTGTTGCTTTAAATAATCCAGGCATCGGAAACGTTTTTCACAAATATTGCAACTGAATGGACGCTCGTCAGTGTGTGCCGCGATGTGTCTCTTTAAATCACCCCTTCTTAGGGCGGAGTAGTCGCAAACATTGCATTTGAACGGACGCTCATCACTATGAGTTGCGAGGTGACGATTTAAACTTCCCTTACTATGGCTACGATATTCGCAAACATTGCATTTGAACCGACGCTCATCACTATGAGTTGCGAGGTGACACTTTAAATTTCCCCTACTATGGCTACGATATTCGCAAACATCGCATTTGAACTGATGCTCATCGCTATGAGTCGCAAGGTGATACTTTAAATTTCCCTTGAAACGGCAACGATATTCGCAAATATCGCATTTGAACGGACGCTCATCACTATGAGTTGCGAGGTGAGACCTTAAACATGCCTTAGTACGGCTACGATGTTCGCAAAAGATGCATTTGAATGGACGCTCATCACTATGAGTTGCGAGGTGATGCTTCAAAATTGCCTTTCTATGGCACCGATATTCGCAAGCATCGCATTTGAACCGACGCTCATCGCTATGAGTTGCGAGGTGAAGGTTTAAATTTCCCTTACTATAGCTACGATATTCGCAAACATCGCATTTGAACCGACGCTCATCGCTATGAGTTGCGAGGTGAGACCTTAAACATGCCTTAGTACGGCTACGATGTTCGCAAAAATTGCATTTGAACGGACGCTCATCACTATGAGTTGCGAGGTGACACTTTAAGAGTCCCTTAGTAGCGCTACGATGTTCGCAAAAATTGCATTTGAACGGACGATTGTCACTGTGAGTCTCCATGTGTGGCTTTAAATTTAAATTTAAAACGTTAATTTTTTAAACTTTAAAATTAACAAACACGTTTTGTTAAGTTTTCACACTCATTTTATTTTGTCTGCTATCAACGATTTCCTGTCAGTTTTATTCTCCTTATGGGGCCGAATACTCAAACCTAACTATAAACTTTTCAGAGAAAATAAAATTCGTACGCGCACTATTTTTAAAATGATGCACACGATAAAATATTTCAACTTTGGTCAAAAAAACAAAGATACGAAATTATTTTCAAAAAATCTATGTTTTATGACTTCAAAAGTGAAAATTTCAATATCTGTACTTCAGGCAATTAATTTTACTTTTTTGCGTCTTTGTCTACAAAGACAGTTTTTACTTATTTATAAAGAAGAGGTGTAGTAGAAGTTATCAGCTTTAGCAAGGCAGTTTAGGAGTTCTGGCTTTTTATTTTTTCTTCATAAATTTTAATTCTAATATCTGAAGGCAAAGAAGATGGACTTCCATATTGGATGAGGCCAATTTACAAAGCGAGAACCGGACCCTACGAGATGATCTAGGCCCGTGCCTATCGCGAAGCGAGAATATTTTTTTAACTAAATTAGTTCGCCGTGTTTTCTCGCTTGAGGGCGCTTTTAGTACCGTAAAATAAAAATAAGTTCAGCCTCGTGACCCCGCCGATTGCTACAATATTAGGGCAGGGCATAGACGTAGAGTGGTGAAGCCGAGGTCGCGGATAGTAAAAAAATCGTTTTAGAAAATATCCGAAGACCTTTATTAAACAATCATGCCAAAGAAGTAAAGGATAAAATAGTTAAGGTTAAAATATGAAAGGTTAGGAAGGAGTAAAAAAATTCCTCTTATAGTATAATAAAACTGTGAAATAGGAACTTCAAGAAGTTTTGTTTTACTAAAAAAAAAAACTCAATGTTAAAATATCATAATTAATTTTGTTGTCCACACAATCTAACCAAAAGATTCAATAATAAATAAATAGCCCTTAAAACAATTAAGTGAATTTAAGGGTGAAACCTTTTTCTTTCATAAAATTTTTATAATTGGCCCCTAAAATATCAACGACAATTTATGGAAGACCCCCTATAGCAACTGTAATAAAAGCACCATCTAGTACACATATTGGGTGAAAATATTTCCCCACATAAAAGTCGACACGCACGGGCCTAGATCATCTCGGAGGCTCAACGTTCAGACGAGCTTTCGAGTTTGACCCCAGTCACCCCAGCCAGAGCCCCTTATATACGAGGTTGCTTGTAGCAACATCTTCAAGTTTATGCTTAAAACTGTTCGAATATACATTTCTTATCGTAATTTAAAAACAATTAAACTTAAAAATCTCAAATCATACCATAAACTACGTCTGACTTTTAAACTTCGTCAGAAATAAAGTTTATATAATTAACATTATTACAACTTGAGATAATAGGTCAGGGAACACTTAATGTAAGGCAATTAATTTTTAATTAATATTCACTAATTTCTCATGCCATCATTGTCAATAATATATCATGAACTAAATTTGATTTCCCTTTATCAAAACCGTTAACTAGTAGCATTTGTGGTTCCTTAGATAATAGGGGCGGGAAATGACCCTTTTCAGCATGTTAAGAGATAATTACCACCTCTTAACGCTATTAGAGAGTTTAAGCATCCCCTATACGCGTACGTGTAGCCACCTTTGACAATGCATTGGTCTAATGCACTGTGGAAGGTAGCTACACGTACGCGTTTAGGGAAGCAGTGTGGTAGGATGCAAGTAGTTTGCAAAAAGAGGGAGGTTAATAAATAGATATTGAAAAGTTGACTAAGCCTTCATGAATAAGACACAATTACAAAAACTCAGGCAATTGAAATAACGTAACTTACTTTTAATAATTAAATTCAAGCTCTAGGTAGGTTGTCAGAGCAATAGCCCTCAAACTGGCAGAATGCTATGTCAACAGAATGA